>NW_022111378.1:2736646-2778355 GCF_000313985.2 Echinops telfairi | reverse complement strand
ATAAGACCTGTAAGAGACCCCAATAAAATGATCTTAGAAATATATCTTGAGCAACCCCAAAAACCAAAATGAAACAAAAACCAATATACTGACTACTGTTGATAATCTGAAATGTAACCTCCCACATAATTTACATTAAAAAATAGAAAAAAATTACAACTCAAAGCGACCCCATGTGACAGAGTAGAACCATCCTAGAGGGTGACCTAGGTTGCACCACCCAGACCCATGTCGATTGCATACACTGGGAGTCTGAGTTCAGCCTATCATAATGGTTTTGTTCTCTCAAAACAGCTCTAGGAAAAGATACTTTCAATAATCGTCCGGGGCTTCTGGCAGCCCTTAACATAGAGCTACAGCAAAACTCTGACCACTTTTCCTTTGTCTTTCTGGGCCTCTTCTCCTCTAGGACCATCCTACTCTGATATGACTTCAGGAGAACTTAATTGATAGCGTCTTCAAAGACCCAGTTTCCAAACAAGGTCACACTCATGAGTGTTTAGGACTTGAAACTACATATTAGGAGGCCGCAATTCAGTCAGTCAGCATTCAAACTTACTTAACTTTTATCTGTCATAGATGTGAAAAAGAGTCATGGTGGTGCTTTGAGTTAGCCATCGGGGTGCTAACCCCAAGTTTGGCAGTTCAAACCCACCTTTTGCTTTTTGGGAGAACAGGACACTATCTGCTCCTGCAAAGATACAGTCTCAGAAACCCCAAAGAGTTGCTCTGCTCGGTAAGGCCATTAGCAGTTGGACTGGATTTAGGCAATGAGCTCTGTGATATCAACTCTTGTGCCTTTAGCTTACAGTGATCTAAGTGTGAGTGAGCAGTGGTGATTTAGTGGTTGACTTCTTGTTTCCATGCGGGAGACCCATGTTCAGGTTCTGAGCTATGTCCCTCGTATGTACCTGTTAGTGGAGTCTTGCCTGTTGCTGTGCCGATGCCTAGGTTGCTGTGATGTGGCATTTCCAGACTAGGAAGGACCAGAAAGAAGGACACTGTGGATTACGGTGGTCCAATCTGGATTTACATGAAGATGCCCTGAGTAGGGAACTATGTGGACAGCCGCTGGCATCAACAAACAAATGTAAACATTTGGGGAATCAAAGACAGGGAAGATGAGAAACAGCTCAAGATGCTTGAGGGGTTCTGCATTCGCATACAAGGAATATAACCAACATGGCCCTGTAGGAAGATATGGGTGAACCTTGGTCTGTCAGTGAGTTGCAGTCTAATGACCTCCCTTGGAGGTGCTACCAAAATACATAGCTTTCTGGAGCAACCTTCTCTCTCTCTGCCTTGACCTTCCTGCTTGCTGGCTACCTTGAGAGCTGCTGGAGCCCTGCCATGTTGTCCACTGATCTCAGGTCCATAGGACTTTGTATCCACTGGTGATCTTACTGCCTTCTGCACCATGGCCTGTGGCTGAAGAGGAACTTATGGAGGAGTATCAGACTTACTGACTTGAGTTGGATTGGCTGGGATGTTTTCTGGATATATAATTACTTCTTGATAAAAAGCTCTATCTATCTATCTATCTATCTATCTATCTATCATCTATCTATCTATCAATCATCTATCTATCTATCTACCTATCTATCTAAAATCAGGAGCTCCTTTATCTTCAGGGGAGTAAGTGCCCAGGAACACCTTGCCATCTTGAACATAATTCTAGTTTATAGGCACGGAATTTTCATACACATATTTGATTGCATAGAGTCTTGTACACCAATATAATTACACTGCATCTTACATTCAACTAAAGGAATTTGAAAGGGAAATTTTACCATAGTTTTCACCGTAAATCCTGACTTTCAACTTTAATTGCTGAGTAATCTTGGTTGCACTATAAGGTGTCAATGGACCTTTACAAAGCTCTTCTAGCTGGAAGAGGTTCAGATAAAAAGCAGCACTTCATTTTTCCCTCATAAGCAACAGTGAACCAAGGGCCAGAGGAGATAGAAGTGGTGTCTGAGGTTAGATCAGCAGGTCTTGGTTTCCAAGGTGAATGAAGGCACACCAGGATGCTACAGCCTGAAAGCAAGAGCTGTGATTAACAGGCCAGTATGTTGACCTTTTTCCTGCATGAAGATGTGGCCATGTTCAAAGTGTGTTTGTTCCAGAAACCAGCACTTGCCATGTATTCAAAGAGCTCTGTTAAGCTCCTACCTTGTATTCAGGTTCATCTTTCACCATAGGTAAGTCAAGCTGGGAGCGCCTGGCCTTTGAACGTTTATTTAGGGGTTGTTGGCATGGATTCTTCTGCTGATTTCTCTTTTAGATTTTAGGCTTCGTTTATTTAACAACTCTGAGAAGTGTTTTTCTTCTCCAGTCCCAAGATAAGCATCACTTTCTGTCCCTTCATAAAGTGGCTCAGTGACTGAATGAAGCCCTGCAGGAGCTGCATAGAGCTAACATCATTTTCTGAGTCTGGAAAATTTGTGCCTTCTCAATCTGAAGATAAGCTTGAAGTTGTGCAGGGGTTGCATAGGGTGACCCACCTATTAGAAATCGTTCTTTAGGAATTCATATTCCAGTGGTTCAGATACTAGATGGACAAAGGCATGTCCAGGGGCCAAAGAACAGGTGATCACTGCTGGCCCGCAGCCCTCAGCCCTGCCTGATGTGAGTGACTTCTGAGAGTCATGAAAATGTTCACTCAAACAGAACACATACTGATCCACCACATGGAGCACCTGTGAGAAAATGCAGATTCTTTACTCTTCTTGGTCCATTCCAACCTCACCCCTCTGTTTAAACCCTTCCTCCTACAAATCCTAATCCTGCCAGCCTAGTCAATTGGCTTCTAAGACACTCAGGCAGGATGGTCCAGCTCCCTGTACAGTTTGCAGCTTGAGTTGAATGTGAGGGAGGCCATTACCAGTAAGAAGTCCCCAGGATTTGGCATATTTCCTTCCACACCCGAATTTGTGTGTAGGACTAGACTTACAGGTCCCCCGGGACTTGTTTTCTCTTATGTTTGTAAGAAAGCAGGCTCATTTTCAGAGTCAACACCTTACAATTTCTTTCCCTTTTTGCTATTTTAAGCCAAATGGTCAATTCTTGGGCCTGGAAATTACTAAGAGTAGATTGCTCCCAACCAATTTAATCATCAGGAACAACGTGTTATGGAGAATCTATAGGGGAAGAGTCACAATTAGGGGCCTGAGAGGTCTCTGAGAGGCAGGTAGACATATAAGAGAATTTGATCTCTTCTTATTAGGGAATCTTGGGAATGCCAGGAAGTGGAGTGTTCTTCCCATGGTGGGCTCGACACCAATTTAGGAAGCAGGTTGTGGAGACAGAGTGAAGGGTGTCAGGAGGGGGCTAACTTAAACTCAATCACTACCACTACAAGCCAACAGGGTCCTCCCTGGGGCATTGTGAGACCTTCCGTGGATAACTGAGAAGTCACCAGTGGAGGATGCCTGTGTGAGCAGCCAACAGTGTGTGAGTCCTCAACCCTGGGACATTAGAGGTCATGGACTTAATTAATTCCTATTTCTACTTTTGAACAGAACCATGGGCAAGGCACATTCACTCCTGTGAGATTAAATGAGAACCATCTCTCTCACAACAGGGGGCCAAGAGGGGCATGGTCAAAATTGAGAAAGATATATTGAGGGATAAGATAAAAGATAACATCTGGGGCATAGGAGACTCCTGAAGCATAGATACTCCAGGGCCCAGAATTTTATTGGAGGCTGATTTATATAGAGTTCTTATCACATATCCTGCATTCATGACGAGTTCCCACACAAAGCATTTGTTGACACTTTCTTTGAAGGCAAACAAAGAAGCAAGAATATCATTAGCTTATTAGACTATGGTCTGGAGGGGGGTATAACTGAGCACCTGCAAAATGCTATGTTTCAGCTGTTTCCCAGGGAACAGGAGAGAAAGCTTTTGCCTTATGTTAGTTGAAGGTGTGATTTTCAGAGTCTCCGATCCCTGGAAAGAGCTGACAGCTTCTTCCCATGGCCCTGTTTAAATCATGGAATATGGCGACAGTCCTGTCTTATTGGGGAAAGGAAATAAGTCCCATACATGCACTCTGCTACCCAAGAGCCCTGGAATTCTGAGCAACAGAGTCCACCTTAAGACAATCCGCTCGCACACGCTCCTGACTGCAGTCCTCTGGTGTGCTTACCGAAGAACTGAAAGAACCCTAAGTGGTATCTAGATCATCTTAAAAGTGAAACGATTATTTTCTGAGGGATTCTGAAACTTGGCCCATTAATGCATCCTTGATTCCAACACCCTCCTCTAACTAGACCTGATTTGCTGGAGGGAGGAGCCCTAGAAGGAAATCTCTTACATGCAGGTTTGTGTGCTCCTTAGTTATCACAAGGGGTTGTCTAACAAGTCCTTTCTAGAGATACCCGCCAGGCCACACCAGATTTCATCCTCCCAGAGACCCCAACCCCTGCCTATCCCTCCAAACCAACAATGTCCTCAGGCAAGAAGGGAGACTGTGGCCCTCCACTGACCCCTAGCATGGATGGGGACCCTTTACCTGGTACTATGTCCCCGCAAGAAAGCAGACCACACAAAAGGCGATGTTATGAGAGCAGCGCACACCCACTGTCAAACAACAACAACCCCTCAGAGTCACTGTCAACACCTAGCTACCCTATAGGAGAGGGTAGAAGTGTCTTTCTCTGCAGAGGAGTAGCAAGCCACACCTTTCTCCAGAGGAGCTGCCGGCTGTTTCAGCTGCTCACCTTGCAGTGATCAGTCCGATGTGTAACCACTACACCAGGACGGTTCTACAGCCCCTTTAGCCTGAGAGATTTCAACACGTATAAGAACACGACCTTACAGGCTTTTTTATTGACCCCGGCCACTTCACTGAGGAGGTCCTGCATGTTGTTGGCATTTTTTACCAGACATGGAAGGACCTGATGATTTCTGGTCATATGACTGTTGTGCTGATTTGAAGCAGGATATGCTGGGAACTTCCAGGCACAGTGCATGTGACAGACATGAACCTGGCTGATGGGGTCACTGTCGTCTCAGAATAAGACAGACATTGGAATTACCAAGAGGGACAGGCAGGAGCATAGGGGCAGGGGTGAGGGTGGGGCAGTTCAAGGTTATATGCAGACTTGCCTCATAGAAGGAATGAAGGGCATGCAGACTAAGACAGGGAAATTTTCCAAGCTGTCAAAGGTAGTTCAAGGGAAGGAGGAGAGCCCAGTGGTGTTCAGATCCCAGTTGTCAAGGGCTCCAAGTTTGCCACTTTATAACCAAGGAGAAAATTGTCGCAAACACCCACCTCATTAACCAGTCTGCCCCAGATATCCCTTGAATACGCCAAGAAAAGTCAATAGACCCACAAGGTGACTCTGATGAGCTCGTAGTGGCAGCTATTTCAGCCGACGACAACCAGGACTTGGAAGAAGGAAAGGGCGACCACCAGAAGGCTAAAATTCTCAAGTCCATTATTGCAGCTAATGTGGGCCCTGCGTGAGGGGAACCAGGACATGCTCATCAGAAGTGCTGCAAGGGAGCTCTCCCGGGAGACACTGAGGGGGGACGGAAGCCTCCTTCCACCTGTTTCCAGTACAGCACCCTGGAACACATGGCTTGTGAATGTACCATGTGGCTCCTGGTAGTGACAGAGCCTGTTGACTGACAGAGCCCTGGCTTTATCCTTTCTCCAGCAGCATTGTTGACATCCACCTTGGTCAAGGGCTACCTGTTTGGTGTTAAAATCCTTTTAGTGATCTTCTCACTTCCTCGTGATGGGCCCCTTCTAAAAGTTTCCTCACATCCATTTTGCCTTGCATCAGTTTTCAGTTGTTTCTGAATCACTCACCCCTTGTTGGGAAAAGAATTCCTCTTCAAGATAGGAGCATACATGACTTTCTCCCCAGAACCCGCCACGCTACTCATGGGCTGGGAACTAGAGCAAGCAGGTTATCGCCCTGACTTCAAGACATGGATTCCTGAGTCTGGGCCAATGTGAAAGGCTGTGAATGCAGAGCCAGTGATCGTAAAATCGAACCCAGGATTGGGATACCTGAAGAACCACCAATATAGACGTTCACCACAGGGGCAGCAGGGGCTCCTTCCATCATCCAGCAGCTAGAAGAAGCACACATTATCAAAGCGAACGCATCCTCATACAAGACTCTGATCTTGGCCATCCAAAAGTCAAAAGGGAAGTGGAGGTTAGTTCAGTATTTAAGACAATTCATGATCTTCTTCTCCTTTCGCTTCTCAAATGGTTGCGACAAGTAATTGGAAGACCAGACAATCCCAGTCGAAAGTCTTGCCGCTAAGTTTTTGAGACTCTACAGCCATTGTAGGGGACCGCTGGAGGCAAAGACTTCACTTGTTACCTCTGCCGCCACCCGTCACTTTGTGCAATATTTGGGGATTTACTAACGTCTAGCACTTTCTATGATGCCACCATAGGACACTTTCATCACCTGCTAAATTTCCTAGGAAGAGAGGGTTTCAAAGTAATAGTAACCAAATAAAGCTATGCTGAAATTGTTAATGTTCATTGTGGCCAGCTTATTTCTGGTAAAATTTTGTATTACAAACTTATTATATGGGGGAAATAATCGAATCATTAGATTTTAACATAGCAGTGCGTTTGTAATTATTCCCACACAATTCATGAACAAATTAGTTAAATAAAAGGTAGAAACAAATGTGATTTTTAGATCAACATTTATATTGTGAAGTTAGCAAGAATTGAGCATGTTTACACACCCTGAGTTGCAGAAAATCATTAAATTTGTATTATTTACGCATCTGACAATATGATGTATATTTATATATATATGTATACGCATACATACAAATACATACATGAAAACACACACATGTAGTCTAGGAAGTTTAGGATTCTGTCATTGCCTGATGGGATGACCCAAATCTCCATTCTGGAAGGATCTGAGCCATTAATCATCACATTCAAATTGGGTTGCCATAGTTTTCCATGGACTTTTATGACAGAGTATGGATGTACAAAGAGACATCCTGATGGATCTCCTGTATTTCAGACTATCTTGACCTCCATTATGTAATATCAATAGAACTCCCCTTAGCAGCCTTTTAAAATTAGGTGGTCAGTCCTTTCTTCTGAGATATTTCTGGATAGAAGTGAAATGCCAATCTTTGATTAGCAGCCAACAAGCCCAGACACTCCATCTGAACCCAAAATACCAAACAGCTGTGAAGGATTTCTCCTCATAGGGGCATGGGAGGACAGAATGGCCTCATCGGTGTTTCCAGGATATACATCTGTGGGGAAACAGATTGCCTCGTTTTTCTGTCTCATGCACTTAGTTCACTTTCAGCTAACAGCTCATTGCCTAACCCAACACTCCAGCAGGACTCCTTAGACCCTTCCCAGCCACAACTTCCCTAACCCCCAGGAAATGCTTTGAACAGTTTATCTCATCAACGCAAGTAAAATGATAATACTTTTTCTGCCAACTTATCAATGATACTAACAGATTTCCTTGAAGAACAAAACACAATCCATATTTTCAAGTATGATGAAGACATTCAATCAGCATTATTCATTGAACATTAGCTCTCCTAAGCTGTTAATAAACCATTGTTTGCCCTTAGATAGATCAGGATGTATTGGATAGCGAGCTAAAAAGCATTGAGTGACCCAAACTCACTCTACTAAGGGGCAGTGTCATCCTGAAACAGCTTTTCCACACGTTTAGCTCTGTATTTGCATTCACAAATCCTAATGCTCATAAGCAAAGCAGGAACATTATTAAAGTAGTTATTTTCTAATTAGACAATTTATTAATTCAGCAGACTAGAGCTCCTAAACTTTAGTTCTTAGGAGATTAAATGGAATGACCTTAGGGAAAAAAATCTTTGTAAGTGAAATTATACATTCAACTCATTATTATTCCTTTTAATAAATGGGAAATGCCCATTCTCTTACTCTACTAACTGGATTTTCCCCAGAGTGGGTGACAATTTTAAAGAGCAGAAGTTGCTACTACAGGTCAATTCAGGTCAACAGAATGGAAAGTAACTATGAAATCTTTTCAGGAGCTCATCAAAATAATAATGTGATAAATAACAGTCATTCATCTGCTATTGGTGTTTCAGTCCTATCGAAGAGCTTGTTATTGTTACTTGCTGTCCATTCAACTCTGATGACAAATATTATGAGGATGCCTGGTGCTACATAATCCGCCTGATCAACAGCATGTTTGAGTTTATCATTGAAGCTATTGTGTTCCATCATCTGAGTATCTCCGTCATCCCTACTATGTCTCTATTTAACCAAACATGATACCCTTCGGACTCCTCTAGCAAGTATTTCCTCCTGATGGTGTGGCCAAAGTCAGTAGTCAGACCATGTCTTCGGTAATCCATGAGCTTCTTATTGGCTAGTTTTAGGAAGTAGATAGTCCTTTCTTTTTAGTCTTTCTTTGTGTGGGAACTCCACTGAAACATGTCTACCATGGGTGACTTTGCTGGTGTTTAAAATATTGCTGGCTTAGCTTCCAGCATCATAGTAACATGCAAGCCACCACAATAAGACAAATTGATAGTCATTGTAGTATTGCTGTCTATAAAAGGGTCCAGGAGAGGCTGGCACTGTTTTAGCTAAAGATGGAGTCCTGTAAGGGCTTACAAAAGGAAGCAGTGGGGGTTCTACCTCCAAACTGTTTCAAACATCAGTCAACATCTAGCAGGTTACATACCTTGAACTATGTGACAAGAAACAGGCTTTGGGATAGGCCTAGGATGTAATTAACAGGTCTTACTATAATCAGAGGACATTAAAGCAATGGGACAGAAGGAATCAAGGTTCACAGGAACCAGTTCATATTTCCCTATGGGATTACCAAACCATCTATAGATATATTCATTGTTCCAGGGCTGTTAGACCAGTTCTCCCTGAGGGCTCCTCAGATCTCTACTCCATAAAGTTTAGGGCTCCATTGCTTATCTAAATGACCTTGCTTCCCTTTTCTTGAATTAGAGCATTATTACAATATCAACAGATTTTGAAACAGACCCAGGCCTAGAATAATTAATACACTGTAAGGGATTTTTTAGTTCTAGGAGTGGGGACTGTTACATTCTGCATCCTTTAAACAAACTTAATCTCAATGAACCAATCCAAATTACTTTCCCAGGTGTGACTAACCGTAGGCTAATTCTTTCACCCCACCTATCAGTAGGTCTATGTATTTAATCCCACTGCCATCAAGCTGAATCATAACAATTCTATGGAGAGTTTTGTAAATATTTTAGGGAGCAAATAACTTAATCTTTCTCTCTCAAAGGTGCTGGTGAGTTTAAACTGCTGGCCTGGTGGTTAACACCAATATGGCTCCTTCCTTGTCTAAGAACATAGTATGTATAAAGTTGTTTAATATTTTTAATTATTTAAATAGGACCTTTAGGCATAGGGACATTTTATATTTTGTGAATAAAACACTAGAATATAGGAATTTTGTTGCCAGAATTTGTATTGCTTATTGCCAAGAAGTCACATGACTGTAGGGAGCTAAGAAATATGCCTCCCATTTCCCTCTCTTGATTTAGAATTTTAGTCCACTAAAGAGGTAATTTGATAGTTATATAGTTTGTTGATACCTTTAAAGAGTTAATGATTCTCTCGAAGTAGAAATTAGAAAGGAGCAATTTGTCCTCTGGGGGAATGTGGCGTAAGATGTATAACGTGGTGATGAAATGAGCTCTATCTACTGGTGTTGAAATTGACATACTGCTTAGCATCTCCTTAGCACCCTCTATATTGCAACATATGTATAATGTGGTCAAAATAAATAAACTTTGAGTACATGGGAAAGAAAATAACATATCAATTTGCAGCTAGACATAAACCTGTCTACTGTACATGATCATCATAGTCAAATTCTCAAAGAAAAGTCATTTCCAAAAAGCGTCTGCCTCATCCACTGGCTTCATTATTTTACATCCAGCAGTTGCCCCGTGGATATCAGAAATTGGACCCCAGATGACAGTATTACCTTGAGGAGGGAATCGGTAGATGGTTAAGACCTTCAAACTTCTCCAGGATTTGTTTTACATGAGTACAGCTCGTCTATGAGTGTGATGAGCTGATGTTAAGTGTAGCTATAGAAGTGGAGGTCCCTGGGTGGTACAAATATATGCTTGACTTTGAACCCAAACTTGGAACGTTGGACCCACCTACTAGTGTTTGATGAAATGGAGCAGCTCCCTGCACCATCACAGGTAAGCCTGAGCTCTGGTGAATAGCTAGGCCCAGAGGGGAGAGCAGTCTCTAGGACGCAGATGCAGGATTTGCAGTGGGGGGAGTGGAATCCCAGAGGGGCTGTAAGAAGGAAGTTCTGATCCAATGTTGATGGAAGATGAGGCCGTCAGCACCCATAAATCTTTTACAGTCTCAGAAACCATCTGGTTGCTATGTGTGAGGATGAGTTCAATGACAATGGGTTTTGATGCAGAGCTGGGAAGGGGCTAGAGAATGAGTTCAACTGATATTACCTATGTGTCAATCAGAACCAACTTGACAGTTCCAAGCATCAGCCATAATATGTAATAATTCTGGACACTGAAGATGGAGGAACTTCCTGGTTGGGAATGCACATTTATAATGCATTTAAAAGTCCACCTTGGGGACTTTCCCATACCTCACCCTATGTATTTATTTATACTAGTCCTTTAAGAACTTGTATCCCTTATAATAAAGCTATGATCAGCTGTATAACATTCTTCTGATTTTTGTGATTTGTTCTCATGAACTATTAAATCCCAGGTGTTAAGGAACATCTCCAGATTTGTAGACAGTAGACTAGAAGTAAAGTGTCCTGGGTTTTTTTTTTTAAACTTTTGCTGTTCCTAAGGACTTGGGCAGACTTGGCAATTGAAGGAATGTACCTTTACTATTTAATATTTGGACACAACTCCAGGTGGATGGGATGACTTTCATTTGCAGTTGGTGTCAAAGAAGATACTTAGTGTTGTTAGCAAAAAGACATAGACTATGGAAATGCTTTTGTCAAGTTATGTACCATACACTAAAGTCACCAAATCAATGCATTTGAACTAGGGTGTGGGTAAAGAATATTGAAGGTATGTTGGACTGTCAAAAGAACAAAGAGATCTATCGTGGCACAAATACAGTCAGAATGTTTCAAGTGGAGGCAAGGATGGGAGAATTCCTCTCATGTACTTTGACTATGCTATCACGGGAGAACAGTTCTTGGAGCAGGAAAAGATGCTTGGTGAAGTGGAGGGGCAGCAAAAGGAGATAGGCCTTGGGCAAGATGGATGGACACAGTGGCTATAACACGGGCCCAGGCATCAGAACAATTGTGAGGATGGTCCAGGACGGGATGGTGTTTACATCTGTTTTACAGAGGGTCACTATAATTGAGGAGCACCTAACAAAAATTTATCTGGGAACACGTGAGTCAAAGTAAAGACAGTCAAGAGAGTCATATGGAAAGCTGGAGTTGATAATAAAGAATTGACTATACATCCTAACAAGTTCAGGCTTGAGGTATCAGAGGTAATTAGCAAGATTATCAGAATGAAGACTTCTCTTTCTGTCTACAGTGTTTTGCTGGATAACTGTTACAACTTCTTAATTATTACACAAGAAATAGCCTGTAGTGGGACAAGCCATGATCTAACATATGTATTAGGGTAGGAGAGGAGAGACAAGATACCAGCAGATTTTTAGAACAGCGAAACTCCTCTATTTAAAATGAAATTGTTGGATTTTAAAATAAAGCTCACAGGCTGTGTTCTATGCAAACCTGTGTGAATGTCAGATGTCAGTCTTTTTTGTTGTTTTCTTTTCTTTTTCCTGGTCAGGAGATCCGCCACACAGAGCCTGTCAGCAGATACTTCTAATTGGGATCATTATATTTCTCCTTCACTCCTTCATCTGAAAAATTCCAAGTTGGTTTTCATAATGCTGAGTACAAGTCTCCTAATTGCCATTCATAAACTCACCATTCATTGTTGCATCCCTACAACTTAAAATATAAAACGAATTGCCGTCGTGTAGATGTTCTGAATCAAAGTAATCCCTAGACCAGAGTAGAATTGTCTCTACAGGGTTTCTATATCTGTGATCTCGATGAAAGCAGATTACTAGTTCTTTTTCTTGAGGGAAATCTGCTGGAATCACCACTGACTTTTGGTTCACATCTGAGTACTTAAACCTAAGTCATCAGGATCCCTTTGCCTAATATTACTTACTACACATTCCAAAGTAGTATATAGTCATCATCCTACCATATTATATAATGTATAGTTAGTTTTCTGTCTTTTTTATCAAATTATAAACATATGAGGACAGTACTGCACCTTATTACAGACTGTTTAGAGTTTATTGATATTCACTGACTAGAATGACTAAGTTAAAATCTTGATGTTAGCAAATGTACAAAATGGGAAATCAAGGGCAGATATTCATTTTATTTAAATAATTTGAATGTATACAGAAACAGGAATATGATCTTTTCTAGTGCCCGTGGCTTAGAAAATTCTGAACCCTACTAATTTATGTTGTAGAAGAAGGCGATCCTATGCCAGGACTCAAAAGGGAGAGCTGGAAAAACAGAGGAGGTTAATAGATGGCAAGCCTAAGGCAAAAATGTCACACCTGGAAATTAAAGAGTTATTAAAAAGGAATATTTATGTATCCCGGTGTAGAAAGGAGACCCGCTGGCTTTTTAAAAAGTGCCAAGTAGAATTTCTTTAATTATTTTTTAAAGAAGTCCTTTAAAAATATAGAATCTACTCTTACCTCACAAGTTACCGAAAAACCGGGTACAAGCTTGATTTGTCTCACAGTTTAAAGATTGCCAACCATTGGCATAAAGGGTTAGCAGAAATAATATGAAAATGCTAGCTATTTCCTATCCTTTGTCACAGAGAGCAATATAGTTTTACACTTGAAATTCTGTACTATTAAAAAAAATCCCCACTAGCAAATTCTATTTTGGAGAGTACTTGGAAGTAATGTCTTCAATAACAAAGATCTAGAATTTGAATATTAGGAATCAATATGCAGAAATCGGAGCTTTCACAGTCTAAAGGAAAAATGAAGATGAAATGATACAGAGCATTGGTGGTGCAGAGGCAGAATTTTAATCGTCCATTTGAAAGGCATTTATTGGCTGCCCAGGCAATGCCTCTCAACACCATCATCACTTGTCAGTCAGCGGAGACGTCAGTGTTGCTATTATGCTGAATAGGTTTCAATAAAGCTTCCAGACTAAAACAAAATGTATGGCCTAGGAGTCCATTGCAACTCATGGTGACTCTATAGGACAAAGTAGAACTGTCCTTGTGGGGTTCTGAGACTATAGACATATTTAGGAGAAGAAACATTTTTCATGTTTCTCCAGTGGCTTCAAACTGCCAACCTTGACTCTAGTAGCCAACACATAGCCCACTATGCCACCAGGGTTTTTTCCAGACTAAAACATAGTAGGAAGAGAAAATTTGTGATTACCTTCTGAAAATCAGTCGGAGAAAATCCTATGGATCACAAGCATCCAATCCTGTTGTTCATGAGGTCCTCAGTACAATGGTGTAGACAGAGATGTTGCATTCCTTGTGATTTAAACGACTCCCCTATCTGCTTGGCTCAAAATATAGAAAGACAATAAAGTGTTTTATTTTGAAAGAAAAGTTGTGTGTGACTTAATTAGAAAAATGAAGTGTGTTGTGGATGGTATAGGAAGTGAATACTAAGAAATATTTGATTAATCAGGCCTGACTTTTAATTACACCAAGAATTTATATTTCATAGAATACTAAAATTATATATAAACACTAATTATCTGCAGAAAACACCCCCATATAAGTCCAAGGAGGCTTATTAGATTGGAATAATAAATTTGAAAATTCTAATCACTATTGGGTGTGAAAGGTATCTTATCTCATGTCCACATTTTTAGTTTCTATTGATTTAGCTACCTCCTACATCAGAGAAGCAAACACTTTAAAGGGGGGAAGCATTAAAATAAATAAATAAAAATTCAAAATACTACACTAAAAAGAGGTATCCTATTTATGCATTGCTTTCCCTGTAAAATTAGTGCATCCGGCTCCAAATAACAAAAGAGACTTCTAAATATTAACATCATATGATACATCTGAAATGCCCCCAAATAATAATTTTCCCTCTCTGAGTTATTGAGTGAGTTATCTATTTATATGTCCTTTGTAGAGACATTTAGAAGGCTAGGGAACATCAACTCACTAGCAATTACTTAACTAGAACATACCTAATATTTCAAAGGTCCAAGCACAGTCAACACTTGTATATTTCCAATACAGATTAATCTCATAGAGAATTTTAGTTTTACAATAAACATTGTAAAAATCATTCTAAAATAGCCCCTAATTTTAAAGAAGGGACATGTCTAGGAGAAAAAGGAAAAAACAAAACAAAACAGCCATACCCACAGAAAAAGCTTTGTCTGTGTGTGTGTGTCTAAACAGAAATCAATCTTTTTTTTTCTTTTAGATTGCTAAAATTGCTAAAGTGGTTGAGGTACCATACAATTTGTCTTTTTGAAGAATTTTGTCCAGTTTGACAAGTAAATAAATGTTTAACTCCCTCTCTTCTTTTATTGTTGCAGAAACAAGAAGAAACGGAAAATAACTGCAGCACATTTACGACATTAGTTTCTTTCTCTACATGAAACACAAAATGAGAACACTTTATAGATGAATTGTGCCTTCAATTGAATAGAGAATGTTGGACTTGCTTTGGGTTTGTGGAATTGGATAATTTGTCACAGTTTCTGCCCCTGGAAAAATGACAACTCAAAGGAAAACTAGTAGAAAACCTCTTTTTTTTTTTAATAGTGATAAAATACAAACTGCTGTTTTTGGTGTACAAAAGTATTTTAAAGCTAGAATTTTAAAGGATGTACTAAATTTTAAGGAATACAGTCATCATACATGAAAATTCACAGAGTTCCAGCTGTCGATACATTCCATGTCTCACACTGCAAGTAGTTTTATTCATTACTACCTCGATATATTTTGACTTTGCTTTATGATTATGAGACTCTACAATTTGAGCACTCTATAGCTACTACTTTCAAATAATCTATTATTTTTGCAATGCACATGATTGGGTAATTAAAAATTAGGTTTATAATATGGCAGCTTTTTATACATATTTTGAACTGTGATTTCCTCTCATGACTTTTATTTTTAACATGTCAGCATAATTAAAAGAATATCTAAAGCAAATGTGGTGAAGAAAGCTGATGGTGCCCGGCTATCAAAAGATATAGTGGCTGGGGTCTTAAAGGCTTGAAGATAAACAAGTAGCCGTCTAGCTCAGAAGCAACAAAGCCCACATGGAAGAAGCACACCAGCCTGTGTGACCATGAGCTGTTGAAAGGATCAGGTATCAAGCATCAAAGAACAAAAATTTGTATCATTTTAAATGTGGGTGAGTGCAGAGGGCAGACTCTGTAGGCAACTAGACACCCCCTTACTGAAGGGATGTGGGGAGGAGATGAGCCAGTCAGGGTGCAGGGTAGCAAGGATGAAACATATAACTTTTCTCTATTCTTAAATGCTTCCTCACCCCTTGCCCCACTATCATGATCCCAATTCTACCTTACAAATCTGGCTTTGATGATGTACATTGGCACAGATGGGAACTGGAAACACAGGGAATCCAGCACAAATGACCCCTTCAGGACCACTGGTGAGAGTAGTGATGCCTGGAGGGTGGAGGGAATGTGGGGTGGAAAGAGGGGAACCGATTACAACAATCTACATATAGCCTCCTCCCTGGGGGATGGACAGCAGAGAAGAGGGCGTGGGGGTGGGAGACGTCGGACAGTGTAACATATGCCAAAATAATAATTTATGACTTATGAAGGGTTCGTGAGGGAGGGGGAAGTGGGGAAGGAAGGGGAAAATGAGGAGCCGATATTAAGGGCTCAAGCAGAAGGCAAATGTTTTGATAATGATGATGGCAACAAATGTACATATGTGCTTGACACAGTGGATGGATGTGTGGATTGTAATAAGAATTGTACAAGCCCCTAATAAAATGACTAAAAAAAGGAATATCTAAATGTAAGTGTTTCTGTCAAAGGAATAAGAAATAAAAGAGAAATATTTTCTCAATGTAAGCATATAGCCATCTTTGCCCCATACCTCCTTGTGGAAATGTATCAACAAATTTCCACAACAACAAAAGAGTTTGCTTTTTTGCCCAAGATTTTTAAATTCTGACTTCAGCCTTTGCTCTCAGGGGGTCCCCCCTGGGCTTGAGCTCTTGGACTGGGTGAAATGCATGCATTCTGGAGAGAATCGACTCACCGACCCAGCGGGGCTTTTCTTCTGCGTTCTCACCTTTGCGGTGCGGTGCGAGTGAGTTCTTCAGCTAAGGTTTCCCCCTTGGCCCTTTCCTCATGGTCTCATTCTGCATTCATAAATGCCACTGTCTAAGGTGATAATATTGTCCCAGACCTCCCCTCAGGCCGTTTTACTTTTGTTGACTTTGTATAAACAATTGTACCCAAAAAAAAGTTTCCTTGTTCAAAACCAATTTTTGAATATTTTTTCATAATGTTGCTACCAGTTTGCTAAAATCAAATTAGACAATTATACCCAAAACACATTCATTATTTATACTTCAAATAATATAACAGTTGAGTTCTACTATAACTTAATATAAGTTAATGCCAAACAAAATTCTAAAGGACATGATTTTGTTGTAAGAGGTAATTTGGCAAAAGAGACATTCTACCTTCCTCTGGTCAAAAAATAAGTAAAATGTTAAGTTGCAAAATCTGACAAGTTTAGTTTGTGTGTAGCATTTTCGGATTTGTTAGATTACTATGAAAAAGAATTTTGCCTCTAATACATTGGATTATTCCAACATTGTCTATAGTTTCCCTGTGGAAAATCATTAAGAGAGGGAAAGTTTTTCCTCAATCCAGTCGGATTTTAAAAGAAAGCATATTCATTTTAATAACTGTGCCTTTATTTTAGGTCTCTTTCTCATGAGCTAATGCAAACTGATTAGACCTAAAGAATCTCGGACAAGCTGCTACTCAACCAGTTCTTCAAAGATATATGCTTACATATAATTTTCTCATTGTACATGTATTCTCAATTATTTCCATATTGGAAGGATAAAAATTTTATTGGGAATATTATTTTCTATATCTAATACATATAGTTAATTTCGTTAAAAATTGAGGCTTATAAACCACATTATAATATATGTTTTTTTTTGTTTTAATTATCAAGCAAAGTATTTATACCCTAAATGACTTTAAAGTTCCTTAACAACATGATAAATTACATGAGTAGTCATTTTCCTATGCTGGGAATTGGGAAAATGGACATCTAGTCATTCTCTTAAGAAGTCTATGGCACAAGCAATATCTGGTGTCACATATCCAACAACGGCTGGCACCAAGGGTTTTCTTTTAGAGGACCCTTTGTGCCATTTCCCCTCCCTGTTACTAGTCTCAACATTGTAAGCTTATAAGCTACATTTCTTCCAAATAAGAATAGGTTTCGAAACTTCCATGGAAACAAAGTCATTTTCTCCCTTGGAACCTCTTCATCATCCACACACTTCACCCAATTTGAGACCAGCATTGAGAACAAGAGAGAGGCGATGAATAGACTTTTACTTCTTCCTGCTCCAAATCCTTCAAATATATAATCAGTTTATTTTTAAGACAGATAAATAAATTTTGTATAAATTATTGGAATGGAAGCATAAACTATACCTCCCCTAGTTGAATCTTCAATGGTAGACTATCTTCAATAAAATACTCCGTATGAGGTTGACACCCTTTGGAGTGCTTTGACTATGTAGTACTTTAACTTTTCTCTTGTGGGAAAGAAGTGGGATTGAACAAACATGGCTTTTTGTTCCCATGAGGGATTTGATCTGAGTACACTTTTCGATAAGATCTTATATATTGCTGAAAGGGAAGACACCATGTAATATTTATTTTCATTCTAGGCTAGCAGTTGAACACCAAATGTTCGCACATTCAGGGACCTTAGGGTTTTATGTAAGAGGTGACTTTGTATTATAAGAATGTCAAAATAAAATTGTTGATCATTGTTGATCATAAACACTTTGAATTAAATGTCTGCTTTCTTCCTAAACATTTCTTACAGACACTACAACAAATTCCCCCTTGGGATCCAGTAAGAAGACTATATATATATATATTTGTTTATCTCTATGGGATTTTGAGAGATTTTAGAGATGGAATGCAAACACATTTCCTTGGGCCTTGAACCGTACTTTATCAGACCATCCAAATTCCTTCCATCAAGCCCCAGTATCTTCATATTGCTGGTCTTCAATCATCAGAACAATGTGAATTCTGCAGTGAAAACTGAAAGTATCTCAAGAAGTATTACCTTAAAACATAGATATGATGAAAGTAAGACTATCCCTGTGGCTTTTTTTTGGTGCTTCAATTAAAGGGATGTGTAAAAACTGGGAGGGAAGCCAACCTCAAATTTCTAGAACCTAAAATACTTTTTTTAGGTGAAGTAACATAGATAAATCGCGCAGTTCCTAAATCGCCCCAAGACTAGGCTACAACTTCTTAATGACAAATGAACGATTTTGTTAAACATTTTCATGAATATATTAAAAATGCAAACCATTCTAGAACAAAGAGACTTTACGAATAAGCATTTTTTTTTTTTTACGAATAAGCATTTTAACTCAAATATGTTCTGTGTAATAGGTGAGCTTGCATTATCATAATTTTGGAACAAAATTCTAATTCATGACAAGTCTACTTATACAAATGGTTCTCAAGACACGATGTTTATATTATGCATATTATTATTAAGCTTGTCAATTTTTTTAGATTCTCATTTTGCAATCAAAATTCTGCTTTTACTTATAATTTCTCTAAAATAATCCCACTCAAAAATTGATGTGCAAGAAATTAAAATATTTTTAAAAGATGCCAAGCTTGGCATAGTATCAAGAAGGTTGTTATAAAACAAGTAGTACATTTGTTTAGATAACGTTAATTGTTTCTTATTGATATTCATTATTTAAATTATTAAGTGTTAATAACCTGAACATCAAGGGAGGTACTACAATTAATTATGTTATATTGGGGGAAAAATGCTCACTGGTATACAGGTTTATAAGCAATATGTAACAATGTTTTTTGAGTTATGAATCATTATTTCCTAAATATTAAACTGCATTTTTGCCCAAAATGGAATGTTTATTTTTGTCAGTGGAGTCTTGACAAAAGAAAAAGAAAGAAAAAAAAAACTTTCCCCTTCATAAGTCAAGAGCTGATCATTTTTAAAAGATAGTTCTATCATATAGCTTCAACATTTTTCTTAGAAAGCAATGAGTTACAATATCTTAGTATCTTAGTCACTAAAGTGTTCACTTCTGAGAACAGAAGCAATTTGTGAATTTGTTTTGAAACACTCATTGGTATCTTTCATGTTGACAAAATAATTCTATAGTATGCTGGTGTCTGAAATTTTACTTAAAGGTTTTTGCAAGTTCAAAGATCAGTGATTAAAACAGCTAATAAATGCCCCCTTCCACCTGAAAGATGTAATGTTCTTGAAACTGAATTATAATCTAAGTCATGTGATGATTGTATTTAAATGGTATGGAAAGATTGATTTTAGGTGTTTCAGGAGACAGCCCAGAATTTTTTAGGGAAATTTTCATGTTGTGATATTCCAAGTCAAAGATTCATAATACAATAAGGGATTTAGGAGATACATATTGATAACTGTTCCCATGAAATGGTGTAAGGGTCATTGGACCACAAGAATACCAAAGGCAAAATCATAGCTCATACATCAATACATAAATATGAAGAGTCAAGTCAATATAATAATCAATTCACAAAGTCAAAACAGCAGACAATTATAAGGAGTAAAAGAATGTTGAGATGAATTGCAAATGGGAATTCAACAGATTTTACACAGTGGGGAGGGAGTCAATTATCATTAGCTAGAAAGAATGTATATATGTCAGTTACCTACAATTCACAAAGACACTAGCTCAAAAACAATGAACCAGAATTTAATCTAATAACCAGGGAATGTGTTCTAAAAAACAGCACAGCTTTCCATTGAATGCAATGATTTTTCTCCATATGACTATACAATTAACATCTACAACCTGAGACTGACAAAATAGAAAGAGCAGCAGGTGACTTAGTGACAGACTAAGCAAACTAATTAAAAAGTGCCACAACCATCAGTGGACCTTGATCTCCACCTCTTTGTGCCTTTAAAACCCAGAAAGATTCTTCTAGACTCTTTCTCAACTTGCAATGGGGCCCTTCTCAACTTCCAAGTTTGCTCTTGTAGTGTGTTTTCTTTATGCTTAAGGGTCCTTCTTGCAAAGGCCGTGAATTAGCACTGTGATTCTTCTAGCCACAGTCTCTAACTTTCACTAAACAAATTTTTCCTACATGTATCTAGCAAGAAGGTGAGAGAAATTACTGAAATGATTCACCCTGATGTAATTTCAAACTGAATTCTCTGTGTATAAAATGAGCCCTCCTCTGATAGCTGGAGGAATGATTACCAACAAGAGCCAGGAGTGGAGGGCAGCCTCAGGCCAAGATCTCAGGGCAGTGAGCCTCCTGAATCTAGAAGACAGCTGTAACATCAGAGGAGCGGCAGCAGGACCAGGAGATAGAGCATGCACTTCCCAACTCACAGAACACGTAAAGATGATAAGTGCTTTTGTGTAGGAGGTTAGCGTGTGAAGTATCGTACCTCCCACAGAACAATGGTCACATTCTCCCTCACCCATATTCCAAGTAAAGGCACCAGTGTCTACCAAATTATTAAAATCATCATGTTCAGAAATATCTGATTCCTCTCATCACCATGATTCTAATATAAAAGTAGTGATCATCAAGTTCTGGTAGTATGCATGACTTATTTTAAATTGATCTGTTTCTAAACTCCATGCTAGTGTGTAGTATAATCTGGTTCTTGCTCTCACTTGGTTTACTGAATAACCTTTGTCTGGTTTCTAATGTTCACTCTTGTTGTTAGGTACCACCATGACAGCTCATGCTCACAGCAACCCTATGTACAACCAAACGCAACTCTATCCATTCCAGCACCTCACAATTGTTCAGTTTGATCCCATTGTTGCAGCCACTAGGTCAATCTATTTCAACAAAGGTCTTCCTCCTTTTTGCTGACCCTCTACTTTCCCAAGCATGATGGGCTGTTAAAACCTAGTAGTAGGTCTTATGCCTCTATGATTCCAATAGAGATTATGATTTAGAATAAAATCCAAATTCCTCATTATGAACTGTAAGGACCTATGCCTGCCCATGTGCTAAATTCAGGTCTCCCCATCTACCTTTGCTCACCTTATTTGAAATTTCTTTGAGCATCCTGACTCGGCTCCATAATGTGTGGTAGTTGTTTAAGTATTTATTAATGAACAAAAATTAATTTTGGACATACCACCTTCTTCCCAACCATGATATGAAAATTATCTAAGATTAGATAATTCTTGCCAACCTTCCCCCTACCCTAATGGTATCGCTACTTCCGGTACTGTTCCTGAGGAGAACTGTGTGTTGAGAGCTGTGGATTCTGTGTGTTGAGAGCTCTTATCTGTACCAGTGTACATGCTCTGGTCTAGCCAGATATGTAAGGTAGAACTGGGGTCATGATAGTGGGGGGAGGAAGTATTAAAGAACTAGAGAAATGTTGTATATTCAGTCAGTGCTATACTGTGTCCTGGCTGGCTCTTCCTTCCTGGGGACCCTTCTGTGAGAAGATGTCCAATGGTCTACAGATGGGCTTTGGGGCTCCACTCCAGCACCCCTTGTTCTCATCGATATTCTTGTTGTTTTGGCTCCTCTGATACCTGATCCTGTTGACACCTCATGATCATACATGTTGGTGTGCTTCTTCCATGTGGGCTTTATTGCTTCCCAGCTAGATGGTTGCTTGTTTATCTTAAATCCTTTAAGATCTTAGATGCTATATATTTTTAATAGCTGGGCACCATCAACTTTCTTCACCATATTTGCTATGCACCCCTTTTTTTCTTCAGTAATCATGTTGGGAATGTGAGCATCACAGAATGCCAAGTTATTAGAGCAAAAAGTTCATGTGTTGAGGGGGTACTTGAGTAGAGACTCAATGTCCATCTGCTACTTTAATATTTAACTTATAAATCTGTGTACAGAGACCTATCTATATCTCTATTCTTATATATGAATATATTTACATATGTATGTGCCTGTATTTATACCTCTATAAATGTCTTTTGCCTCCTAGTCCTTTCCTCTATTTTCTTTTATTTCCCTCCTGTCCTATTATCATGTTTGACTTTCATTAGGTGCTCAGTAATTCCTCTGGGCTATATTGTACTTCATCAAAATCCACCAGGCATATTATGCCCTCCTCCTCATTTATTTTAGATCACTTGTCCCCTTGTCCCTGAGTTTGTTAGCTCCCCTCTTCCTTCTCCCCACGGCCCCATCTTCCATGTATCCTGGAACCATTGATCCCATTGTTTTCTCCTCTGGATTGTTTATCCTGCCTACCTTATAGAGATAGACATGAAACAAAAAAGCCTATAAATAGTTTCAGGTATGTCTGTTGACCTTAATGAAGATTTTCTGATTAAATCTGATGAAGTGCCAAGCCCTGACCTTGAATTCTATTTTTGCAATTCCTTAGGGACTTCATTGTTTTGCTCCCCTTGCTGTTCTGTTGCTTTCCCTTCCTGTTTTGCCCCAGCGGGGGTGTCAGACCAGTATTCTGTCTCCAGTGCTGTCCCCCATAGCATTATGGGTCAGTGAGGGGATGTCATGTTTCATGGTGGGGCTGGCCCTATGGTCCTCTCTGTGCATTGGCTGCTTCAATCAGCAATGTCATCCTTTGGGCTTGGTGGGCCAGGATGCAGTCCTCTCTCTCTCTTTCCTTCCCCTTTACTTTGCTCCATTATGGTCCGATCAAACCTGCCCCTCTCCCTGGGCTGTATCTTCAGTGCTGTCCTCTGTAGTGTATCCTTCTGGGAATGGAATCCACATAGCTGGGACTGGGGCTGGCCCCACAGACCTCTCTGTTAGTTAACTGCTTCGTGTTGCCTTCAAGGCTTGGTGCATCAGGTTGAGGTCTGGTCTCTCTCTCCTTTTTCTGTATTCAGACATTTAACCTTACTTTAGTGAAAGGAGGAGTCCTGGTTGTCAAGTGGGCTATCCTTCAAAGTCAGCACTTTAGACTTGCCAGCCACTCAATGGGAAAAAAGATGAGGCTATCTATTCTCTTAAAGGTTTAAAGTTTCAGAAACCCAGAGAGGTAATTTTATCCTTTCCTTCGGCTACAATGAGTCATAATTTACTTGATGGAAGTATGTTCTGTGAAAGAGGAACCCTAGTCATGCTTTCCCGTAAGCACTGAACTGCTGTCTGTAAAGTTGGCAGTTCAAACCCACCATCCACTCATCGGAATCAAGAGGAGACTACCTGTTCCTGTAAATATTCACACCCTCTGAAACACTATGGGTCACTATGAATTAGAATCAATTCATTAGCAGTGTTTTGTGTGTGTGTGTGTGTGCGGGGGGCGGGGGGGGTTGTTAATGAAATAAAAGGCTGGAAGACTTTTCAATGATCTAAAAGCTACATATGCACAAAGTGAAGATGATTGTGAACATATTGCCAGTAGGAGTTGGTTCAATCATTTGAAAAATGAAGACAATCTGATGTAAGACTAAGGTCAAATAAGAGCTGTCTGTCAGTTGAATAGGATGTTCATAATACAAGGATGTATCATGTATGACAGCAAATTTGTATTTATGCTTGTGTTCTATTTCGTTGTGTAGATCCAAAATAGTTACCACTGACTCTTGTGCGGATACACTTTGGAAAATCAAATTCTATGCACTCAGGAGGCACGATTGTTATTAACCCCATCACTTAACCTCTAGATCACCATTCACTCTTTAAATGATATGTCTGAAAATGCAATATGAATTAAAGTACAAAACAAAGAAGGTGACATGTGGTTTAAAATAAAGAGCTGATACCAAGGGCACAAGCAGAAAGCAAATGTTCTGAGAATGATGATGGTAACAACTGTACAAATGTGCCTGAAACAATGTATGAATGTATGAATTGTGATAACAGTTTTACAAGCCCCCAATAAAATGATTTTTTTAAAAAAAGAACGAAAATATCCCAGCACAAAAAGAAGAGAAAGAAATGTGGTGCATACACCAATAGACAAGACTCTCACAACCATGGAGAGAGGCCAGAAATGGTGGTAGGAACAGGGAAAGAGAGATGGGGAGGAGGTTTGATGCCCCCTAAATGGATAGTTTAACATAAATAAATACAATAACAATTGCTTAATGGATGGATAAAATCCGTTCAGATTCCTTGTCCCTCTGATGTAAATATTGGTCTGAGTGGCTAAAAAAAGAGGACCAGTAAGACTGAAGGTACTTGGAGCCTCTAATGGGACACAGGTTCATTTCAAACAAACAAACAAAACCTCCCTTTGCTTTCTACAGCAATGTTAACTAAGAAGACTTTTATTTTACCTCTTTGTTAGCAATGCATACTGCATTAGGAATGAGCAGACAGAATTTAATAGGTCCACAAACACACAGAACAACCACAGAATGAAAATGTATGCCAGGTATTGTGCAGCTAACTTATAAATGGCATTTGGGGAATGCTCAACTATCATTGAGATATGTCTCAGCCAAAACTTCATTGAATTTATTCAAATTGTTCACATTTGTACTGCAAAGACTGTTCATTTCCCTCATTCTTCGTACTTGATGGATGGCTTTCCATTCAGTCTACTCTTTATCACTAAATATATGTTGGCTTAGGCAAAAGCAGACCTTCATAGCTCATTTGCCTCATTCTTCCCTGCCACAAATCAATATATTTTTATTTTGTTTATAGAAATACTCATACCTGATTTAATTTAAAAAAATAGTTACCTTTGACTGAGTGCCTGTCATATGTCAACCACTATGCTACACGTTCAATACACATTAGCAAAGATTGGTAATGTGTTCCAGGTGTAATTTAAGATCTTTGTAGGCATTATCACATTACTTCTCCAAAACTGATGTGAATTAGAAATACTCTTCCCTAAACTAAAAATGAGCAAATTGAAGTATGGTAATAATATTATAGCAAATATCAATGTTCACAAAACATTTAAACAGTGAAACCGTAATAGGATTTTTAATAGTTTTGCCACAATGTTGAAAAGTAGGTGTTATCATATAGTTATTAAAACCAACTACTCTGAAAGTATCACATTCGAAGGTCATGGTCATGGGTTAAAGGGAAAAAAAAAGTTGGAACAAAACTCAAAATCATAAAAATAGTTTAAGCTTATTGGTACAATCCCCAAGTGCGTGGCCTTCAGTCACCCCCCAGGTCTAGAAATGAATCCACCACTGTGGCAGAATAATCAGCCACTTAAGATCAAAAGGGCAGGATACAGTCCTAAGGGTTGAGAAAAGGGAGGAATGAAAACAGGAAAAGGCAGAATGCTACACTGAACTGATTGTAATGAATCTAAAGATATATGAATTGTTGAATGTAAATTTGTTAACATGGTTAAATTGTTGGATGATACACTTTGTAAATTTTAACCTAATTCACAATAAAAATAATTTAAAATCTTCCTTTTTGAGAGAAGAAGAGAAGAACACTACTTGTCTGTCACTTTGCCCTGCTATGGCGGCTTACGTGTTGCTGTGGTGCTGCAAGACCTGTCCCAAGCATTTCAGATAGGACTCGGTCACTCAAGGTGAACAGGTTTCTTCAGAGCTTCCAGACGAAGCACAGACTATGAAGAAGGAATAGACTGTCCACTGCTGAGGAATTAGCCACTGAAAGGCTTGTAAAGATCAGTGAAACATCACCAAATACTGCTAACTTCATCAATACCAGTGGATAATTGTCAGGTATGCTACCAGAAAATGAGCCCTTTTGGTAAGAAGGCACTCACAACATGACTAAGGAAGAGATACCTTCTCAAAATAGAATTGATCATAATGAAATGAAAAAAGTTTTGGGTGTATCAATTTGCTAATGGAACATGACTCAAAATGAGAAGGAAAATTAAAACCATCTATTAATGTACAAAGTATAAATCATAAAAAATAAATGGCCCACATAAAGATCCATATCCTGGGTATGAATGAGCTGCAATGGCTTGGTATTGTCAGTTTTGAATCTGATAATCATATGGTTTCCTCAAGTAGAAGTGACAAATTCAAGAAGAATGGTACCATTTTTAGTGTCAAAAAGACTTAAAGATCAATCTTAAAGTACAAAACTGTCTGTTACATGATAATGTCTATACACATATGAGGAAATCCAGTTGTACAACTATTTTTCAAGTTTATGTACCAACCCCTAAAGTAAGCACATGATGAAGAAACTGAAATTCTACCAAAATCTTCAGTCTGAAATTGAACAAACATACAATCAAGATGCATTGATTAATTATTGGCAATTGGAATGCAAAAGTTGGAACCAAAGAGGTAGGTAGAGAACTTGGAAAATATGGCCTTAGTGACAGAAATTAAGGTGGAACTTTTATAATAAATTTTACAAAACCAAGGACTTTTTCATCGACAGTACCTTTTCTCAACAACCTAAGCAATAACTTATGAAAGTACCTTTTCTCAACAACATAAACGATGACTCTACACATGGTCTTCTTCGGATGGAATGCATAGAAATCTAATTGACTACATTTGTAGGAAGAGACCATGGGGAAATTTAATATCAGCAGCTAAAACCAGGCCAGGATTGACAATGGAACAGATCATCAGTTGTTTGTATAAGTTCAAGTTGAAACTGAAAGTAACAATGTCAAGTCAATGAGAGCCTAAATGCTGCCTTGAGTCTATCCCACCTGAATTTTGGGAAACTCTCAAGAGTAGATTTGACTCATTGAACTCTAATGAGAAAAGATCTAGTCAGCTGTGGATGACATCAAGAACATGATATGTGAAGAAAGCAAAAGGCCATTACGAAGACAGGAAGACCAGAAAGGATCAAAGTAAATGCCAGAAGGGACTGGAAAACTCCCGCTCAACCACAGCGCATCCAGGGTGAGTTAAAGAAATGATGGAGCAGAAGAGCTGAAGATAAAAGTTTAAAAAGCAGCTTGAAAAGACAAAGGATTATCATAAAATCCACGAAGATCTAGAGTTAGGAAACAAAAAGGAAGAACATATTAAGCATATCTTAAGCTGAAAATACTGATGAAAAATTCAAGACTCGAGTGGAATATTAAAAGATTTTATGGACAAAATATTGAACAATGCAAGAAGCACCCAAATGAGACAGATGTAACACAGAGAATCCCTTTACCCCAAAGGAAGAGTGGACATTCAATCATTTCAAAATGTCACATATGATCAAGAGCTGATGGCACCGAAGGAAGAGGTCCGATATGTACTAAAGCATTAGTCAAAGCCAAGGATCCAGGAATTGACAGACTACAATATAAATGGAAATGTTTCGGAAAGCTGATGAAGCACTGGAAGCACTCACTCCTCTCTGCCAAGAAATTTAGAAGACAGCTGTCTGGTCAAAGGACAAGAAGAGGTCCATATTTGTATCTACTGCAAAGAAAGGTAACCCCCAAAACACATACATTATGGAGCCATATCATTTATATAACATGCAAGTAAAATTTTGTAGACGATCATTCCAAAACAGTTTCAGCAGTAAATTGACCAGAAGCTGCCAGAAAGTCAGGCAAGATGTAGCGATCATTGTTGAAATCAAATGAATTGTGGATGAAAGCAGAGAAGACCAGAAAGATGTTTGATTTTTCAAAGGCATCAGACTGTATTGATTAACAAATGATGGATACCCTTGAGAGCAATGGGAAGTCTAGAACACCTCATTGTGCTCATGTGGAAACTGCAAGTGTGTCAAGTGGCAGCATTTCAAACAGAAATAGAGAAGGGAACCTGTGTAAATAGGAAAGGTGTAGATCAGGGTTATGTTCTCTATAGTTATCCTATCTGTATGCTGAGCAAATCATCAGGGTAGCTGAATTTTATAAAGAAGAATGTGGCATCAGGATTAGAGGAAGGTTTATTAACCACCTCCTATGTGCAGGTGACACAATATTTCTTGCTGAAATTGAGGAGGTCTTGAGTCAATTTCTGTTGAAGATAAAGGGTGTCAGCCTTCAGTGTAGATTATAACAATGTAAAGAAAACCACATCAATAGGTAACATCATGATAAACAGAGAAACGTTTGAAGTTGTCAAGGATTTAATCTTGCTAGAATCTACAATTAATGCTCCTGAAAGCAGCAGTCAAGAGATCAAAGGACTGGTTGGATTGGGTAAATCTGCTGCATAAGATCTCTTTAGAGTACTAAATAACAAAGATTTTACTTTGAGGACTAAGGTTTTCCTGATTCAAGTGGACTGTCCAAAGAACAAACAGATCTGTCTTGGAAGAAATATAGCCAGGAGGCTCCTTAGAAGGGAGCATCAGCAGACTTAGTCTAATATATTTTGACGGTGTTATCAGGAGAGGCCATTGCCTGAAAAAGGACATGATTCCTGGTTAAATAGAAAGGTGGTGACAAAGAGGAAGCCCCGCAATGAGGCAAATTGACATAGTGGCTGCAACAATGGCTACAACATAACAACCATTGTAATAAAGGTGCAGGATGTGTCGGTGATTGGTTCTATGTATCATGAGTGAGAACTCATTGAACGGCAGCTAACAACAACAGCATTCAAAAGAATGCCCCCCCAAAGCTTAAGGAACTTCTCCTATTGCAGGTGTAATGCATGAGAGATGGAGAACTTTAAGGAAATCCTTTCCAACTTTGTGATATCTACTCGTCCACCTTTTTAATGAATTCTATTTCATGAGAAAATACCACAACTTCAATTTCCTCAATAACATGGCTCCTTCCTGATTAATTATATATCACATGAGAAACAAGGACTAGCAGCCAGGCTTTACTAGCAAAAATGCTAAGAAGTAGAGTGTTTTAATTCTAGCACATCATTCACTTTAACTATTGTATTCTCAGGGGCCAATAATTGAAAATCTATGTGGGAAAAAGACACACTGGTTTCATATTTTCTATTAAAGATATAACCTTATGTGTGTAGAAACTTCCCTATGTTCAGGAAAGACGAGGAACTCTGGAGACATAGTGGGCTGCTAACAGCAAGAGGAGCAATTCAAACCCACCAGAGTCTCCACAAAAGTAAGAAGAGGGTTTCCTCTCCTGGTAAAGGTGTTAGTCTGGGCCGACTAGAGAAATAAATCCATAGACACTCATATGTGTATAAGAAAGAGCTTAGTATAAAGAGTAATTGTATATTAAGAAAACATCCTAGCCCAGTCCAGATCAAGTCTATAAGTCCAATATTAACCCATATGTTTGATACCAGTCTATGCATTCCTCTTCAGACTCACACAACACATACAATGACACTGAATGCAGGAAGATCATAGGCCAGTGGTGGAAAGTCTTGTGGATCCAGTGGCGGTGGAAGCATCTCTGCACTGGTGTAGGTCTCCATGTGAATCCTCCAGCTCCAAGGCTCTGGTTCTATCAGTGTGTCTCCATGTGTCTTGCCAACAGGAATACCAATCAGAGTGTGCCCTGCCTCCAGAGAGGTAGATAGGAGTTTCCAGAATCTTCAGAAGAAGGCCATGCCCACACAGAGGCATCATTGTCTGTGACCTGATTGACAAGCTAGACTCGACTCTTTCACTCAAGTTGACAGATTGTGTAACTGCCCCAAGATTTATAGCCTCAGAAACTCTCAAGTGCATCTCTTCCTTACCCTGTAGGGTTG
Organism: Echinops telfairi; assembly: GCF_000313985.2. Taxonomy (NCBI): domain Eukaryota; kingdom Metazoa; phylum Chordata; class Mammalia; order Afrosoricida; family Tenrecidae; genus Echinops; species Echinops telfairi. The sequence continues at coordinate 2,748,495 of NW_022111378.1, read as the reverse complement.
CTATGAGTCAGAATCAACTTTATGGCAGTGAGCTTGTTTGTTTCTGCTCTTCCACTTAATATCAGCATCTAAGATTACTACTCAGTCTCATTTTGGTGTTCATGTTCTGAGACTTGCTTTTGGAAAAATAAAACATTTGAATGGGTGCTGGAAGTTCATAAAAAGGAGTGTCACAAATTAATCTCACATATATTTTCCCCCTTTACTCAAAGGGGGGAAATTCTTCTTTTCTATCAATGAAGAATTATTATAGATATGAATTAAAATCAGGAACAATAACATGAGTCATAATCACTTCAAAACACATCTATATGAGGCAACACACTTTAATTATTATCCTCATGAGAAAGGTAGCAAACATTGAGGTAGTTTTATTTTATTTTTATTCTAAAGAAGTTTTTATTATTCTTGCTTAAAATTCTTCCCGACTTAAAAAAATGTGTGCTAATATAGGCATTTTTTATACAGTACTATTGGCACTGTACTGGGTTTGCACTAGACATAAAAATTAATTCATAAGTTGGGAAAGTTCTATATTCTGCAGATTCTAGCTTTAAAAAATGTGCCGCATAAATGAGCTTTTCTCCTGAGGATTTGGAATCTCCTGATTGAAAGATTAGAGATTTAAACATATTATGAAAGCATGTTTGATAATGAAGGTAATAAATAATCTCTAAACCTTCCCTATAGTGGTGGTTGTTAGATGCCAACACGTCAGTCAGTTCTGACTCATAGTGACTTGTGCACAATAAAACAAAACACTGCATGATCCTGGGCCAGCCTCACAATTGTTATTTTTGAGCCCACTTTAGATACTTTTCAGTCCATCAGAGTACCTTTCTTAACTTTCTAAAGTTCAAAACTGTACTCAAGTTTTCTAATTTTAATGAATCAAAACACACAGTCAGGCATCGAGGTTTATCTAATTTCTTAGAGCAATAAACAATCAACACAATGGAAAAATTACTGATCTGATAAACTAAACAGGGTGCAGTTGTCACATAATTTCATGTCAACTTGAAGATATGTAAATGTGCACAGGTGGTATTCAACCTGTCAATCCGGTCACAGTCTGATAGTGCCTCCTTCTAGGCATGGCCTATTCATAAAGGGGATTCTGGGAACCTCCCTCACTCTTTCTGCCCTCACCTTTTGGCTCACTGACCCTAGTTGCTGCAAGAGATACAACCATTGGATCCACATGACTTTGCACCCACTGACCTATGATCTTCCTGCATTCTGCATCATTGCATGTGGCTGCATGACTCTGAGGAGGGACTTATGGACAAGTATCAGACTTACGGACTTGAGTTAGACTGGGTTTATATTTTCCCTCAATATGTAATGACTTCTTGATATAAAGCTTTTGCTTACACATATAGCAATTTCACTGGACTGTTTCCTTAGTCCACCTGGTCTAACACATAGGGTATACTTTTTCAAAACGAAATGCAACACTTTTTGTAACATGCATCCCTGAACTAACTTTTCATGACTGCCTCCCACTCCAGCATCAGCCAATACCCTCCAGTTGATTCTATATATCTTAGTGATGCAATCGGACAGGTTTAGAGCTGCCCCATAGGGCTTCCAAGACGAAAATATTTACAGAAGCAGATTAACTACATCTTTCTTTTATGGAGCAGCTGTTGGGTTGGAATCGCCAACCTTTCAGTTAGTAGCTGAAGACTTTATCCATGGCAGCCCCAGGGCTCCATCCTGACTGCCAGGTTTAGGATCCATGTCTTTTAGTGAAAATAACCTCACTGTTTCCTATTACACCCCTGAAATAATGAGTCATCTAAAGAAGTGAATATTTTGAGTACTTCAGTTCATTACTGCAAATGAGAAATAAATGAAACTGTAATATGACTCTCAGAATTAAAAAAAAACCCTCAATAAACATTAGTGATCATCTAGTCCATCTCCTAATATAGATGAAAGCAGTAACTTCCAGAGGACTTTGCTTACAGCCAAATGAAAAATAATTCTGAGAGTTGAGCCTAGAGAATCTTACTCTAAATATTATTCACTGTTCTCTGTCCCTACCATTTACAGCATACTATCTCTATTTCTTTCCATGGTTATACTTGGCCATCACATAAGTAAAATTGCATTAAAGTAGCTTAGTTTTTCCACATTGGGGGAAGTTAACATTGAACTACCCTAGCATATTAAGCACCAAGAGGGAAACACACACACTTCTATGTAGTCAATGCCCACTGCTGACTCCTGGCAACCCTGTGGGACAGCGCTGTGGGTTTCTAAGACTGTAACTTTTCTTGAGTAGAAAGACCTGCCTTTCTCCTCAAAAGCAAGAAGCTAATATTTACCCTTCATTTCATGCCAGAGAGTGGACAAAGGCTCCATAAGCAATGGTCTCCTTTAATCATCAAATTGATCACAATCTAGGGAGTAGGCACTGAACACTCTGTTAATCATAGTTTAGCTCTAGAATCTAGAATCGTCTCTAGAAGTATAAAGAAGGAAACGCTTGTAATCATAGAGAGGTGAAGATTCAGACTGTAGACTGAGGTTCTGACAAAGGTAGTCTATCAAGGGAGCAGGTGGCAAAGTTCATCACCAACTCAGGGAACCAACCCCTCTGTAGCTGGTGGCTTTTGAAAAAATCTGCATTTAAAAAGAGGGAATCTGAATCTCTGAAACAAGTCACTAGTGATTCTGTCTCATTTGAAGAACTAAATTCACATCCAGAGCCATATCTGTGGGAGACAGGAAATACGTTGTTGTGTTTGTTGTTAGGTGCCCTATAGTCATTTCCTATCCATAGCTACTCTCTGCACAACAGAATGAAACACTGCCCCGTCCAGAGCCATCCTCACAATTGTTCTTTTGCTTGAGCCACCGTTGCAGCCACTGTGTCAATGCATCTTGTTGAAGGCCTTCCTCTCTCTGGGGACTTGTCTTTCCCGACAACAGGTCCAAAGGATGTGGGACAAGTCTCACTATCCTTGCCTCTAAGAGTGTTGGCTGTACTTCTTCCAAGACAGATGAGCTAGTCCTTTCAGCAGTCCCTGGTACTTATAATGTACTATAGAGGCTAAAAAGACAAATCAAAGTAAAAAAATAAAACAGGAAAGTATAAAGAAAGTGGTCAGAATACATATCATGTAAATGAAAAATATACAAATTATCACCCACATTAATTCTTCCACTTAAAAAGAAAAACTGAATGATAGAAAGAAAGCATGATAGAGTCACATAGCTTAAGTAATGTAGAACTGGTATTCAAATGCAGATCTATATGATTCAAATAGTCTGCCTTTTCTCTACACGTGATGTCTCTTTTGAGTTCTTCAAATTATCCATCCAAACCACAGGAATCTTTCTGACTTCTCTATCATCTACCTTCTGGACAAAAATAACCCTCAAATGCTTATTTTGTTTCTTTGTTTTAACTTGAGGTTATCAATGTTCAATCAGGCTTCATTCCATACATCCACTTATCACCAGAAAATTGTACTCTCTTCCTTATTATGAGGCAAGAAATAAAACACCTTGATAATAATTTCATAAAAGTATATAATGATGAGTTTCTAAGAAGGGTTATATTCAGCATGCAGCTAAAGAATCAATGGCTAATTTAAGGTTCCTGAAATATTTAGATTATGTAATAGGTATATACCTGTCTCATAAATTACCAGAAAAATTGATCACATATAATAGAAACACAAACTTTCATACAGCACCTCTCTTTGTTATCACAAGTTCTTCTGGAAACATTTAACCTCAATCTTTTAGTGCTTCTCAAATTTTTTGTGATGGTGTCTCATTTGTTTTTCTCTAATCCATAAAAGACTGATAAGTTTTGTAAAATAAAACAAAATGTTGGTGGTGGTAAAAAAAAGTGTTTTTAGAAAAAAGTGCATTAAAAAAGAGGGAATCCGAATTTCTGAAGCAAGTCACTGGTGATTCTGTCTCATTTGAAGAACTAAATTCACATCTCAGACCATATCTGTGGGAGACAGGAAATACATTGTTGTGTTTTATTGTTGGGAAGCAGTGCATGAGGGCAAACTCTCAACATCCATAGGTTCATTCATGGGTTGGAGATGCATCCCATTCATATTCTCCTAATTAAGTTATTCTGCACCATAACCCCCCACAATAATGCCAAATTTAAGGTACTGTCTGCAAACATTTGACCACTCCCTATACTCTTGAGGCTCAACGCTTGAAGGTTATCTGCCTGAAGGTTGTCAGCCATCTAAGGCAATCAGACCCTATTGTCTGCCCCACCCTAGGTAGGACCCACTCCCTTCTGATAAAGCCCAGATTGCTCCCTTGGAAAAGAGCTCAAAGACACCTCAGGCCAAGCCAACTCAGAGGACCAAGGTTAGACTGCCTTCTTGGTTCTAAAATCCACCCATCTTGTTACCTATGTGCCTTCCTGTCACATGTGTGCCTCTTGTACAATCCCTTCCTCTTATGTATGTGCTTACCATGGCCCGAGTGCCTGAGATTATTTAAACTCCTGAGATTATGCTCTCTCCTGCTTGGGCCTAGTTCCTGAAGTCATGACTGAGAGATGAGCCCGTGCATGCTTTATTTTGTCTGATGGCTCTTTAATTTACCTCTCAATTACATAACTGCCTCTGGGACCCATTCGGTTGCAGTGAGGCATATATGTTTTTAATGCTTACTCTCCATTGTATACTTATTCAGTTACAGACAGGCAACAAATCACCATGAATAAAACTTTGACTAGGATTGTGCAATGGATGGAATCATGTTTCCCCCTAAAATATGACCCCCATTTGGAATGGGTTGCCTTTATTATTTTAATGAGGAGGGATTCCTGTAGGGTCTTGATTCAATCGGTATGCATGTGATCTTATATATATGATCAAGCAAGCAAAGAAAGAAAGAGAGCTGGGGGAAGATTGTTGCTAAGCCCCATGGAGAGCTCCAAGTAATGGGAAAGCAGAAGCTGGGAGCTGAGAGCCTCCCTCGATAGCCACCAAGCTGACCCGGAGAGAAAGCCTTCCCTTAGACTTGACACCTGAATGCAGATTTCTGACCTCCTAAATTGTGAGAAAATAAATTTCTGATTGGTAAACCACTTCTTTGCATCATTTCTATTATAGCAGCACTAGATAGCTAAGATAAATTTCTTTAGACATCTTTCTGTTTGTTTTTTTTAATTACTTCTAGAAAGCTCTATATGTCCCAATTTTTTAAATGGCTTTGGTGTTAAAACTCAAAAAGCATAATAACTTTGAAAATTAAGTTAAATTAAATTAAAAACCATATCAGATTGAAAGTAAATGTAGAGATGGTAACACCACCTGTAGATACATGAATAGATTTGGGGCTCACACTTCATCCTAGCCCCAATCTAAGAACAATTATCTCTTATGACATGGCCCTGAATGATACTTGTGTGGTAAAGAAATTAGATGATGCCTGGCTGTCAAAAAGAAAAACATCTATGTCTTAAAGGCTTGTCTTCAAACAACATTCATCTAAGTAAAGTATCAACTAAGCCAACGAAGAAACATGAACCCCCTGTGATCCAAGGGTTGTAAATAATGTAACGCACACCCAAAAGAGGGAGTGCTATCAGATCTTAAAATGTAACCACTGGGTTTTCAAAAGCCTAGGGGTGGCAGTTGAAACCCCTAATCCATTTGCAGGGTCCATGCATAGATTACGCCTCTGGTGAATTTCTTTTGACCATACCCAAGTGATGTGAATAGCCTTGTTACCAGACAGAAAGCACTGTAAAATTGGTTATGGTTGATATAGTTGGGTATAAAATGTAGTATCTTGTTGTTCTCCTTTGACCCATTTAAAAATTGGTTCAGTTAAAAAAATAAAAGTGTGGATGAAGGCTCAAATGAACCCTCTCTGACCATTGTATGTGAATAGCCTTGCTAACATGAAGAGGGCATTGCAAGGTGAATTATGGCAGATATAGTTAGGTTAAAATTTAACACATTATCTATCATTTGATCTCCCTTTTGATTCATTTTAAAGTTGTTATGTTCTGTTTTCTTTTCAATTGCAGTCTTCCTCTGCTTTACTTTGTTATTATTGTTTTTGTGGCGGTTGTTGTTTGTTTTTTGCATGTTTTTCTGATTATGAAATCCAGGATAGATAAATCTATAGAGACAGTAACTGGATTAACGGTTTCTTGGGAGTATGGTAGGGAAGGCTGGGGAAAGATGGGGTGCTAATAACAATAAATTAAAGACAGAAGAAAGTGTTCCAAAATTGGTCATGGTAATGATTATACAGATCTTCTTGATGTGGTTGAACTATTGAATTGTACAATATGTGGGTTATGTGCCAATAAAGCTTAAAATGCAAATACAAATAAAATTATAACCTCAATAAAAGGGTGCTTCTTTGCTTGGTTTATGTAATTTTAATATAAATATAAGTTTCAGAGTAATTTGTCATTACATTCACTTGTTTTAATTATTTATTTCCCTACTACTAAAATGAATTTAGCAAAAAGTTTGGTTTTGGATAGATGCCATCCCCACTAAATTGAACAGTAATTAAACTTGTTATTAGTGTTTTTAGAAGCATGCTAATGTTTCTCATTAAACACTGGATAGATTATTTTCCAGTCCATGTTCCCTGGTGCTCAAATTTGATTATGTGGATGTTGGCTGGGATGTTGGCAAATGACATGGCCTGGTCTCCCAGAATACTCATGTAAATGAAATGTGTGCATCCTGAGCGGGGTGAGCAGTGACTGATCAACATAGAACCTGACTGTCAAGGGTGACTTTAAGTTTATGTGAATGATCCTCACATGCATTAAAATGATGAGGCAATTTCACCATCAGTGATTTTGCATTTGGAAGAAGTGATGAAACACCTCTGACTTGCTGTTCCCATTAAAGGGGGAATGTTTGTGCCTTCTTTCTTACAAAAAATAGTTGACGTTTATGCTACATTAGGGAGTCCATGGTGATTGGATGATGTGCTATTTGCCGTTCCACTGGCCTCCCCTGGCTTTGGAATTTTTATTGTAAAATAAATGCTATTCACCCTTTTATCTGGCTTCTAGTTTGCAACAGAGTACACATTATTCTCAGTTGAGTGCATATTGTTTGTTTCTGGAACTTTTAAAGATTCATCCTTGAATGAATACTATTAAAAGGCCTATTCAAATACAGACTCTCCACTAAAAAGCAACTCCAAGGCAAGCGATTGCCCTATTACTAAATATTAAACTTCCATTCTGGATCATTAGGACTTGCACATCTGAGTGATATGTGAACAAATTTAGCCTGAAAAAGACCCATTTTTTTGTGGATTATGCCTGTGCAATCAGTTGTTATAGAGCATGTAAGAAATACACTTGCTTTTGCCTGCTGCTGTGGAGTTGATTCGGACTCATACGTGACACAGTACAGCTGTCCCATAGGGTTTCTGAGACTAAGTCTACATGGGAGCGAAGTTTCCATTGAAGTTAGCATCCCAATAGCTAACCTACAGTACCACCAGAGCTCCTTGTCCATGGTTTTATTTACATTTGATCAAGTTAAGTCCAATTAAGTCTCAAAAGTCTACTAAGATTGGGAGAAACTGCAACCCTAGCCGTTATTGGATATAAGAGGTAGGTTTTCCATAAAATTCACACTTAGTGAGAAAGGACTTTGAATTCCCAGGGAACTGTGGCCACATACAGGGACAGTGAATTATTCCATGTGGCTCTTCTAGCCAAACCTTCTAATTCCTACGAAAGGACTCTACCCCCTGCCCCCCACCCCATGGGTCTGGTTGAAAAGGTGGAGAAAGGAACTGATAGTATTCACCTGTGAGTAATTGGGATTAGTTTTTATTGGAAATTTCCACTGGGTATTAAAAGAGCTCTCTGAGAAGCAGGAAAGGAGGTTTCACTACCCCGAAGAGCCAAGAATGGAGTGTGTCCTTTGGATCCTTGTGCAGTGAAATTCCTGGATCCCAAACACGGCTGCAACATCACAGTCACAGTAACAGAACCAGGAACTACAGCATGGACAGGAGGGACTTCCCCGTGCACAGAGCAAGTAGTGCTGAGTGCGTCTGTGTAGAAAGCTGGCTTGTGGAGTGGGGTGCTTCTGGATATTTGGGGTGTCTGGACATGCTGACCCAAAGAGTGGAGCTGAGTGCTTTCAGACTGAGGCTTACTGGAGTGGGTACTTAATCCAGAGAGCTGGGTCTGCTGACACACAGAATTTCAGCTGAATGCCTTTGGGTTGAGGCTTATAGCAGAGTAGAACACCCTTTGATCATTTATTAGCCACCCTGAAAGAACTTTTTAACATAGCCTGATGAAACACTGTAATCTGTATCACTGTAAAGATTGAGCATTTCTCATTTGTATTACAACTTATTAACTTCCCTAATAAATCTTGTAATCATTAATATTACCAGTGAGTTCTGCAAAGCCATTGCAATGACTGTAAGAAAAGAAATGAAAAAGTAGGTAGTGTTGAGACAACTCATCTCAGCAGACGTTTCATTATGCAAAACCATAATCTAACAGATCTGTATTTCTATGCTCTGTTTGGGAGTGTGTCTGGGGATCTCTGTTGAGAATAGGAACATTCTAACACCCTCTGCCCCCTTTTCGGTATAATATGCCCAGCCCTTAGTCCTCAGGATAGAAACGAAGGTCACACTTTAGAAAACAAGATTTAGGAAGGTAAATGTCATAAAAAATTTCTATGCCTTATGTTGAAATACAGATTTTCCCTTGAGACCAAACAAACAAACAAACCAAAAAAAGCAAAAAGAGGCCTAAATACTTGCATGAAATAGGGTAGGGGATGATTTAGAGAAAGTAGGAAATAAGGAAGGAATATTTCTGCAAGCCATTTTCAAATATGTTTGCATGAACTGTATACACTGTGTTTGTTAGGACAAGGTTGTGGGCCAGTAGTGATTCAATTGGAAACTTCTCACCTTCCATACAGGGGACATATGTGGGATCAATTCCTGGTCCGTGCACCTCCCGCACAGCCACCATCCATCTGTCAGTAAAGGCTTGTGTGTTGTTAGCAGGCCGAGCAGCAGAACTTCACATGAAAGATGGACTAAGAAGCAAGGCGTGGCCATCTATTTCCTAAACCCCGACAATGAACAAGTAAGGAATCCTCAAAGTCAACTCTGCACTGATCATATTCCAAGTCTAAGGTATGATAGCATGTGCTTACACATGTTTGTATACAAGTGTTTTCACTAGAAGAATAACAAACAGTCTCACCATCTGGGATAAAAGATAATAAAATACCTCTTTCTTAAAGTGATAGTTTTGCCTGAGTGTTTGCCGTTTGGTAAAAAACATCTATATCACTGATCTCCAAGCAACTATTATGTTTTAAGTGGACAATTTCACTTCTAAACTCTTAAACTATATTCCCATCTTGGGTGGTGAAGGTTGTTTTAAGCACATTTCAAATATTAGTACCTCATTTTATCTCACAACTCCAACCCTGCTACTGATTATTCCTATGACAAACGAAGAACTGAAGCATAGAAAAACTAAAGTGTAGGAAAGTGATCAGAAGAAATCAGGTGGGTGTGTATTTTTCAACGTGTCTGTTCTCCCTTCCCCTTAAACAGTTAGAAACTATAAGGTAACCCACTGCCATAGTGTCCACACAGACTTCTAGCAGCCCTATCTGACACGGCAGAACTGCCCCTGTGAGCTTATGAGACTTAATAAATTAAAAAAAATAATTTTATTGGGGGTTCTAACAGCTCTTATAACAATCCACACATCAATAGCATTAATCACATTTGTGCATACATTGCTATCATCATTTTCAGAGCATTTTCTTTCTATGTGAACCTTTGGTATTTATTTTTCATGGGAATTTTGTTTTTTTTAAGTTAGATTTTTATTCTGTGTAAGGACCCCTGGGGGCCTAGTGATTACAAATTGGGCCACTAACTGCAAGGTCAGCAGTTTGATCACACCAGCTACTCCTTGCGGAAAAGAATTGTACTGTCTCCTCCCCATGACCCTTCTGTAAGGGGATGTCCAGTTACCTAAACATGGACTTTGGGTCCCCACTCCCCCCTATTTACAATGATTTTGGAAATAAATCACCAGGCCCTTCTTCCTAGTCTAACTTAATTTGAAAGTTCCACATCATAACAATACACAACAGGCAATCTAAATAAATTACAAATACAGCAAGTCACACTAAATTTAAGCAAAACTTGAATACACTCAAATTCTGGAAGTGCAGATCCCTGTCATTACTGACTAGCAGGCTGTTGCATGTGGAAAGATGTGATGGAAGATGGAAGAAATACACTGTAATTTAAGAGACACCATGATTCACGTGGGTAAAGATGAACAGAGGGCACAGGTACATTCATGCAAGGCTCCTTCAGGAAACAGGGAGAGCACATGGGTGAAATAATATTAGTGAATTATCCAAGCAGATTTGTATATAATCTCAGAGGTCACCTTTTCTCACTCTCACCATAACAAAGTGACAGATCATGATCTGTAAGGTCCAAATCATTAGTCATTTTAATATTAAACTTAAATTTACATGTGTAGCTTACAATAAATCATGGCAGATTCTTTTGGGGGGTGAAGAGTAAAAGTAATGCATACTCCTGTGAAAATTTGAACCAGAGCAACATATGTATAAAAAAAGGTTTTCAGACCCTACGTGATAACACCCTCCACTTGTCTGTTAGGGTGGCACACGTTGGTGACTTTCTTCTTGTAATGCTGTGCAAGCAGTATCTCAAATCACAGCCTGGCCACCAATTGTGATTACATTTCAGTCAAGCTTTCAGACGAAGAACAGACTGAACGAAGGAATAGGCAATCAACTTCTGCAAGATTAGCTGTTAAAAATCGTATGAACAGCAAAAGGACACTGTCAAATACAGTGCCAGGAGATAAGCACCTCAAGTGGGAAGACACTCATAATTCAGCTTAAAAAGTGTTATCTCCTCAAAATGGAGTTAACCCTCCTGTTCTGGGTTGAGTGACGCTTTCAGGACTTTCAGTTGTTCATGAAACAGGACTCAAAATGAGATGAAACAAGTATAAGCATCCATTAATAATTAGGATATGTAAAGTACAGATTATCAACCCAGTAACATGGAAAGTCCTCAAACGAGAAATAGAACACATAAAGATTGCAATCCTAGACAGGAGGTGAAATGGACTGACAGTGACCATTTAAATCCAACAATCATATGGTTTATTAGCCCAGGGATGACAGACTGGAAAGGAATAGCATTGCATTCATCAAGTAAGAGAACCTTTCAAGATCTCTTTTGAAGAACAGGGAGGTACAACATCAGATAGGATAGAATATAGATCGCTACAAGGAAGTACAGTTAATACAACTATTATTCTAATTTATGAAGCAACCATTAAAGCTAGCGATGAAGACATGGAAGGATTCTACCAACTTCTTCAGCCTGAAATCAATTAATCATGCACTAAAGATGCATTAATTGGAATGTGCACTAGAAAACAAAGAGAAATAATCAGTAGTTGAAAAACATGGCCTTGGTTATAGAAATGAAGCTGGATATCCCATGACAGATTTTTGCAACACCAATGACATCTTCACTGCACATACTTCTTTTCAAAAGCATAAAAGATGATTATGTACACGGACTTCACTAAATGGAATATAGAGGAATTAAATTGACAATACCTATGGGAAGCCACAATGGAAAAGCTAAATATCATTAGTCAAGACAACTGTGCAAAAGAGCATCATTTGCTCATTCACGTGGGGGTATTGTCCTCCCAAAACGGATTATTTTTCCCCAAAAGCTATATATTTGAATTTTTTTACAAAACAACCTTATCACCTTCAAAGTACTCTCCATTACATTTA
>NW_022111378.1:2734299-2735942 GCF_000313985.2 Echinops telfairi | reverse complement strand
AAAAATGTATGCTACAAAAGCTCTACTTAGCAGAGCTTTGTTCCACTTGGGGGTTTTAGGGTTGTACCCCCTTTTATAATTTCAGGTTGAAGCTGGTTAAAAGTAAAACAAGTCTACCAGACAAAATACACTACCTGGACTTCTGTTATCCAACCTGAATCTAGAGTGCATTCCAAGAATGGATTTGTTTCACAGAACAGTAATGACAGAAGACAGGGCGATTGGTGGAATCATATTAAGAACATCATACATGGATAAAGAAAAGGGACATCAAAAGGCCAGAAAAGAAAGAAAATACCCAAATGTGTGTCAACAGAAGTTCTTCACCTTGCTCTTGAATGTGGAGTGGACAAAGCAAATGGAAGAAATGATGAATAGAGTTCAACAGAATATTTCAAAGGGCAGCTCCCAAAGACAAAATTAGAAATATTCAAAGAGCTGCTATGAGAAAAACAGAAAGGAAAAACGCAGTTGGCACTTCTCCAGTTGAAAGCATTGAAGAAACATATCAAGCCTCAAATTGAATATCGAAGAGTTCCCTGGGCAAAATATTAAACAATGCAGGAAATATCAAGATAGCTTAACAATGACAGAGTATTACATTGCCAGGGAATTGCCAGAAATTCAAGCTGCATTCAGAAGATGTGGAATGAGGGATAGCATTGCTGACATCAGATGGATGTTTGCTGAATGTACGTAACACAAGAAAGTCGTTTACTTTTGTGTTGACTACACAAATACATTTGGCTAAGTGTGTCATAACAAACGATGGATAACATTGAGAAGAACACATTTTGCTCATGACATTGGGAATTTCAGAACACATCATTGTGCTCATGTGGAATCTGTACTTGAACAAAAAGATAGTATTCCAACATAACAAGGAAATGCTGCAATATATCATGGTATAAAATCAGGATAGGTTTGCCCAATGATGTATAACTTTATCACATATATTCAATTGTTTTGCTGAGAAAATAATCTCAGAAGCTGAATGGTATGGAGAAGGACATGGCATCAGGATTGCAGGAAGACTTATGAACCACTTCAGAGAGATTGGTGACATAACTATACTTGCAGAGATCAAGGAGGACTTGAAATTCTTGCTGATGTAAATCAAAGACTGCGGCTGTGAATTGCAACTCCTTGTAAAGAAAACAAAAATCCTCATGACTGGACTAATGGACAACATCACGATAAATAGAGGCAAGAATGAATTTCTCAAGGATTTCATTATATTTGGGTCCAAAATCTTTGTTCATTTTCACAATAGTCAGTAAATAGACAATGCATTGTATTGGACAAATCTGCTGCCCAAGACTTCTCTAAGCTGTTGAAGAGCAAGGCTGTCACTCTGAGGATAATGGCACACTTGACTGAATGTTTTCAACCACCCATACATATAGGAAACTTGGACACCGAACAAGGCAGACCAAAGAATTCATGCATTTGATTTACAATGTTTGTAAAGAATATTTAAAGGACTTCAGACTGCCTGAAGAATCAACAAATATATCACGGAAGAAGTATGGACAGAATTCTCCTTAGACGTAAGCATGGTATGATAGTGGGACAGGAGGAGAATCAAAGGAAATAGAGGAAAGAGCTGGGAGGAAAAGGGCATTTATAGAGGTCTAGATAAA
>NW_022111378.1:2730127-2731716 GCF_000313985.2 Echinops telfairi | reverse complement strand
GAAAAAAAGAGATGTCACTATGAGTCAGAATGGCCTGATGACAATGATTTGGGTCTTGTCAAGTTTAAGGGGCAAAAAGGAACACAAAAGGCAGGGATCTAATGAAAACCACAGCTTTGCAGGTAAAACAACTAACGTATAAAGGGTACAGAATTCCCTCCCAGGCATGTAACTTTATTGGCCTAAAATAGATGCCTCTCCTAACATAATGTGGACCATTAGGATTCAAGGAGGTTAGAATGAGGTGTCCCTACCAATAAAACCTGCGTTCTTTTAAAGAAGTGCACATTGGGAAGTGCAGAATGAAAACCATTCCATTGATGAAAGGATATCAATAATTCACAGGTAATGATAAAATATAGTTCTTTCTAGTTGACCTATAAATTATAGCTCTACCACTGTTGCTCTTTATCAGCATTTTTATACATTATGATGCAACTTTTATCCTGTGCTTTCAATAATCAAATCTAGTGGTATGGGATTTGGTTACACTTTCTACGAACAGAAGCTTACGTCTGGTCTAAATGATTAAATGCAATTTAATAATGCAAACATTTCATTTTTCTTCCTAATAAAACAAAATTGCAAAACCACATCTACCTTATTGAGAGCTAAGTAGGTGGAATTAAGATTACAAACTAGTGATTAAAAATACAAAATAGATGAAATGGATCTAAATCTGGTAGTTTACATAGGAAGGTGTGAGGAGATCAGGTCACAGGATTCTTCCGAGTGCGAAGCAAGTCCTCAATAAGATACATGACTCAGAGAAAGACAGGAAACATTTTGAGCGATTGTTTTCACTCTCTCCCACAGATGAATAGGATGCGAGCACAAAAGTGTGGCTTGTGTGTTTTCCAATGACTTAGAGATTTAATCAAGTAGCAAGAAAACACATTTATCCATTTTTACAGGTTCCACAGAGAGAATAGGAAGGAATCACAGAGAGAATAGTAAGGAATGGTACATCACAAGTTCACTCACTGGTTTAATTTATTTTAACGGTTTGCTTCTAATGGTATTTTTTTTGCATCATTTTGGATTGTTGTTCTTTTAATTAGGACTTCCTTCCCTTGCTAGAAGGATTCACTATGGGAAGAAGAACGTATTTCTCAATTATTTCATAATATTGGTGGGTTGAAATTGATTTATTCACATATCTTATCTGAATACACTTCCTTTTTCCCATGTCCTAGAATTAAGAGCTACACTAGCAAGACGATAATACAAACCTTGCCCTAAGTTGATGGCAAGTTGCACAGTGAAGCACTTCACATGCTGTGTGCCAACTAAGTTTTGGGAGAGAATCATTATAATATCGTCAGATCAAAAGACTTGTTTTTGTTTTCCCCAGAGTAACATTTTATTTAAGATTAGTGAAATCGGTAAGTTAACTGTACCAACCTGGCCAATGAACACATGTTGGATTAATTGAAGGGCGGAGAGATAAATGGCTCTGCGAGTCTCGCCTCTCTTGTCTCTTGTTCTTTGATGATCCGACCAGTGTGAGGCTGCCTTAGCTTGTTCTCTGCCTCAATTTGCAAGCCACACTACCTGTGGGACACCTAACCTGTAGACTGTGTAGCTGT
>NW_022111378.1:2727859-2729090 GCF_000313985.2 Echinops telfairi | reverse complement strand
TACGAATCTTTATGGAAAGCAGAGAGCCTTATAGTTCTTCCACAAGCTACCTTGTGGGTTTGAACCATTGAACTTATGATTCAACTGTGTCTCCTATCTCTATTGTGTGGAAATAATTCCAACCAGAAGTGTGAACCTTGAAGTGAAAGTTGGAAACTTCATTTCCAGGAAAATGGAGTTGATACTTTCCTATATGTTTCCTTTTTAGTACAACTGAAAATTATATATATATAAAATAAGATTGTAAAAGTTGGAGAGAAGGAAGTAGACTGGTTAAGGATCTTGGGACCTTATGAATGGCTTGGTAGTTTTTCTCTTCATCCCTTAGCCTCAGGGTTGTTTTGTTTTGTTTTGTCTCCTATGTCTCAGATTGGAGCCAAAGAAAGTGGCAACCTAGTAAATCAAACAGGTTTCTAAGAGGAAAAAGTGTTCCCTTATGTAAGGATAGGCAAACAATGAAAACAAAAAGCCACCATGACCACAGCCAAGGGGCTTTCATACCCTATCATATTCCATGATCCCCTAGCTCTTAACACTCTCCCAACAGAGGCTTTTGTTGAGTCCCAGGACTAGCCTTTGTGTTTCAAGACTGCCCACAGCAAGGGCTCAAGGTATACTTACATGTTCTTTGAAGACCCACCCAGTGAACACAGCAGCCTGGGGTCTGTAGGGGTTGGCACTGCAAGAACAGAGAATTAGGCAGACTATTAACTCCCTTGGGTTCATCCCAGTGAAATTTATAACATTCATGAATCCACAAGAAGTCTGAAATGTTTCTTCTTAAATTGACAAGCTATAAAACCCAAGTTTCCGGATAAGACCTGTAGATAGTTTATTTCAATTGAAAGTTCTATTGATTTTTTTTTACATGCATATTTAGCGCACAATGAATGCATAATATATAAATACTTCACAAACATTCAAAATACATTGAAAATACCAAACATTCATACATAAATATTCATAGACTACCACAAAAATTGAAGGACTCTGCCTAGAGAGATGATACCATTCTTTCTTTGATAGGGGTGCAGCATTTTAATTGTCATATATAACCCTTTTGCTTAATTTTTCTTTCATCTCATCAACACAGGATATAAACCAATTTAAAAGCAAAACAAAATATACTTTGCTGAACTTAATGTTAATATAAATTATCCATCAGAAAAAATATTATAGTGTATTATTTTTTGGTCATAAGGACAAAATCTTGATTTTGATCCAACTTTTT
>NW_022111378.1:2722817-2726327 GCF_000313985.2 Echinops telfairi | reverse complement strand
TTTACACAATTGATGTATTATGGATTGTGATGAGTTGTATGAGCTCCTAATATAATGATTTTTATAAAAAAAAGAAGATGCAAAACTAGTTTATAGATTGAAAATGATTACCTTAAAACAGCAAATAAAATATCGAATAGCTAAAAAAAGAGAAAACGTTGTTCCATCTAAGTCATGTCATTGAGGGCAACTTCACGTGGAGGAGGCAGTTCGTTGGTTGTATTTTGAAAACCATGCAAACTGAGAGGCTCCTCTCCTGCCACAGGAGGATGTTTTTACCCATGCTGCTTTCAGTAGCTAATATCTCACCAGTAGACCACCTATTGCTCTTCCAAGTCAGCTTTTAGTCTGGAAGCTTCACCAAAACCTGTCCATCATGGGGGAAACCCGTTGGATTCTTAAATATAGGTAGCATAACTTTCATCATGCCAGCATCAAACCCAAACCAAAACTGCCATCAATTTGATACTGATTCATAATGACCCTATGGTCCAGGGTAGACTCGCACCGTGCGAGTTTCCTAGACTGTAATTCTTTAAAGGATTAGAAAGCACTTTCTTTCTCTTAGTGGTTTTTGAACTTTGGATTTTGCGGTTAGCGGACCAACACTAACCACTACGCAACCTGAGTTCCTTAACAGCATCAAGCAAGCCACTATAGCAGTGGTCCTCAACCTTCCTAAAGCCATGACCCTTTAATACAGTTCCTCATGTTGTGGTGACCCCCCCCCCAACATAAAGTTATTTTTGTTGATACTTCCTAACTGTAATTTTGCTACTGTTATGAATCAGGCGACCCCTGTGAAAGGGTCATTCAACCCCCAAAGGGGTCGCGGCCCCGCAGGTTCAAAACCACTGCACTATAGTATCATGACTTGCTAGACAAGAGGTGGGGTGATAAACAAACTGAGATAGAAGAGATAAACAAACTTCAATCAATATATGCTTTAACAAAGTTTTCATCTGCATTTCAAACTGCATTCAAAGTCCATACCTTGCTTAAGTGTCCCTTTGGCCCAACCAAACTTGAGCACTGATTATAAGGACAATCCATCCATACACTGGTTGTTGAATTATGAAATCGATTGTTAGAAAGAAATTTGTGGGAATCGGGATGATGGTAATTCATATAGTCAAATAGACGGGCTTTCTCTGGGTCCATGGTCGGGGCACATAGAAGAATCAACAATAAAGAGAAATGATATGTAGAAGCAGAGGAAGAATTAGAAATAGTTCTGAAATATACAAAGAAATTACTGATAATGAATAGTCATTGGTGGGTAGGCAAATTGCTGATAATTGGAGTGGAATATTAGGCTGAGTTTCCTGAGAGTCAAAACCCATGACACACATATTTGTAAAAAAAAAAAAAAAGTTGTATCAACAAAGAAATTTATATCAAGAAAATGGCTCACACAGCCATAGAGTGGGAAAACCCAATCCAACTCAAGTCAATGGATTACATGTTAAGCTGGAGGTCATTCCTAATTCATGTAGCTGTTGGTCATTGAAGTAGGAAGCAGGAAGACAAAGCCTGAGCCAGGCTAGTAGAGGCTGGGTCAAACTGGCACTCCACCTTAATATTCCCAAACTGCTTGGCAGAGCACAGTCGATGCCAACATACCTTCGGTCAGTGTGGTAGATATATAATAATCTGTTGACAATTTGAGAGGATTGTGAGTGAAGGGACGGAGTCTAGCCTGTCAATCATTGTATAGCCAATGAGGCCTCTCTGTGGGCATGGCTTTCCCCTAAAGATTCTGGGAATTCCTGTATTTCCTCCTAGGAGGCAGAAGACACTTTTTTCCCTGGTTCACTCCCTGAGAGACACTCTACTGACAAGACACCTGGCACTATGCTGATAGACTCCCATGCCCTGGGAACTGGAGGAGCCACATGGAGAACCCTGCCAGCGCTGAGAGGCTTGCAATGCCACTGGATCCACAAGACTTCCAACCCACTGGCCTGTGATCTTCCTGCATTTGGCATCATTGCATGTGTTTTGTGAGTCTGAAGAGGGCCTTATAGATTGGTATGGAATATATGGGCTAATATTGGACTTATGGACTTGATTTGGACTGGGCTGGGATGTTTTCTCAATATTCAATTGCTCTTGTATATAAACCTCTTTCTTACACACATATAAGTCTCCCTGTTTGTTTCTCTAGTCTACCAAGACTAACACAGTCACATAAAGGGGGAGGTCTCAACTGCCAAACTATTAAGAATCCTGACCCAGTCAAGTTGACAACAACCTATTACAGATGCATTCTGACTGAGTTTTTTAATTCAGTTTCCAACCTTTCGTTCTAAACTCTTCTGTGTCAATCACTGTACACTGTGACTGTTTAGATTTTTCAAATAATATGTTTATTTCTTGACTTTGGGCTAAGTCAGGATTTCTCAGTGGTGTTATTGGTACTTTGTACTAGATAGATATTTTTTACTTAGGGTTAAATTAGGATTTCTCATTGGTGTTATTGGTCCTTTGTACTAGATAGATATGTTTTGGTTAGTGATGGAAAAGTGGGAAGGAGGTTTTCCTGTGATATAGATTGCCTAGCAGCATCCCTGGTCCAAAAAGAATAAATGCAAGCATTATCAAATAATTTCTGGTGAAGCAGCATGAGGAGTATAACCATCCCTCGGTAATAACTACTATATTAAATGGATACAGCTACATTTATCTCTGCTCATTCTGTGCCTACATAATTTGTTCTAACTACTCTAAGTCTTGAAAACAAGCTAAGCAGTTCCTTATCTTTCTTTGGCTGTACCAGCATCCTCAGTAGTTTGAATGTAGTATAATGTAAACAACTCCAGGCTACCCTGTGGAGCAAGGCAATCTTTTGCTCAGATCACAGCCTGCTGATGTGTCCTTGAAGATCAGGCCTACTTCAAAAATATACATACACACCATGGTGAACCCTCTACCCCTTTTCTTTCTATCAGCTCTGGGAGCTAGCAACAGTCTGATATATTGTCTGCTAACCCTGGGAGCCATCAGAGCCTAACATATGACTTGCCAATCCAAATAGGAACCCAGGAAGAGGCATGCTATACTTCTAAAGAATGCTAGGGTTTTCCAGTGTATACAAACAGAAGTGTGGGAAATATACATGAGCATGGTTACCATGGGTTTTGGATAAACATAAGGTTGGATCAGTCTGATTTTGTTGATATGGTTCCACTATGTACAGAATCTTCATTTGATGTTTCAGCTCAAGAGTTAAGGAGAGACTCTAATAGTTTATTTGGTTGGTTTGCTGTAGTATAGATTGTGAGAGGACCTACAATAAGTCAAGCTGAAGTACAAGACCTACCATGGTTTACAGTAAAAATAAAGAACCAGAGGTTTAAGAAAATTAGCATTATAGAGTGGGTTTATCAGGACAGACCCATAGACCCGCATGCAGAGTACCCATGGACACACCTTTTACCAACACAGTGAGGCAAACATTTATGCAGGGAGCTCCATAATCTCTGAAGACTGCTGTGATTGTTTTTTTTT
>NW_022111378.1:2720704-2722342 GCF_000313985.2 Echinops telfairi | reverse complement strand
ACAATTCATCACAATACATAGATCAATTGTGTAAAGCACATCTATACATTTGTTGTCATGGACAGTAGAACTTCTCTAATTGAATCGAGATCCCTAACTACCGTTGGTCTGAGTGGACCCTGTGCTGATTGGGGCCTAGTGGCAACACTTAATCCACTGAGATTGGTGGGTGTGGTTAGCATAAGGAAGCACAGTGTCAAAGCAGTAATCAGAATAGCTTGACTGGTATGGATTTGTATGGGGTTGGCTACATAGAGAGGTTTTCCTTGGGAGTAAAATGGATGGGGAACCTACTAAATATTTAGTTGATATTTACAAACAGAGGAATTCAAGATCAGATAAATGAAGGGTAATACCTGGACTCGCCAGAATAGAGTCATGATCCCTTTAGGTTTTCCCAGACTTTAGTCAATTTATAATCTCAGCAATGAGTCTAAGATATGGGACAATTCCTTGGAGAGATCAACTAGCTATCTTGTTGCAAGTTGATTAGGTAGAACCACTTACATCATGGAAAAGGTAGCATTTTGTTCTTATTGGAATAAGTATTTCGTTTGGATATGGATTTGTCTTCCCAGCACACAAGGCTTCTTTCAAAACTACCATAGGTATCCCAACGGCAATGGCTCAGATAAAGTGAATTACTTCACAGCAAATGGAAAGCAGCAATGGGCCGATGCTTATTCTCCCTAATCTTTAAAAAGCAGACTTGATAATATAATATGATGGAACAGCTTTCTAAGCTATAATTAATGTACAGGATAAGTGATGATATCCATCAGGGTTTGGGCCAGGGTCTCCAAAAATAAGACAATATGTCTGTTACCGAGTCTATGCCAATTTACAATGACCCCACAGCACAGGGTAGAACTGCCCAGTGAATTTCGAATTTCGAAGACTGTACCTCTTTATGGGTGTAGAAAGCCCCCACGTTCTCCTGAGGACCTGCTGGTGGTTTTGTTAGGTTCCTGGAGTGATACACCTCGGTTCTTGCTTCAGAACGCTGAAAGAATTCATGCGGCAGAAGCACATTTATAATCCAAATGACCTTTATGAGGAAAAAGGGACGTTCTGTGTATTCACAGGAAATCCTAGGGGCGGAGAGCAGGAAATCCCGAGTGCCCGGAGAGGGGGCCTGAGTGGGAGCTCGGGCCCCCACCCTCCGACCTGCAAGAGCGCACCCTGAACAAGAGAGGAGTAAAAGAGGCTTGGCTTTCCTGTGGCAGGCTCTTTACCTCTTCTGAGTGGGGAGGCATGATTGAAGGTATCGGCGACCTGCTTGGCTGAGTTTAGACCCACCTACGTGTCGGTGGATCTAGTCTGTGTGCTCAGGTGGACCTCCCATCTGAGCCTAGGGGGCTTGTGCCTGAGCATGCTCACGTCTGGAACCCTCGATAGGTGCCTGTTTTATTTCCAACCCCTTTGTTGTGACCCTACTCAGGCTTCTGGGGAGACAACTCCCCTTAGTCCCTATCTAGACTTAGACCAACTAAAAAAATTGGGAACAAATTATAGTTTCTAAACAAAACCCACTGCCATTTAGTCTAGTCCCATACATAGCCACCCCATCCAGTGATTCTAGTCCCATACATAGCCACCCCATCCAGTGATTCTAGTCCCATACATAGCCACCCCATC
>NW_022111378.1:2709532-2720604 GCF_000313985.2 Echinops telfairi | reverse complement strand
TCTAGTCCCATACATAGCCACCCCATCCAGTGATTCTAGTCCCATACATAGCCACCCCATCCAGTGATTCTAGTCCCATACATAGCCACCCCATCCAGTGATTCAGAAGCTGTAAATCTCTACAGGTACGGAAAACTTTTATCTTTTCCCCATAGATGGACTGTCAGGTTAGAACTCCATATTTGTGATTAGCAACCCATGCAAATACAGATATTCCTAAGTAAATGTGCTTTCCTATTCCAGAAATATAATATTAAATATTTCCCCTTTAAACCTCCTTCTTACCATGCTGGCCAATAAACTTCCCTTAAACTACCAATGTAAAGTGAAGGCATTAAATGGGGATTATTTTGCTATTCTTTCTGGTCCTAGTACTATCTTCAAGTTATTTTTTATTGTTGCTTTTACGATAAAATAGAAGCTGTACACCTCATCTGTTAAATCCCCGTTCCCTTTTTCTTGAGACTTCCAATTACTTCCACTCTCTCTCTCCACTGCATCATAAATTTCTCACCATTTATTGAATTATTAATATTACCATACAACGTGCTCTAAATAATTCTACTTTTATATTCTCTTTTGATCCTAAATTCTCGTCTAGCCAGAGATCCATTTCTTTTCTTCCCTTGATAGCAACAGTCTATCTTCGGTGCGTGCCTGCTTTAACTACTTCCTAACTTATATTCTCTCTTTACTGCACTGACCTAGAACTTAACATAAACCATTGCAAACAAATAGTTTGAATCAAGGTCACCAGTGACCACCGGACTGCTCCATTCATTGACATGATTCCTGGAATGTCTTTTGTAAAACTGGTTACTATCTCTCTCTCTTTCTTTAAAATTATTATTTTCTTCAGTTTTTGTTTTGTTGAAAAACCTTTATTCCACTTCCCAAGACTTCTTTAATTTCAATAATTACTTCTTATTCCATATCTCTAAATCTTGATTTTCTTAAAAGTTGCTTTTTTTACATCTATTATTTTCTTAGTGACTTTACTTTGTCTTAGGTCATTTAGGTTATCTTTTTTTTTTAACACTTTTAAAAATTCTATGTCTCCAATCAAAGCTTTGCTCAAAATGAAATTTATAATTTAAATGCTTATAATAGAAATTTAGAAATATAAAACAAAATTCAAGTTTCAAGTTCCCAAGTTATTAGAATAAGGTAATGATGATATCAATTAGAATTAATGAACTAAAACAGAAGGATAAATATGATATAAAATTTTCCTATTACTGCTAGCCTTGGGATTATCAACCCAACACATAACCACTTTGCTGCCGGTGGTCCTACACTTACTTATACATTATTACAGGGAGATAGTGAATAATAAAATTATATGTGTTTATTTGCCTACTATGTGTTTTAATTCTATTATTGCTTGATACAGTTTAAAGCCTGCTGATAGGTACATATACATTTAGAATTGCCATTCCTCCTGTCAGCTATCTCCACTTATATCATTATAAAATATCCCTTTTTATATCTAGTAAATTTTTGTCTTGAAATATTTGTAAAATAAGAGAAATCTGAGAGTATATATAAAGCCCCTCAAAATTCCATATAAGATAGGCAAGCCCATAATAAATGGCAAAAGATGTGAAAAATATTCCAAGAATGATATGTGGAGAGTAAAAATAAGCAAAGAAAAGGTACTTAGTAGCATCAGGAAAATATAAATTAAATGAGAATTAATGGAATAAAACAAAAGTATAAATAAGATAAAATTAATCAAGTAATGGGAAACTGGGGAGATGTTATAAACTTTAAATGTGAAAAAGACAAAGTGAATATGATTTTAAACTCCAACTAAGGAAAAATACATAGCATTAAAAACATACAACAAATGTGGATATTACCATTATCTTTCATCTAAGCATATTATTAAAATTGGATCCACTAGTATAAAAAAAACTAATATAAAATCTGGCAAACGATAAAAATTGAACACTTGTTTTGTGTTTTATAACACACTTCTAAATTTCTGTGCTATACTATGTTAGTCCTGGTAGACTAGAGAAACAAATCCAAGGAGTCTCATTTGTGTATAAGAAAGCGATTTGTAGAAAAGAGTAATTGTATATAAAGAAAACATCCCAGCACAGTCCAGATCAAATTCAAAGGTCTGATATTAGCTCATGTGTCTGAGACCAATCTATAAATTCCTCTTCATACTCATGAAACACGTGCAATGTCACCGAATACAAAAAGATCACAGACCAGTGGGTGAAAAGTCTTGTGAATCCAGTGGCAGTGGCAGTATCTAGCACTGATGTGAGTCTCAAAGTGGGTCCTCCAGCACCAGGGCTCTGTCTCCATCAGCATAGCTCCATTTGGCTTGTCATTAGGAATGTCTTGTAGCAAGTGTGTGTCCCACTTCCAGGGAGAAAGACAGGAGTTCCCAGAATCCTCAGGAGAAGGCCTTGCCTACACAGAGGCCTCATTGGCTGTGACCTGATTGACAGGCTAGACTCCACCCCTTTGCAAGTTGACAGATTATGTAACTGCCACATATACTGAGGCGATAATTTTCTAAAGATAGGTCATCTATGTCATGACACTTGGAAAACAAATGAATAAGAAAGAAGCATAAGAATATAACCTGTGTTGGAATACTGTTATAAAGACCCTGCTATATAAAAGGCAACCAAGGTATCCAATTTTACTATCACATCCTTCTTTATTTTAATTATCAGACAAAGTTTGTGCATTTTACTTAATATTTGTCATATAAGTTCCAGTGAATATTTTTCCTTCTGTTATGTTTCTAAAGATGCAATGTCATCTTTAGTTTTTCATATGAATACAAAATACTAACAGTCTTCATCCTGACAGATCATAGATTTATACTCACCTTACAGAGTTCCAATCTCAGAAACTCCCAGAGGCAGTTCTACTCTGTCCCAGGGCAGTTGTGAGTTGGTATCTCCTTGATCTCAGTGAGTTTGTTTTTCTTTCATAGTTTTTAATCTTTTCTTTCTCTCTTTTTTGGTAGAATAACTCAGGGACATAGCATTTCAATGTTCCTTGGGATTTGGTAATTTGTTACTGTATATTTGAAAATATCTTTGCCGACTATTTTTTTTTCTGTTGGTCAAACTTTTGTTGAAATTGATCCATTATTCTTTCATTACACTGAATACAGCTTTGAAGAGCTCTTAGACATTTTTTTCGTATAGGAGGTTTGCTCTAGCTCCCTAGATAGTTAAGTAACTTTCTTTGGTTTGAAATTGAATAATTTTATTAAAATAGGTCTCACCACCCACATTGCTAGAATGTATGATTTTTCCATGTGGTTTTTCTTAATTTTCAGATGAATATCTTACACTGGGAGGTAGCACTGAGTCAAGTTACAAGCAGAGATTCTTGAGGCTTAAATTTTACATCTATGTCATCACCTAAATGTGTTGTCTTTTAGAGATTAAATAAAGTGCTTTGAGGCTCAGTCCTCTCATTTGCCAAAGAGAAATGGAAAGTAAACTATTAAGAATTAATATGAGGAATTAATAAATTAAAAAACATAAGATGTTTAACATATATCTCACAATCACAGATATTATTTGTTGAGTTCTTAATATAGGTGTTAGAATATATTTTATTTGATGGCTTGTTTCAAAGATGGGCACAACAATCTATCCCACATATCCTTTTACACTCCTCCTAACTTGAAGTTCTCTAGAGAAAGGGAATTAGTGAAATACACAGGGTATCTGTCTTTGTACATACATATGCATATTGATGCAGGTGGAGAAAGAGAGAGGGAGAGAGAGAGAGAAGAGAGACAGAAAGACTAACAGTTTCTCCTCAGCTGCTAATCTGAAGCATCACAATTCTAGCTTGCCGGGCAGTACAAGGAGGAAAAAGGCCCGGTGATTTCTTTCATAAAAATTACAGCCAAGAAAACTCCAGGGAAGACCTAATCTATGAAAAATGGGGTTCCCCTGAGTTGAAGTCAGTCTGATGGCAACTAAAAAGTATAGTATGGAGAGAGAAATAGAAGCTTATTTCAAGGAACTAGCTCACATAATTTGGGGGCCTGAACAGCCTACAATTAGGTTAATCAACAGACTGGAGACTCCTGCATCAGTGACAGTGTACTGAGTAAAAAGAGAGCATTCTGGAAAAAATATTTATATTTTGGAAGCAAAATATACATAAGGAATCCCCCTTTTCAATTAATTGAATGATCTCAGTCCATTAGATTACACTATACCATGGCTTAGCATCACAGGGCATCTCAGTATTTCATAGATGTCCGACTAAACCACTGGGAATCATAGCTTATCCAAATTGATGCATAAAATTAAACATTACACCAGACAGCAAAAGTTGGAGTCTAATGTCTTCTAAATCAGTCCTAACTGTGTGTTTAACTTTGATCAAGAGAATGTGGCAGATCTAAATTCTGGGCCTTAGTCTTCAAACTGATTTTTCAACCTGTACAACTCTATTCATCATGAAAAAAAGTATTGCGATTAAATGAATTAATTATGACAACTATGAAAGAGAAAGAACCTGGAAAGAGCGGAGCCTGGGTGGTCTAACAAGTTACCAGTTGGACTGCTCACCACAAGGTTAGCACTTCAAAGCCACCTGCTGTTCCACAGGGGAAAGATGAGGGTTTCTAAAAAGCCTAAAAAGTTACTGTCTTAGAAACCAACAGGGAAATTCTACCTCGTCCTATCCAAATTGACTTACTGACAATGAATTTGATTGTGCTCTCTCTCTCTCGCTCTCTCGCTCTCTCCCTCTCTCCCTCTTTTCCTTCTTTCCTATGTGGAAAGAGGCATCATGAAGTCATCAATGTACTAAACAAGTTCACGAGGCCGTCTTGTGTCTTCAATTTGCCACCAAACGTCCCTACCTCATAGCATGCAGAGAGGCCACAGTCATTGAGTCTAGTGTGAATTACTGCTCCACAAAATCACAAGCAAAAATATAATTTTTGTTTTTTAAGTTCATAAGCTTTAGGGGTTGTTTCTGGTGCAGGGATAGATTATTGCCATTTTAAAAATAAAGTATTTGTCTTAATTTTTATTCTACTCTTAAACTTTACTGTGTTTCACAACAATTCTTTCTTTCAATTTGTGTATATTTTTTACTCATCACTTTTTTTCTCAAGTCTGTATTTTATTACTTTTTCAGGTAATTTGGTGCTAATGACCTCTATATGTAACATAACAAATAAGAAGGTGAACTTTGATGATAGATTGCATATATTTCAAATTCACCTTGATCACTAACTCATGGCAAGATTTGTGTCTCATGCTAAAGCTGTTGTCACGTGTTACTGAGTTTATTCTCACCCATCGTGACTCTATGCACAACAGAATGAAATACTGCCTGATCCTGCCCCATTCTTACAAATGTTTCTATCCCTGAGCACACTGTTCTAGCCACTGTCTCTCCTGACAGTCTGATTAATCTTCTTAGATCCTCTCTGACAACATTTGCTCCAACCAAATTTGGCTCAGTCACTGGGAAGAAAACCACCTCCCACAGTCTACAAATCCAACCTGTGACTAATGGAATATTTTATTTCTTTATCAGAGACATCTGAATGTCTTACTTATGTCTATTTTCATACTGGTTCTCTATAAGCAGTTATAGTAAAAACAGAGACATAATATTTTTCTCTTTTGAGACTATTAGAATGTTCACGATTTTTTGGTTAGCTCATCAAAACAAACTAATGCTATGACTAATACAGCCCATTAATATCTTGGATTATCTCTTTTGAAACCTTATAAAGATGTGCTTTCCTGATGGTGCCCGGCTATCAAAAGACATATAGCATCTGGGGTCTTAAAAGCTTGAAGGTAAACAAGCAGCCATCTAGTTCAGAAGCAACAAAGCCCACATGGAAGAACATATCAGCCTGTATGATCACGAGGTGTCTAAGGGATCACTGAAGACAAATGGGTGCATAAGCAAATGTGGCGAAGAAAGCTGATGGTGCCCGGCTATCAAAAAGTATAGCGTCTGGGGTCTTAAAGGCTTGAAGGTAATCAAGCAGTCATCAAGCTCAGAAGCAACAAAGCCACATGGAAGAAGCACAACAGCCTATGAAATCATGAGGTATCGAAGGGATCTGGTATAAGGCATCATCAGAACAAAAAATCTTACCATAGTGAATGATGGGGGGAGTGCGGAGTGGAGACCCAAAGCCCATTTGTAGGCCACTGGAGATCCCCTTATAGAGGGGTCTCGGGGAGGAGACGAGCCAGTCAGGAGGCGATGTAGCAACAATGAAACATACAACTTTCCTCTAGTTCCTAAATGTTTCCTCCCCATTCCCACTATTATGACATGAATTCTACCGTGCAAGTCTGGCTAGACCAGAGGATGTACACTGGTACAGATAGGAACTGAAAATACAGGGAATCCAGGGAGGATGATCCCTACAGGACAAGTGGTGTGAGTGGCGATACTGGGAGGGTAGAGGGAGACTGGGTAGGAAAGAGGGAACCGATTACAAGGAACTATATGTGACCTCCACCCTGGGGGACGGACAACTGAAAAGTGGGTGAAGGGAGATGTCAGACAGGGCAAGATATGACAAAATAACAATTTATAAATTATCAAGGGCTCATGAAGGAGGGGGGAATGGGGAGGGAGGGGAAAATTGAGGACCTAATACCCGGGGCTTAAGTGGAGAGGAAATGTTTTGAGAATGATGAGGGCAATGACTGTACAATTGGTGTATGTATGGATTGAGATAAGAGTTGTATGAACCCCTAATAAAATGATTAAAAAATAAAATAAAATAAAAATAAAAATCTTAAGATATTTAAAAAAAAAGATGTGCTTTCCTTCTGACCCTGAGTATAGCTATTCTTCTTGTTTGTTTGCTGGTGTTTATAGGTAGAGTTGTTTATAATGGGGCATGGATAGAGGGTGGAAGTACCTGAAATCTTTGATTTCCTGGAATACGATACATATTTCTGAAAATTAAGGCTTGGTTTTTGAATACACTAATCTCAGACACAACCTTGAAAGAGCTCTTATGAAACAGTTTCATAGTTTAAAGGACGAGGGGATATTAATCTTGTTCAGGTAGACAGGTTTACACTTGTGTAATGATTTCCTTTAATTCTTTAAGAATAATTAGAAAATAAATTGTACAAAATTTAATAATACCTTTCTATGTGAATATGTTAACATCGATCAGAAATTCATTCTTAAATGTGTTTTTTACTTGAACAATCTCAATTTTCTCCCATAATTTATACACAGAGACATAGATGCACACACAAATTTTTCTTGCCACACTGTAGTATAGATATTTATCTAAAGCCTATACTATGTCTTGAGGAACCCTGGTGATGCAATAGTGATACATTGGGCTATGATTTGCATGATTGGCAGTTCGAAACCACCAGCAGTTCCACAGAAGACAGACTGGGCTTTCTACTCTTGTGAATGGTTACAGTCTGGGAAACCCATAGAGGGGGTCACTAGGAATCAGCATTAGCTCCATGGCAGTATGTTATACTACATCTGGGAACATTGCATTCATAACCCTGGACCGTGGGAAGAAGATTCTTATCATCCATTCATCTTATCAGTTTGAAATCTGAAATTTTTATCTCAGAATTTTCTTGGAGGTAAGCTCTCCACTA
This sequence comes from Echinops telfairi, assembly GCF_000313985.2. NCBI lineage: Eukaryota > Metazoa > Chordata > Mammalia > Afrosoricida > Tenrecidae > Echinops > Echinops telfairi. The sequence continues at coordinate 2,712,979 of NW_022111378.1, read as the reverse complement.
GTTTTGAAATCCCTTTCTCATGATAAATGGTATAAAAACATAAACTTCATTAGCTTAAAAGAGAAGAAAATTAGATAATTGCTATACTTAATATTTGTATAATGATTTATTATTATATCTGTTTGCAATGCAACTCCTTTTAGAGCTTAATTAATCCCACTTAGTGTTTAAGTATCCTATATATCTGCCAACAGGAGTTCAATTTCTCGTTGCTGTTTATTAGCAAGATAATTGGCCTTATTACTTAAGCATGGTGCCTTGCTGGCATTCAGCCCAGATGGGAAATTTTATATGTATTATATTTGGGAAAGGAAAGGATATATTTCCTCAAAAGCAAATGTTTAAACAATATTAAAAACTCTAAATTTCTTCCAGTGCCAATAATGCTGCAAACTGGAGTTGAGACAACGAAGCAGAAGTAAATGCATTAGACATAAACTAAAACACTTTCTCTTAAAATGTTCGGTTTATATTTATTACTCTCTCAAAGAGTTTTAGAGTTCTTTTTACATAGACATATATTTCTAAAGTTGTTTTACATTTCCAGCGTAGTTGATTGAACTATTTTGTATTTCATTTTATTTTCTTGATGGGGAAAAAAACACACTTGGTAAAAGCGTTCTCTGAAGATTTTCCAAGTTTCTCTGCCTAATTTAAACTTAGGTTGAGATACCCAGAATAACAGAGTCCCAGAGGTAGAAATTCTTCACTCAAATCTTGCAAAATGATGGTAAATTTTAACTCTGTGAATTAAAAATGGTAGTCTGAGAGGCTATACCTGTATCATTTTGTCTTTGCTAAATTAATTAAAACAACTTTAGGGCAAGTTGGGTTTTGAAATCAACCTTGAGGCAAAAGTTATGCTGAAAGACAAATATGAGTAGGTGAGTATGAGGTTTGACGATTATTTACTCTGGTTCACAAAACTCAGGGAAAGTACTTGTCTATTAATCCGAAATAATACAGGGGGCGGGGTATAGGGGGGTGGAGTCAGGAAGGCTGGGTTGGATTTAGATTTTACTGACAAAGAAAGGATTCATGCACCAGAAATATATTATGGCTAGGCTGTGTCAGAAACAAACTCCTCACATTCCTAGCTCCAGCAACAATACCTCTTATAAAAACATGCATTTCAGATGATAAAAAGGCATTAATTCATCATTATGGCACTACAATTTAGCAATGCATCAGCTTCCTAGAATCAACATTCAAAATGGGTGTTGAATATGCAGATAGATGAGTGATGGAGAGATTGATGAATATAGCTATAGTCTATTGATTTCAACTCATAACAACCCCATATGACAGAGTAGACATGCCCCCTAAAGTTTCTAAGGCTGAAACCTTACAGGAAAAATTGTCCTCGCCCCTCCCCTCCTCCCCATGGAACTATTACTGGTTTGGAACCCTAATCTTTCAATTATCAAGTAGTGCTTAATCATTGTGCCTTTAGTATATCCCATAGACTTAGCTAGAAATGAAAACTGGCTGGCTATAGAATTTAGATTATTAAAACAATTGTCATCTTTACCATAGTAGGTGAGATATTCTTAATCACATAAAATTATATGAGCACTCTATGCCATCGACTCTCAAAGCTGAGAAATAATGAATAAAAGACTAAAGAATTGAGGCCTAAAATATAACAGTCATATGCATTCTTAAATGCATTCACTGCAGTATTTTTTACCATTTCCTATTTTTTAATGCTTTCTTTTAAAAATCTACTTTATTTAATCTTGTTGAGATGGAAATACAGCTTAGCAAAGAAGACATTTTCCTTTTCTGGTAAGGGCCACTTGCACTTAAATACCTCAGTTCTTATGGCCATTGTGCTGCATTTATATGTGCCTAAGAAAAAGATTCCAAAGGGCAAAAAATATATATTTCTCTGTTCTCTCATCTTATCTTGGTTTCTTTCTTGGCTACCTCAGAAGCACTAGAGATAAATATAGCATAGGAACTTAGGGCAAAAAAGTGTCCCAAGGACGTGGAAAACACTTCATCAAAATGAAATAGAATTTCTCTTATCCAGTATGCGTTCTTCTCATCTTTGGCTTCAATTTTATTTTTGTGTGTCCTTATTTCAACATGCTTTCTCCAATCCATTCCAATATCAGTAAGAGTCTGCATGATACTGAGAGTTTAAAAATACAACTGGCCACAGTTCATTTTTGTGAAAGCACCTTTGTAGACTTTATCTAGATTTCTGCCATTTGTGGCTAGCTCCACACCATATGTATAGTTGTTTCGCATCACTAATTATCTTTGATGCTAAATAGCAGAACACGTTTCTATAAATCTCTTAGACTTGCAAAAATAAGTAGGTTGGCTATAGAAAACAGGAAGTTGGGAAACTGAGCCTAGAGTGTTAAGGGTAAACAGGCAGTGGCATTAAAATTTTACTGTAATGATAAGGATGGATTGATAGTGGAGCCATGATTAAAGGGCTTTGTGGCTAACAAATGGTCTGGGAGTTGACACCCTGCCCCCAGGTATTCCATGGAAGATGTGGCATTCTGCTTCCTCAAAGATGTACTACCTGGGAAACGCTTGGAAGCAGCTCTACTCTGTCCTGTTGATAGCAGTGAGGTTATAAGGATGAGGTCATTAACATTTGAACTGTCATACTGTGTCAATAAACTCTTGCTCATACATGTAGCTGTGCTATACATTGGCCAGTAGCTTACAAACTTCTATAGCTATGTTTATTATGGACATGAGTGAAAAAAAATACACATATGGAATGCCACTATTGGAAGAGGTTTTAGTGGCATGCCAGTGGCTAATTCTGCAGCCAGATATACCACTTGAAATTTTTATTTGCTAATCAATAGTTTCCAATGTAACATGTAACCATTCTATTTTAACTTCCTTTCAAGGGAAAAAAAATTTCAGAAAAATCAAGATAATAGGTTCAGCAACTTCTGAGAGATAAATCTATTCAAAGGATATCCCTAATAAATAAAAATGAAGGTAGTTTTGCAGAAGATCTTTATATGTATATATCAAAACATATTTTTTTCAAAGCCATTTCTTTACATTTTTTTTTTGCAAAACAAACATCACCTTCAAAGTACTCTCCATTACACTTAATAATATTTTTAAACTCAATTTTGAAAGCAGTTTTAAAACTCATCTGTTTGGATACCTGACAGCTCCTTCCTTATTTTTTCCTTCACCTCTTCGACGTCATCAAAGCACTGTACTTTCATGTCTCTCTTCATTTCCAGAAACAAAAAGAAATTGCATAAAGCAAGGTTAGGTGAGTAATGTGTGTAGGGCAAGAGAGGCATGCATTTTTTTACCAAAAGCTGGTGCACTGAGATGGCTCTATGAGCTGGTGCATTGTTGTGGCAGCAAAACCAATCCCCATTTGCCATAAATAAGACCTTTTTAAAAAAAATCATTTTCTTGGGGGCTTGTACAATTCTTATCACAATCCAT
>NW_022111378.1:2705677-2708407 GCF_000313985.2 Echinops telfairi | reverse complement strand
GTGGAATGAACTCCAAATGCACTCTGAGTTGACATATTCATCCATTCATGAAGTTGACGGACATCCAGGAGGAGGTTTGTGATCGATTGACATTTCATCTTATTTGAAATGAGAACACCTCTAGTATACTTGAATTGTCCCAAAGTGCTGTCCTTGTACCTTCTGTTCAATATCATAACAGTTTCTGCAACTTTTTTACCAAGCAGAAAAGAAATTTCATAGCCACAAGCTATTTTCTTAAATCAGACATCACAAAAAAATGAGATTCAAATGGAACTGCTTGTATGAAAAAATTAATGGTGACCAAAGAGAAACTTCCCAGTCAATCAATACCACTGGATGCATTAGAGTACTCAAAGCAAGTTGTTCAATGCTTGCCTAGTAGTTGAGGGGTGGGGGGGGGGGGTGGAGGGACGCATTCTAAGAAAACTCTGGTCTGCCCAGCACAAGTCCCATTTTGGGATATATATATATCTTGAACATTGACTTAATTGAGGTTGTAAGCCAATCTCTCTGCCTAAGTCTTGAAATCTAATTTTGAAAATTAGAAAAGAAAACACACAATGTGGATTTAATAATAAATCCAAACATGTCAGTAATCCTCTTCAGCATCATCAGGGAGCAATGTAAATATGGTAACTACATTCTCTGTAACTGTGTGAAGTTTGCATATACACTCCTAAGATTTTTGATGTACCAAAAATAAAGAACCAAACCAATCCTAGTAGAATCCCCTTTACTGGAAGAGAACATTTACTACACAAAATGAATGGATTATGAGCTCCAGTATTTAAATTCAGTCATTCATTATCTTGTTTTATTCTTCCAAATTACACTTCTGAAAGCCTGGCAGCTAGAGAATCATTTTCCCAGAAACCTAATAAGAAGTAATGGTCAAGATGTGTAAGGAAAATATAGCTGTCTTAGAGAAAGAAGCCATTTTTTCCAGGGTGCTTAGAGATATCAATATATAATCTGCAGCATTATTGTGATTCTTATAACAAATAACATATAGGAACATAATCTAGCAGTGGTATGCTGTCTTGAGATAACTTATGTGCATCATAACACCCGTTTGTGGTGGAAATAAAGTTGTCAAATGTTATATGGTGAGGATTCTTTACATTATATTGTAACCATCTTACTTGTTACAAGTAACCAACTTGTTACTTGTAACATGGTTACAAGTAACCATGTTACTTGTAACCATTATTTTCATAAATATGATCAATTTCAATAATAAACTTTGGAGACAACTGTAGTATCTGTTTTAAACATCCCCCCTACCCCCACCACCCAATTTGGTTGCCATGTCGTAATTCTCATTTCTTCCTTGATTGTAGTGTTTGGCTTGTTGACATTTTAAGCTATGTTCTGTAACAGATAAGACACTAAATGCTACAGAATGAAGCTAAGTGACACTGCTTGAAAGCTAGAGGGTGCTTTAATGTGATAATAGGTTCAAATGTGTTAGGTAATGGTACTTCTCAGTCTGTACCTAAGCCACAGGGGTCAGGACCAGGTAATGTTGCTCTTCCTGAGTCTTTGTTTCCTTGTTTAGTGGCAGAGGCACCAACTGACCACCTTTTATTTTTCATTCCACTGGCATTGATGACTTTTACAGAGTCATATGTGAGGTAGGAATAAAATGAATATTTTTATTTTGCTAAAATGACAGTTTTTTAGTGACCAGAGTAAAAGATAAAGATCATAATGAACAAGTTCCTAGAAAGACAGGAGTCCTGGTGTTGTAGTGCGTTACCCATTGGGTTGCTAACCCCAAGGTCAGTCATTAAAAACCATCAGCCACTTCAGCAAGAGAAAGATGATGCTTTCTACTCTCTTAAAGAGTTAGAGTCTCGAGATGGTGACGAGTGACACATACCAGAGGGACTCCGCAGAATTCAGCCCAGGAGAGTTGCTTAGAAGGAAATTCAATGCTGCTGGAATGCAGTAGGAGCATGATAAAGATAAGTAGGCACAGACCCATGGGTTTTTTGAGGACCTGAGGCCTTTTGTCTTACCACAGTGGAGGCTGGCTGGGGCTTGACTGTGGCCCCACCACTGTCTCTACTGGAGCCGGGACCATTTGGAGCCCATAGAGGAGCTTGGTCTCCACGCAGTCACAGCTTGCCACTGCCTCAGGGCAGGGACTGGACTGTTGCAACTCCACCGGCAGGGATCAGGGTCAGCTATATTGTTACTTTTGTTTCCATCTCTTCTCTATATTCCCCCACAATCTTGGAGGGCTGCAAAGGGGCTTTTTCTCAACACAGCCACAGCTTGCCACCACCTCCTCCTTGGGCGGGGACTTAATGCTTGCAGCTCCATGGGTGGGGAGAGGGACTCAGCTATATTGTTGTTTTTGTTTCTCTCTCTTCTCTATATCCCCGCACAGGCTCAGCAGGTTTACTTTTAAAATTTTTCCCTCCTCTTTGTCTATTTCCTGTTCTCTCACACTCCACTGCTGACCTTCATACCACTCCCCTTAGCCTAGGGCATTTACACCTGTGCCACACCCACCTAGGTGAACTCCAACCTGTGCAGCTAGCCCGAGGCTGGGGAAAGCCCTGCTGACCTCCACCAGGGGATACTCTTCCTAACTTCTTACTGGGGAATTCCTGCCTGTGTGCCTGGGGGCCAAAGGCAGCACAGCCAACACTAATCAACGTTCCAAGATGCTGTAGGAACCTCTGCCCAACCTCTGCAACACCAAAGCAGGCAACCCAC
>NW_022111378.1:2702257-2703307 GCF_000313985.2 Echinops telfairi | reverse complement strand
CTGACAAACCTAACCAAAGACAGGAGGGAACAAATTTCAATAGCAAGAATAAGGGATGAAAGAGGGGACATTACAACAGACCTTAATGAAATCAAAAGGATAATTATGCAGTACTGCAAAGGATTGTACGCCAAATAATTCAGCAATTTGGAAGACATGGAAAATTCTTGGAAAACAATCCCTCCCTCGACTATCCTTGATGGACATCAAGAATCTCAACAGACCCATAACAATAGAAGAAATAGACAAGGTTATCAAGAGATTACAACCAAAAAAATCCTCTGGACCAGATGGCTTCACTGTAGAATTCTACCAAGCATTTAGGGAAGAACTAACACCAATCCTACACAAACTCTCCCAGGACATAGACAAAGACGGCAAACTCCCCAACACCTTCTATGAAGCTAGTATAACTCCGATACCCAAACCAGGCAAGGATCCCACAATAATCGAGAACTACAGACCTATATCCCTAATGAACATCAATGAAAAAATCCATAACAAAATACTGGTCAATAGAATACAAAAGTATATAAAATATATAATTCACCATGATCAATTGGGATTCATACAAGGGATACAGGGATGGTTCAACATACGAAAGAACATTAGTATTATGCATCACATTGACATGAAAAACTATAAGAACCACATGATAACATCGATAGATGCAGAAAAAGCATTCGACAACATCCAACACCAATTCCTGTTTAAGACACTTGAGAAGATAGGAATGGAAGGAAAATTCCTCAAGACAATACAAGCTATATATGAAAAACCAACAGCCAATGTGTTAGTCAATGGAGAAAAGACTAACACAATCCCACTGAAAAAGGGGACCAGACAAGAATGCTCCGTGTTCCCACACTTCTTTTATATCGTGCTGGAGGTTTTAGCTAACAGCATAAGGCAAAGAAGAGACATCAAGGGGAAGGAAGAGGTGAAATTATCGTTATTTGCAGATGATATTATTTTATATATGGAAAATCTCAAAAGCTCCACAAGGGGAGTACTGGAAGCAATAGAGGAGTTTGGCAGAGTGGCAGCATA
>NW_022111378.1:2691471-2698136 GCF_000313985.2 Echinops telfairi | reverse complement strand
AAAAAAAGGAAAAAAAAGAGTTAGAGTCTTGAGGCAGTTCTACTCTATCCTATGGAGCCATTGTGAGTCAGGACTGACTAGATAGCAGTGAGACAAGAGCACATACATGGTCTAAGTTGAAGAAACTTGCTACAGCAAATCATGTCATTTGGTGGCTCCAGTGATAACTGGGGAGGGAGTAAAATTAAGAATGTCATTGGAATTTACAATGATAGTAGATATTATAAATTCTTCTGGAAGTAATTTTTCCTTGGGAAATAAATACCTAATAACCATAGTGTGGCATAATCTAAAGGTAAATGAAAACCTTAAAGATTTGTGCTAACCTAAGAAACTACAGGAGGGATATGCCAAAGCAATTGCTAGTACCCAAACCTGAATCCACAGAAAACTTCAGTATGGTGGAATCATCAATACAGAGCACAATTGTATTAGCTCACATGACAAAAATGTTTTCTTCTCATTATAGGGATTCATTGATCCATTATTTCTAGATCAGTCTTAATTTAGGCTCTAGGATATGTTGTCTTTGATCAGATATATTTTATGAATTCTGAGGCCAGCAGCCCAAGAAATTTAATATTCTCTCTCTCCTGTCTCTGTCTGTCTCTCTTTGATGCAGTGTCCAATATTGGTAAGAAAATTTCTGCCCTGTATATGGGAAATTGTTCCCACCTCATACTCTCATACTGCAAGCATATGTACATGTTTATGTGAACTCTCAACTATTTTTGTCATTAAAGTAAAAATAATGTTCATGGTTTTAAAAGAGATCTATGGAAACAATGTATAGAATGAATAGATGGTGAGGAAGCTTCCAGGACGAGAAGCCAATGGCAAGGACCTATGCGAACACTTAAGACACAGATCAAGACCAACATGGCCAAAGAGAAAAATAAACAAGAGAGAGTAGGAACAGAAACACGCTGGATTTGAAAGATGGTGGAAATAAATTGAACTGTGGCTCAGAAGGAATATAGGCAATATTTGGAACTTGCTCTATATGAAGTTGTTGCAAAAGGGAATACATGAGAAAAGGAGACTTGAATATATGTTGTCACCTGGATCTTGTGGGTTTGGATGCATCCATTCAAAAATATTCCCCATGTAAGAAGATATGAACAAAAAAATATCACTGAACTAGAACTTTGGAAAATATGGACAATTTAAAAAGTATAATACTTTCAAGCACAAATTGGAAAAGATTGGGAAAGGAATGAACCTTGAGGCAAGATACAGAGCCAAGGGTTTGGAAATGTAATTACAAACGAGGTACTAAGCACACACAACTAGAATCATTTTAGTTTAAAAGCTTTTTTTAATTAATAAAAAATAAAGTCTGGATAAAATTTGATATGAATGGCTTCACTATTGACCAAGTATCTTCATTTAACTTTTACTGTGTTTCATTACCTATCTTAGTGATTAGAGGTCAAAGGTGAGCAATAAACGTTTCTAATACTGGCTTCATAATCTCTTGCAAATGGCAGTGTCACACTACGACATTGGCTCATATATTCAGGCAGAGAAGTTTCCATAGATGACAGATTTGTGTTCAGCTAAATTGCTTACATGAGCTTACTCTATTGATCAGGCTCATTGCTTAATTATTTGACCCTCAGTTTCACCTTGTTTGTATTACACACAGCTTAGTTGTAGTGGCTGTTGTCAAAGCTTTGTAAAAAATGGTGCTGATTGATCAAAAGTGGAAGCACCTTGTAAAATACTTTGTAGGTACAAAATTGCCATCACTTTCTCTTGGAAAAGGATTTAGCTAATAATGTTACTTTTTAAGCACTAGACTCAAAATATGATTTTATGTCATGTGCTTTGGCTTTATGAATTTCATTGCTACAAAATAGAAAATTCCACAGCTTTCTGGCAAAAAGTGACATGCCCCTGCAATCAGTGAATGCAACTCATCCCAAGAAATCTAGAGCGTGGGCACATAATATTTTTTCATGGCAAAAATGGAGACAGAAAGAAAAAAAGAACCAAGATTTTTAGTGAGCAAGACTGAAAATATTGTTCCAGAGGAAATTAATCTATTAAATACACGTAATAAGAACATTAATATGATTTTTAATATTTCAGATAGTACTTTTAAATCTCTTTTTGGTTCTAATTAAGACAGATGTGGACTATTTTAAGTTTCTTTAAATCCTTTTATTTTAAGGTCTACTGGCACCATATATTTTGGTGATATCTGATAGTGTATAGAACTTAAAGAAAAAATAGCTTCATTGTACAAATCCAAAAGAAAGCATTGGCATTTTGTGGTCACGTCAACATTTGCTTCTGTCTGCCCACTGAACGAAGGTTTTCTTCTATGCCATGTCAATGCAAAATTACCATTTTAGTTTCCTGAAAATCGTTGGGGAAAAAAGTCGAATGTTTTTTAAAACAATGTAATGAAACTGAGGCAAAAATAAAGACTTCAGTTTTTCTCTGAGATGATTGCTTTACAAAACGTCCTTTTTGAAATTTTGATTAGGTAAAACTTACTGGTTTGACTCATTGTTTTAACTTTTTAACACTTGCTTTCTTTAGCTCCCTGTGCCAAGAGTTTAAAATACTGAGCGGAAAATCATGCATACAGAATGTTTAAATGAGGGTCAGTAAAAAAAGGTGTTGGTTCAAAATTATAGGAACACTTGTTAAATAAAGATAATAAAATGTGAAGCCATGGTTTCTCAGCAGAGCCTCCAACTAGGTGTGCACACTTGGAAGGTGGTTTTTCGATCTCTAACCCTTCCACAGAGTGTTCTGGTCTGTGCTCTACAATTCATATCACTTCAAAATGGCAGCTTTGCCACCCTCCAGGGTCTTCAATAGTGTTCCTTTGAAATGTTCCCTGAGTTTAGGGACCAAACCAAAGTCTGGAGGGGTAAGATCAGGAATGTGTGGTGGATGGGTTATGGTTTTCCCTTGCTACCTCAAAGAATGAGTAGGTACATTGTCATAAAGGAAAATAATAAATTTACTCATCAACCATCAATGATTTCAAAGATATGTTTAAATACATTTTTTGAATAAACAAATGTATTTGCCTAATGCATGTAAAAACATTACTATGATTTTTAATATTTCAGATAACATTCATGTATTAACTGTAACTCTAGTAGCAATATCTTTGACTTACCCTCAGATATATATATTTCCAAGTATGTGTGAAAATATAAGAAAATGCTTGTATATGCATGTCAATGAACGGCTGGGGGGTGGGGGGGGGGATTCAAGTGTTAGCATTCCAGCTCTGTCTTTAAGTTTCAAAAGTTTTGAGTGGAGCTTATTAAAAACCCCAGATGTGCTGTGGAGGGGGTCGGAAAAAAGATCCGTCAAAGTTACTCTGAGTTCAGAATAACTGGCACAGATAGCCACCATCATCGAATTAATTCCAACTCGTAGCCACGCTATAGGATATAGTGTGACATCTCTGTAAGGTTGCTGAGATTGTAAATCTTTAAGGGAGCAGACATCCTCCTATTACTCTCACAGAGAGGCTTTTAGGTTTGAGTGGCTGGTCTAGCAGCCAGATGCTTAAGCCATTGGACTACGAAGGATCCATGGGTTATAGACAAGGAATTTCTAAATGTCAATTTGATGACTAGAGCTTGTCTCTGAGGAATTTCCCACTGGCTTGGAATGAAATGGCAAAAGCAAGAACAATGTTTTGAGGTTTTGTTATTTTTCTGTTTCATTTTTTCAACTGTTGTATTGACATATGATTCACATATCATACAATTCAATAACTCAAACACATGAAGAATTACACAACCATCATTGCAACCAGTTTTACCGTCTTTTCTTCGTTCTTGTACTTTTCATTATTAGCTCTCCATGTACCCCTAACTTCCCCTGCCATATCTCCAAAGCAAAACCATATTCTTTACTATACTGCCTCATAGTGACCCTATAGAACAGGATAGAACTGCCCCTGTGAGTTTCTGAGACTATAACTATTTGTGGGACTAAACAGCCCATCCTTCTCCCAAGGAGGGGCTGCCTGTTTCAAACTGCTGAACTTATGCACCACAGTCCCACTCATCCACTCTGCCACCACACCCCCACGAAACCTTTCATTCAGTTACTATATTGATAGATTTACCTATCCTGAATTTCATATACAGAAAAACATTTAATAGACCTAAAACTAACCACAATAACAAAGTAAAACAGATAAAAACCTCAATAGAAAAGAAAGCAGAAAATGTCAAAAGCTAGAACAAATTCAAATGGATCATAAGGGAGATTGAATGATAGGGTGCTAAATTTTTAGCCTAGCTGCATCTATAATAATCTACTTTCCAGTGCATTCAGCATTGTCATGGTCAGAGAGGTTTCAGCATACATATCCATGCATACGTCCCCTTCTCTTTTTTTAATAAAAAACCGAAACAATTTAAAAATGGGTTAAAAGGGAGATCAAAGGATGTGACATTTGACCTAACGACATCTTTTATAGTTGATGTGATAATGCTCTCTGTCTGACCACAGGGCTCTTCACATCCCTCAACTCTGATGAAAGGGAATTTCCTGGAGGCTTTAATCCATGTGGGGACCCTTGGAATGGATTGTGGACTTCCACTGTCATCCACAGTTTTCTGCAAATCAAGTGCTCACAATTTAAGCTCTGATGCTACTCCCGGCTTTCGATTTGAATTATAGCATTTACAATCCTTATTACATTGTTTACAAACCTTCTATTATTTACAAAATCTGGTTGATGTGCTTCATACATGTAGACTTAGTTGACATCTCACTTTCATGGCTGATTGTTTGAAAACAAGCCTTTAAGACACTAGATGCTATTATTTTGATAGCTGGACACCATCTAGTTTCTTCACATTTTGCTGGAGCACTAGAAATTCAATTCAAGAAGGAAGGAGGGAACATATATATCTCCTAAGGTAATTACATCTCTGTTGGTTGGAAAATGGGAAGGAGTAACTTCCCATGGGGGGAGGGGGAGCATTAACAATACTTATGTGGAACCCAAGGGGAGAATACACCTGGTACTAGGCTCCAAAGTGACACTTTTGATGAGTTTCTATGTAGCCCTCAGTGACCCCAGTCCGTGTGCTAAGACTACTGGGACTTTAGATTCTGTTCTTTCAAGGCAGACAGCATCCTTCACGGACCACATCAGAAGGACTCAAGGTGGAAACCCCACTAAGTGAATATGGCTTTACCTCAAATTCACTTGTCGCCTTTGGACTTAGGGCTGAAATTCCCTAGTATAAGAAGAAGCAGATGAACACTGGCCCAAGGACATAGAATGGGAGCATGATGGACTTTGGTTTAAAATGCTTGCCTTGAGGATACCCAATAAATGGTACCCGGAGCTATCATATACTTACTATTTTCATGTCCTCCTTGCTTAATAATGGCATGTATTAATTTGTTGGGTGTCATTCTGTTGTGTGAATGAACATTATTGGACGATTTGCCCTATCACTAACACCTGTTTGTATAAATAGTGTCCAGTCACTTAAGGTAAATCTGTACAAGTCAATAATTTTTGTATTGCATTTCATAGGGAGCCTATAAATGTATAATTTCCTTTTTTCAACAGTGTTATGTATTCTATACCATTGGCTAAACTAAAGACACTATCAATGGGTTAAACATTGGCCTCATAGTAAGGTCAGCTGTTTGAAACCACCAGCTAGCTCTGCAAGGGAAGAATGAGGTTTTCTACTTCTGTGAAGATTTTCAAGCTGCAGACTCACAGGGGCAGTTCTACCCTGCCCTATAGGGAAACTCTGAGTCAACATTGACTTGGTAGTAGAAGTGATGCCCCAGGGGGACAATTGATAATATTCTATAACATAAAATGACAATTATGTATCTATAGTGAAAGAGATTATATATATATATTATATATATACCATAGATACATGAATAATGAAGATCGTATTGAGGTAAATTTAGTTTAAGCATTCTATGATGATTTTTGGCTGAAATGCAGCTTATCCATGTGGTTGTATATGTCAGGTCTTTATATTTATGGATGAGTAGAGCCCTGGAGGTCAATGGCTAAGCTCTTGGGTGCTGAAAGAAAGATTAGCGGTTGGAACCCACTAGAGAAAAGACATGACAATCTCTCATAAAGATTACAGTCTAAGACACGACATCCCACACTGACCCATAGCCCAACAGGAGACAACACTGGGGACACAGTGTGGGAATTGCGCCCGATCTGACCCCACCACACTGAGGCAAAACACGAATGGGTGTGCAACAGAATGGAAAGAGGAGCAGAGCAAGGAAGCCCCAAGGATGTATGAAAAATAGACTTTGGGGCCAGGGCATGGCACCCCATCAGACAGGACCCCAGTCCATGTGCTAAGACTACTGGGACTTTAGATTCTATTCTTTCAAGGCAGACAGCATCCTTGAAACACTCTTAAAGGTCAACAAACAGACCTTGAACTATTTACAGGCTTTTCTTTTTTCTTTTATCATTGGTTTTGTTGTTGTTGTTTTGTTTTCTTTTGTTGCTTTGTTTTGCTCTGTCTTGTTTTTGTGCATATTATGTCTGCAGGTCTATCTAGATAAGATAGGCTGGATAAACAATCTGGAGGAGAAATCAATGGGACCAACGGAATTACTGAGGAATTACTGAAACCCAAATGAAGACTGAGCATGATAGTGGGACAAGG
>NW_022111378.1:2679782-2690932 GCF_000313985.2 Echinops telfairi | reverse complement strand
AGGTTCATGAGAGAGGGAGAGAAAGGGAGAGGGGAAAAAATGAGGAGCTGATACCAAGGGCTCAAGTAGAAAGTGAATATTTTGAGCATGACGAGAGCAGTAAATGTACAAATGTGCTTGACAAAATAGATGGATGTATGGATTGTGATGAGTTGTCTGAGCACCCAATAAAAGTATTTTTTAAATGAAAATAAGAAAATAATAAATAAAAATCATGTCTAAAACAAACAAAGAAAGAGGAATATTTCACAATAAAAAATATTACGGTCTAAGAAACCTTATTTGGTACTCTGTTACATAGTCATTATGAGTCCTAATGGGTCCAATAGCATACAATAAGTATTTATTTATATGTATGCACCACATTTTAGCCCCCCACTATTCCCTTCATGTACATGTATCCATTTCTACCTTTTGGATATTGTGAATATTGTTGCAGTAAACACTGCAGTGCATGTGTATGTTTAAGTTGCTACCTTAAAGTCCATTAGGACTAGGAGTAGAATCATTGAGTCATCTATCTGAAAGAACCTCATGGTAGACTGTTTCATCACTGGGTTGTTGACTGAAATTTGCTCGTTCTACCTCACCTAACAGTTCTGCGGAAGAAAACCCTGGCAAGATGCTCCTATAAAGACTATAACCTGGGAAACTCTCTAGGAAAGTGCTAGTCTGTGACCCAGTGTCAGTATGAGTCAAAAATGACTTTCTGGCACCAACCTACAGCAATATGGTTGTTCTACACTTAATATTTGAACCAAATCAATCTATTTTCCACAAAAACTATAGCATTGCGCATTTTCATCAGCAGTAAGCTAGGTCTCCAATTGTCCCCAAACCTCACTGACATTTTTAATTAATTATTTTAAATCTCACCCTGAAATCATGTATGCAAACAGGGAACCAATTATTTAATATGAGTTTTATGTTTTATCAGGTACTACCTACCTAATAAGATCTTACTTGCATGTGGGAAATTAGAAGTTGCCTCAGGGAGTCTAGGGAGAGGGCAATCTTGGTGGCAGGCATGTTAGGTAAAACACATACAGGAATTGAGCCAGATGGTATCTTAAAATAGAAAAGGCCAGATTATTTTAGCTCGAGTGAAATATGTAGTGGAAGCTAGAAGTTAGATCAAAGTAGGACCAAGTTAACTCACAAGATTTTGAATATCAAACACCAACTATTGTGTTTACATGGAGTTAAACAACTCCGTTGCGCAGACTTGAGGCTAGAATAGACCCTAAGAAAACAAAGGCACCAAATCCAGGCTATTTTAAGAAGTTTAGCAACACAAAAGCTGAAGAAGTAAGATAGCAATATTGAGGGAGACATTGCTAAGGTGAAGTGGTCATTGCCCAAGAAAGATTCCATACTTTAATTTAAAAGCCAAACTTATTGATCACTTACATAAGTATGGATAGTAGTCACCATGATTGTCTCATTTAGCAGGAGGAATGGCTGGTTGTACATGATGTTTGGGAAAGAGATTGTTTTCAGGTTTGCTTAGTTACAGATGTTGTATGAAGGCAGAAGTGTGTATTGACTTATACACATATTTTGTGTTGGGGTCAGATAGTTTTGATTGGTAGCTTACCTGCTGCCATGGAAATAGGCAATCCATATTTCTATAGTAAGTAATATGGCAACTTCTTTATTCTTGCTTTAAAAGATAAGCCTTTATGCCTTTCTTTCAAATGCTGCTCAACTCAAATATCCCTTCTCACGACCATAGCTCTATCATGCTAGGAATAGGGATTATTAAAGTAGTACCTTCTAATACCTCTGTACCTTCTTACCACCAATTATTATCCATGCCCTTCTTAGTTTTATCATACTAGAGGAATTATTTCACCGTGCTCTGCCTTGCTACACCACCACTAATAATTCACAATCCCTAAATACTAAATACTTTCATAATGTAATTACCATGATGTAGCTCAATCAGAACTACCCACATTTATGTCCCTCTACTGTACATCTAATGTAATAACCCCCTGTAAAGTAATTTTCATTATGATGCTCTTAAATAAGCCATTTGAAGTATACATTTTAAGTATTAATTTATAATTTTATAAAGCAGTCTGCAGTGGAATTTTTAAAAGGTTTAAAACAGGAAAAGCCATAAAATATCACATAGATTTATGACACAAGTATTCATACATACACTTTCTCTGGCACACACTCTATAAAGTTTATTTTGAAATACAAGGAAACAAAGAAAGTTATCAAGTGCCTTAAGAAAATACAGCTTTCACTACCTAATGTTTTGCTTTAAATTATTCAGAAAATCACCTCAAATCACTGCCTTAGTTTCTTTTTAGATACAAAAATCTGAGTAAAGAAAACCATAAAATGTTCTTGTGAAATCATATTCCAATTATGTTGAAGCCATTTTAGAATAATTCCAAGAAAGCATTTATCCCCCTTACTATCAGTAAAGAAGGGCAAGTCAGAGATGGATCACCTCATCTGATCAGACGGATATGAAAATAAACTGCTTTGAGTTTCATTTCCCCTTTCTTCTTTCATGCTCCATTAGGATGCAACAAGAAACGCATTTTCATCTTTCTGGTCATTAAAGAAGAATGTGTGTGGGAGAAAATGAAATTCAGTTCATCTAAGTGAGTTCAGTTTAATGAGGCTGACCTTTTAAGTTCATTTGTACATATTTCTTGGTTCTGGTTAAACAAGAACAACCCTGTTTTAAGGAAATATCTTAGTCATCCTTCATCCTATAAATACTGTTTTTCAGAAGGTGAACTGTATAGAAGGGCCACCTAAATAGATGTTATATCTCTTCAGTGTCATGAACTGGAAATCTAATCCACCTTTAACTTAAAGTATAAAAGAAGCAGCTTCATAAAAGTTAAGCTGAAATAAGAAAAGTGCATCCTTTATGAAATTCTATTTTTCCTCTGCAGGGTATGGTAGGTTCTTAAGACTTATTTATCATACATAAAATATGGAACTTACTACAGTTTATCTTTTTCACTTAGATTACGTTTTGAAGGCATGTGCATTTAAATGATCTTCAATAAGTTTCACTCCTAGTGTGGTAGCTTCATTGGTGGGCTGCTAACTGCGAGGCCAATAGTTTAAAACCACAAGCCACTCAATGGGGAAAATGATGAGACTTTTGCTCCCCTCAAGATTTACAGCTTTGGGAATCCACAGAGGCCATTCTATCCTGTCCTATAAGGTGACTATGAGACAGAACTGACTCAGTGGCATTGAGCTTGAGCTTTGGGTATAGAATATGAGGAGCCACAGTGGTGTGGTGGGTTAATCCTTAGGCTGTTAGCCATAAGGCTAGAAGTTTAAACCTACTAGAACTTCCTGGCATAAAAATGAGGCATTTTGTTTCCATAATGATTCATAGTTTCAGTCCCCCGTGAAGTTGGGGTTGCTATGGGCTGTAATTGACTTGGGGTCAGTGGATTTTGTTGGTATAGAAATACAAAGAAGTGGTTATATGTGGTAGTTACATAATCTGTTGTCAACTTGAGACTAAAGAGTGAAGACGTGGAGTGTATGTAGACTGTCAATCAGGTTGTAGGCTGATGACCTCATTTGGAGGCACTCTGGAGATAAATAGCTCACTGGAGATTGGACACACACTCACTCCCTATGCAACATTACTGATGAGGAGGCTGATGGAACTATGCTGATGCAGCCAGAGCCCTGGAGCTGGCGAAGGCATGTGGAGACCCCTGCCAGCTCCAAGATGCTTGCATGTGTTTCGTGAGTCTGAAGAGGAATTTATAGATTGGTATCGGACATATGGGCTAATATCAGACTTAAGAACTAGATCTGGACTGGGCTGGGCTATTTTCTCAATATTCAATTGATCTTTTATATCAAGCTCTTTTTTGCACACATGAGTCTCCCTGGATTTGTTTCTCTAGTCTACCCAGACTAACACAGTACATAAATATAAATATAAAATAGCACCAAGGTACAAGGAATTAAGGCTTCACATGCTAATCAAAGGGCACTGGTCCGATCCACCAGTGACTCCATGAAGGATGCAGCACTTTTCTTCTGTAAAACTTTGGAATATCTATGGGGCAATTCTACCCTACCTATGAGTTGGAATTGAGATCAAAATTATATAGCATGTAGGTTTGGAGGTGGCGTAAGTGCGTTGTGTTCCAGTTACTAAACAAAACGTTGACATTCCCAACATGCCCAGCAGTACCAGGAAAGAGCCGTGCAACCTGTCTCCTTAAAGAGTACAGCGAAGACACTATGAGATTCAGTTATACCCTTTAACAAATGTAATTGCAAGAGCTGGAATGAATTTCACAACAATGATTTTGTTTATTTTCAGTATTTTACTGGAGACAGTGTTCAATATATTTTAGATTTTATTTTTTTTTAATTTTTCTTTTAAACATTTTATTAGGGGCTCTTACAACTGTTATCCCAATCCATATACAAGGGTGAGTCAAAAAGTTTTTCTACTACCATTTTGGTTCACACATGCCCAAGTGTTTACACTAAACAAAACATGTTTTAAAATGTCTCAATGATCAGTGGATTGCTGCAGACAAGTTTTATCAACAGAAGATGTATTTTATTTTGGTTCTGGTAATTTTAAAGAAAATGTCCAATCAAAAGACTCACTTCCAAGGTTATCTTCTGTGACAGGTAAGTTCAAGGCAGGCAGTAAATTCAAGAGGCTATGATGACTGAATTCTGGGATTCCCAAGAGTAATCTTGCTAGATCATTTATGTATGTATGTATGTATGTATGTATGTATTTATGAGTGCAGGATGACTAAAAGAGTTTAATGGAAATAATGTTTGAGAAATTGGAAACTGCAGTGGTGAGAAAAGGTAAGATAATATGCACTGAGGAATTTTCACACAAACACACACACCCCCACCTCCGGTCATGACCTACTTACCTGCCCAGTCTTGGTTAAAAACTAAGAGAATGTCATTGCACACCTCACTCTATATGCCCTAGAGTTCCATCCTTGTTCATTCAGACTTATTGTTTGTTCACCAAACTCAAAGAACAACAAAGGAACATGGTTTGAGCCCCTCAAAGATGGCAAAACTCACATTTTGATACTGTGTTCATCAAAGAGCACGGAATTCATCAGGGATGTGCTTGTTGTTGGCTGCTATATAATCAGCTCCAACCCGTAGCAACACTATGGGCAACAGAACCAAACCGTGCCCCTCCTGGGCCATACTCCCAATTGGTCCTGTGATCGATCCCATTGTTGCAGCCACAGTGTCAATTCACTTCCCTGTGGGCATTCTCTTTATGGCTTCCCTCTACTTTCCCAAATACGCTGTCTTTCTCCAAGGATGAGTCTCTCCTGACAACATGTTCCAAGGATGTATGATCAAGTCTCAGCATCCATTCCTCCAACGAGTATTGTGGCTGCACTTTTTCCATGATAGATTGGTTTGTCCTGTTAGCAGTGCGTGGAACTTCTGATATTCTTCGTGAACGCCACTATTCAAATGTGTCTCTTCTTCTTCAGTCATTCTTATTCAATATCCAGATTTCACATGCATATGAGGCAATTGAAAAGTACACCCTAATCCTAAAGGTAACATACTTGCTTTATCATATTCTAAAAAGGTCTTGTATCACAGATGTACTCAATGTAACCAGTCTTTTGATCTCTATCACTACTTCCTTGATCATTGATTGTGGATCCAAGCAAGACAAATGCTTTGACAATATCAATCTTTTCTCCATTTGTCATGTTCCATACTGGTCCACTTATGAGGCTATAGGTCATCTTTATTTTGAAGTGTAATCCAAACTGAAGACTGTAACCCCTCATCTTCATCAGCAAGTGCTTCAAGTCCACCTCATTTTCAGCAAGCAAGGTTGTGTCATCTGCATATCACGGGTTGTTAATAAGCCTGCCTCTAATCCTGATGCAGCATTCTTCTTCATATAATGCAGCTTCTCTGATGATTTGCTCAGCATACAGATTGAATAAGTGTGGTAAGAGCTTACAACCCTGTCACACACCTTTCCTGATTTTAAACCATATACTTTGTTTCATTCGTTCAACTGCTGCTTGATTCAGATGCAAGTTCCACAGGAGCATTATGGAATTCCCATTGTTCTCAAGGCTAAGCATAGTTTGTTATGATCCGCACAGTCAAATGCCTTGGCAGAGTCAATCAAACACAAGTAAACTTCTTTCCAGTATTCTCTGCTTTGAACCAATATCCACCTGACATAAGCAATGATACCTCCTTTTTTTCCTTCTTGTACTTTGTTCTCTTCTGAGTCTGGCCTGAACCTCTGACAATTCCCTATCAATGTACTACTGCAACTGTTGTTGGATTATTTTACTTGCATGTGATATTAATGACATTGCTATATAATTATCACATTCCATTGAATAGCTTTTATGTGGAATGGGTACAGATATAAATCTCTTCAAATCAGTTGGTCTAATAGTTGAATTCCAAATTTCCTAGCATAGGCTAGTAAGTGTTCCCAGTGCATCCTCAGCTTATTGAAACATAATTGTTGGTATTCCCTTAATTCCTAGAGCCTTGTTTTTGGATAATCTTTCAGTTCAGCTTGAATTTCTTCCTTTAGCACTCTTGATTCTTCCTCATATGCTACCGTCTGAAATGATGAAATGTCAACTCGTTCTTTTTGGTACAATGACCCTGTGTATTATTTCCATTTTCTTCTTATGCTTGCTGCATCATTCAACATTTTGCCCATAGAATATTTCATGATTGCAGCCTAGGGCTTGGATTTTTTTCTTGAGCTCTTTTAGTTTAAGATACACTCTGTGTGCTCTTCTTTTTCTTGCTTTCTAATTCTAGGTCTTTCCACATTTCCTTATAGTATTTTACTTAGTTTTCTCAAACCACCTTTCGAAATTTTCTATTAAGTTCTTTGATTGTATTCTTTATTCCATTTGCTTTAGCTACTCTACAACTAAAAGCAAGTTTCAGAGGCTCTTCTGACATCCACTTTGCACTTCTATTTCTTTCTTGTCTTTTTAACAACCTTTTGCTTTCTTCATGAATGACATTTTTGATGTCTTCCCATAAGTCATCAGTTATTCTGTCAATAGTGTTCAAGGCATCAAATCTATCTTGAGATGTTCTCAAAATTCAGATGGGATAGACACAAGATTTTATTTTGATTCTCATTGACTTGTTTTTAGTTTCTTAAACCTTAATCTGAATTTACATATGAGCAATTGATGGTCTATTCCACACTCAGCCCCTGGTCTGGTTTTAGCTACTGATATTCAGCTTCTCAGTTATCTCTTCCCACAGATGTGGGATTTCTATGTATTACATTTAGAGAAGTCCATATATATGTTGTTTTAAAAAACTATTTGCTGTGAACAAGTCATTCGTCTTGCAAAATTTTTACTATGTGATGTCCAGTTTCATTTGTATCACAGAGACAATATTTTCTAAGCCCTGTTTTTCTCTCTTTGTTTCCAACTTTTGTATTCTAATCACCAACAATTGTAAATGCATCTTTGTTACATATCTGATCTGTTTCTGGTAGGAGCCATTGATATAATTTGTCAATGTCATCAAAATCTTTTGTGTTTGATCCAAAAATTTAAATAACAGTTGTATTGATTGTATTTCCTTGAAGGAGGATAGATTTAATCTTCTCACAAATAGCATTGCATTTCAAGATTGATTTTAAAATATACTTTTTGACAATGAATGCAATGCCAATCCTCTTGATTGTTTCATTCTCAGCATAGTAAATCATATTATTTTCTGATTCAAAATGGCCCTAACCAATCCATTTCAGGTCACTAATGTGTAAGATAATGTTTTTTATGTGTTCCATTTCATTTTTGATGAATTCCAATTTTCATAGGTTCATACTTTGCACATTCCAAGTCCTAATCATTAGCAGACTTTTGCAGCTGTTTCTCCTTCCTTATGTTGTACACCATTCTCAAAGGAAGAGCCTGAACGTAACACTGCCACAGGCTTTACCTGACTCACATCCCCATAGTTGACTCTGCTTTGAGAAAGCAGTTCCTTCTCAGTCACATTTCTAGTGCCTATGATCCTAGGGGCCCGTTCTCTGGTACTATCATTGACAGTGTCTTGCTTCCATTCATTAGACCTTTAGTATCTGTGGTAGTTACATAATCTGGTGTCAGTTTGAGGATTGGGAGTGAAGGGGTGGAGTCTAGCCCGTCAATCATTGTATAGCCAATGAGGCCTCTGGACTTCTCCTAAGTCATGGACTTCTCCTAAGAATTCTGGGAAATCCAGTATTTCCTTCTTGGTGGCAGGAGACTCTCTCTCTGCTCACTCCCTTGGAGATGCTCTACTGACAAGACACATAGGAGACACTCTAGTGACAAGACACATGGCATTATGCTGATAGACTCCAAGCCCTGGCAACAGGAGAAGCCATGTGGGAACCCCTGCCAGTGCTGAGATGCTTACACCGCCACTAGATCCAAACACTTCCTACCCACTGGCCTGTGATCACCCTGCATTTGGCATCATTGTATGTGTTTCAAGAGTCTGAAGAGGACTTTATAAATAGGTTAGGATAAATGGGCTAATATCAGACTTATGGGTTTGGACTGGACTGGGTTTGGATGTTTTCTTAATGTACAATTACCCTTTATGTAAAACTCTCTCATACACATTATGAGTTTCTATGGATTTGTTTCTCTAGTCTACCTGGACTAACAAAGTATGTGCCAATGTTTTGAAGCTATATATGGTGACTTTCTCCAAAGTGGGCAGCTGATTCCTTTTTCCATTGTCTGTTTTTTACCTAAAAGCTAATGCTGGAAGCCTTGGTGACAAACTTTGCTGGTCATTTTGGGTGACCTTGCTGGCATTTGAAATACCAGTGACATAGCTCTTAACATCGCAGCAACAAACAAGCCACCACAATATGACAAACTGACAGACAAGTGGTGGAGGGGAGTGCCCAAGAGATGGAAACACTGTTTTTGAAGTGTATAGACTGAGATGGAGGAAATATTGAGAAACAATAGCTTTACGTGTGATGTTTATTTATATTATATGTATTCTATTCTATTATAATATATAGTTTTGTAGCATTAATTTTAATATAGCCCCTTATTGTTACCATTGTTATCTGCTGTCAAATTTGCCTAACTCATGGTAACCCAGTGCACAACTGAGCAAAGTAATTCCCATCCCAAGTCATTTTTTTTGGGTTTTTTAATTAAAAGATCATTTTATTGAGGGCTCTTACAGCTCTTATAACAATCCATACATCAATTGTACCAAGTCTAAATAACATTGGTTTTACAAACTTGTACATTTTGTTGTTGTTGTTGTTATAAAACTTTGGTCACTTTGGGATAAATATAATCAAAGGACTTGTAACTAAATTGAAGTATCAATATTTTCAAAGAAATCATTACCACTTACTTTTCCCCCAAACTAAATTTTCTCATCAAGAAACAGTTAATGACTACAATAATAATCACCTACATACTCTTCCCTGGATCTCCTTTATCTATATATTGTCTGTGTCTATTTGCAATTCTTTGTTTGCTCTCTTTAACTGAACTAATTAAATAACCTAAAGATATTACAGTCCTTCTGCTTTCAGTTATTCAGGGTGCTTCTCTTGAAATGCATACTGAACATCATCTATAATTACATTTATTGGTACTTTTGGATACAATATTTCTGTTAACACAAAATTAACAATAACTTTCCCTTATATTTAGTAGATAATCCACATCTCATTTCAATGTATATAGAATTAAACAATACTTTAATAAGAAAACACAAACAATTCACTTTAAAAGTGGGCAAAATCATTAACACCTTTCACCAAATAAAACATTCAAATACATAGCAAGCAAACAAAAAGTCCTCACTAGGAATACAAGAGATGCAAATTGAAAAAACAAAACAAAGACAGTGAGATATCACCTTAAACCCACATTGACAGACCTTTTTTTTTAAATTGAAGCAAAAAATAACAAATTCTCAAGAGGCTGTAGCAAGATTAGAACTCATATATTGCTGGTGGACTTGTAAATATGAACAAGCATTGTGGAAAATGTTATGGTGCTATCTCAAACAACTGGGAGTACAAATGCCGTGTTACCCAGCAGTACATTTGTTGGGCATGTACTCCCAAGACCTATGAGAAAGAACACGGATGGGACACACACACACACACACACACACTAAAGAAAAGAAATGAAAGAAAGAACACAAACAGACGGAGTTGTCTTATATTTATTGCAGCACAGTTCACAACATCAAGAAGTTAGAAACAGCTCAAATGCCCGTTAGTGGAAGAAACTCTATTACACACACAATGAAATACTATGCATCCCTGAATGATAATGATGAAGCTAGGAGTCTTTAGTGACAAACAAGTTCATTTCAAACATATGAAAAACAAAACAAAGCCAGTAAACACCTCAGGTCTAAATAATGTCTAGTCGCTTATGTTTTTCATCTGTAAAAATTAACAATCTATGTATTTTGGTAAAAAAATGTCCTATACATCCTATAGTTTTCCTTTCTCAACAGTGTTTTAAATTCTATATCACTGACTAAATTTATGGTACTACCAACCGAGTTACCATGTGCCTCATGAGGATTGCTTATAATGTTAGACAATAAAATGTTAATTATGTCTCTAAAGTGAACAAGTAACTCACTGCCATAGCCAACACCGACTCAGAGCAACCTTATAGGGCAGTGTAGAACTGCCCCTGTGGGTTTCCAAGATGTAACCTTTTACAGGAGTAGAAAAGCCTGTCTTTCCAGAAGCTTGGCAGTTCAAGGTCCTCTCAGTGGTTTCCACCTGCAGACCTTTCATATCACAGCCCAACGCATAACCACTTTGCCACCAGGGCTGTAAATTGAACCAGGGACATATATAAATAACAGATATGAAATTTTTGCTTAATTAGCTTTATATGATTAAACTACCGAATTATAATATATAAATTATATGTCAATAAAACTGTTAAAAACTGTTTTGGTTGCAGATGGACATTGGGCCTCAACTCAAGACTTCCTTAGCACAAGAACACTTTATTCTAACAATCTGTGATGCTCATCTTCCTGACACAATCGCTGAAGACAAAATGGGTACATAAGTAAATGTGGTGAAGAAAGCTGATGGTGCCTGGCTATCAAAA
>NW_022111378.1:2675885-2679044 GCF_000313985.2 Echinops telfairi | reverse complement strand
TGACACACTGGAGGAATGTGTGGATTGTGATGAGAGGTAAGAGCCCCCAATAAAAGTATTTTAACAAAACAAAAACACAATAAAGTATTATGTTTGTAAAAAAGAAAGTAAATGTTTAGAAAATATTGATGGCAATATATGTACAAATATGCCTGATACAGTTGATATATAGATTGCTATAAGAGCTTGATTATGGATTGTTATAAGAGCGCCCAATAAAACGATCTTTTAATTTAAAAATTTAATTGAATTTTTTAATTAAAAAAACTGTTATCTCAAAGGAAAGCCATTATCTATTCAACCTGCCTTTTAGCATGCATTATATTTTATTCCTAGATAATGAGAAAAAGTGCTTCTTAATGGAAAATTCCAGTCCAAAAATGTATGCAGAAAACAAATTTCTGATGTGGTCACTTTGTTGTTGCTTCTGACTCAAAGCAATAACAGGTGGAAGTGCTGTTCCACTTTGCACCATCCTCACGATTGTACAGACGTTTGAGTCCAGTGTTGTAGCCACTGTGTTAAGAACACACCTCATCAAGAGTCTTCCTCTTTCTGAAGCGCTTCTCTTTGCATGGTGTCCTTTTCCAGGGACTCATAGCTCCTGCTTCAAAGTAAATGTGATGAAGTCACACCATCCTTAGTTCTACAGAGCTTTCTGGCTGCACATTTTCTAAGACAGGTTTTTTTGTTCTTTTGACAGTTCATGGTCCTTTCAGTATTCTTGTCCAACCCCATAATTCAAATGCATTGATTCTTCTTCTGTCTTTATCAATGCATGGTCCAAGTTTCACATGCATCTGAGACTATTGAAAATACCATGACTTGGGTCAAGTGCATCTTAATCTTTAGAGTGCCATCTTTGCTCTTCAATGCGCTAAAGAGGTCTTGTCTTGTGTAGCAGACAATGCAATACATCACTTGAATTTTTGACTTCTGCTTCCATTAGGACTGTTTGTATATCCAAACAAGATGAAATCTTTGACAGCTTCAATCTTCTTTCCATTTATAATTATGTTTCAACATGACCAGTTGTTAAAGAGTTTTGGTTAGCTCTTTACATGGATTGTAATTTAAATAGAAGACTGCAATCCTTGATCTTCACTTTACTTTAAGATCACCTTACTTTCAGCAAGCAAAGTTGTGTGAATAGTTTATCAAATATTTTTATTAAGCACCAAAATGATTAGATAAAGGCCACTACATAACCAGATATTAATGGAGTGTCATCGAGCTACTTGCCCTTCCAGGGTACTTATGCATTATATAAGAAAATCATCACATTTATAATGAAAAATTGTGCTGGCACTTACTTAAATGATCACACTTCAAATCACTAAACATGGATCAACTGCATTTGGTGACATCTTGCTATGATGCAATGTACAGTCCTCATGGTAAGTTAGAAAAAGTTCTTACCACATATTTTTAACCTAAATTATACAAATATTCCCAGTGAAGTGGTAAATCTTGGTGGGTTATTTTTTAAGAGTCTGTAATTTCTGTATGGTATTTCTGGGAATACCTCACTGCCATCTAGTAGATTCTAACTCATGGACCTCTATCAGACAGGTTAGGACTACTCACTTTGGGTCTGAGACTAAACCTTTATAGCTGGTGAGCATTATAGCAGCTTACTGCTGTGTAAGCAGCCCAGTGGAAACCCTACTACACCACCATGGCTCTTTGACATAGTTAGTCTTTTTTATTTTAAATCATTTTATTGGGGGCTCATTCAGTACTTGTCACAACCCATGCATACATCCATTGTGTCAAGCACATTTGTGCATTTGTTGCCATCATCATTTTCAAAACATTTTTTTCTACTTGAGCCCTTGGTGCTGGCTCCTCATTTCCCCCCTCCCTGACCCCTCCCTCATGAACCCTTGATAATTTATAAAGTGTTATTATTTTTTCATGTCTTACACTGACTGATGTGTCCTTCACCCACTTTTCTATTGTCCATCCCCCTGGGAGGGGGCTATATGTAGAATGTTGTGATTGGTCCTCCCTTTCTCCTCCCACCTTCCCCTTCCCCTCCTGGTATTGCTACTCTCATTGTTGGTCCTGAGGGGGTTATCTGTCCTGGTTTCCCTGTGTTTCCAGCTCTTATCTGTAACCATGTACATGCTCTGGTCTAACCAGATGTGTAAGTTAGAATTGAGGTCATGATAGTGAGGGGAAGGAAGCATTTAAGAGCTAGAGGAAAGTTGTATGTTTCTTCAGTGCTATACTGCACTCTTCCTTGTGACCCTTCTGTAAGGGGATGTCCAATTGCCTACAGATGGGCTTTAGGTCTCCACTCTGCACTCCCCCTCATTCACACTGCAGTTACCATCTTTAAAAACAAAATGAATAAAACAAAGCCGAATTTCAAAGGAGTTACCTATTTTAATTTTAGTATAGTGTTTCATAGTGTTTAACATTTTATTATCTTGAATAGGTTAGGAGTGAATTATCTTGTATTATAATCTGTAAACTTTTCAGTAGAAATTGTACCTGCAACAAATTGAGGTGTGATAATACAATGTATTATTTTCAAGGCTTTTATAACCATGAATGTTGTGGTAGTTACATAATCTCATGTCAACTTGAGGATGTTAAGAGTGAAGGGGTGAAGTCTAGCCTGTCAGTCAGGTCACAGCCTGATAATGTCCCCTTGTGGGACTGGCCTTCTCATGAAGATTCCAGGAACCTTCTCTCTCTTTCTCTCTCTCTCTGCTCAGAGAGCTGGAGGAACATTGAGAGTTGCTGAGATGTTTCCACTGCCACTGGATCCAAAAGACTTTTCACCCACTAGCTTGTGATCTTCCTACATTTGGCATAATTACATGTGCTGTGTGAGTCTGAAGAGGAATTTATGGACTAGTATCGGACATGTGGACTAATATTGAACTTTTGGACTTAATCTGAACTGGGCTTAGATTTGTTTCAATATACAATTTCTCTTTGATATAAAGCTTTTTGATATATATGTCACTGAATTTGTTTCTCTAGTCAACCTGGCCTTAACACAAATATCTTTTTCCTTCAACTACAAGATGGTTCTACTAAATTAATGGAAGACTTGGCAAGAAGATTAAGAGTTTTATTGTGGTTTACTCATTCTGAAGGCTTTAAAATTTTTCTGGAAGAGTTAAACCATTATAACAAGAATAA
>NW_022111378.1:2646605-2674791 GCF_000313985.2 Echinops telfairi | reverse complement strand
TCCTTTTTCTAAAAGTTTTCTTTCTCAACACGCTGTCTAAACCACGTATTTAAATATAAGGGCAGAAATTCTTCCCTGGTCAGCTCACTTTAAGATCTATAAATAATAGAACCATCATCTAAAAACCATTTGCAAGGTGCTTTTGATATTAAAATTTCAGCAGTGGGCTGAATCTATAAACCACGTTATTTTGGTGAAAAATCATTTTCATTCTAGAGCATGCCAGTTTTCTCAGAAAATGCTAAGTAATGTGTTTCATTAAACACAGAAGTCTTAATTATGATAACTTTTTCATAATAAAATATTTTGTCGACTATTTCCAGAAACAACCAAAGTAGAATTTTTATAATCAGCTCTATGCTTCCATGTCTTATGTTATTCAAAATATATAAATAGATGGGAGGAGAACTCTTCAAACTTTAAAGGCAGATTGATTTTCTGAATAATTTATCCTAAAGGTATCCAAAATATCAAGAACAGTCCATTTTAAAATTTTGTTTTTATGCACATAAGATAGTTATTCCCGAAAAAGTGTGACAATTTGAATACAAAAAGGTATTAGTCTCACTGAGCACTAATTCGGCATCATCCTTCTTTCGTCATGTTCATAGAGACACCGGGAGAAAACCTGGGAAATGAATAAACAAGTTTCCCATCTCTAGCATCTGGAACAGTAGTTAAATAGTGCAGTGGCTGTCAGCTGATAATGGAAAGGTTAGCAATTCAAATCCACCAGTCACGTTGTGGGAGAACGATGTGGCAGTCTACGACCATAAAGACTATGGACCTTGAAAGTCTGCAGCAGTTCTATAATATTCCTTAGGGTCTCTATGAATCAGAACCCACTCTACAGCAATGTGTTGAGACTCTATCACATTAAACACTTGGCACACTTGATTTCTACCTAAGATTTAGGTACACACATTTATCATGAATGTTTAGTTACACACATTTATCATGAATGCTTAGGTACACACATTTATCATGAAAGGTTTAGGTGCACACATTTATCAAGAATCCCACTTAGGCTGCTGCCTAACTGAGATTCATGATAAGCAAGGACCAGGTTGGACTCTGCCTCTGGTGAATCCACTACCTCCTATAGACTGAGTGTTTAGTTAGGAGCAAGAAAGATAAACTCCCTACTTGTTAGGTCACATTTTAGTGATGGGGGCGGGGGTGGGGGTGGGGTGGGAATATTAAACAAGTAGACAAAAAAACTTCACATAATTCCAAATCATGTAAGAAAAATAAATTCCCAGAGAAATGTATTTCTCAGAGAGCCACACTTGAAGAGAGATTTAAATATGGGTCAGGTTGGGTACCTAAACCTTTTAGAACATTCTTAGGTAGAAGGTAGGAGATTCTTGGCAGACATGATAGCAAGTTCAACAGTGAACAGGAGGCTGACCTGCTTTGAAGCTCACCAATAAGGCCCATGTAATTGGACGAGAGCTGGTGAAAAAGAAGGAGTAGGAGACAGGCAAGGCTTGCCATCCTCAGGAAATCACAGACCATTAAGAATGAGAGATTACTGGAAGATCTAACACAAGAAGCATCTATACATTAAAAGAAAACAAAAACTCCTCATGGCTGCATAGGCCTGACCTTAAGGGCCTATCTTGTGAAGCTATGCTGAGAAATGAACATTTGTCAAAGAATGAATCTTATGTTTAAAATATAATAACCATTCAATACATAGTAACTCTTATTATTATCTCTGTTATTATGTGAAACCACCATGTCTTCCAATTGTATACAGAGGAAAATGCCTAAAAGTTTTTAGTGTTTTAGAAATGTAATTGTTTTCTTCTTATGATAAAAGTGATTTTATTTGAATTCATAAAATTATGAAGGACTATAAAGAATACAGCTATAAAGAATAAGAAAAAAGGTTTCAATCTAATTCCTTTCTCCTAGAAACAGCTATTATTCATAGGCAGATGTCTTTTCTTCCAGTTCTGTCTTTTCTAAGCAATACTATCTAAATCATAGAGCTTTTGTGGTGTACATAATTAATATTCTGTTATTTGTTTTTTATATTAAGCAAATGAGGTTAAACTTTAGGAACTTCTAACTTATCCCTTGAACTTTTTCAGAAGGAGGCTGCTTTATAATATTAATATTATTACTACTGTACATTTGCTTACATTTAAAACATGTGACAAATTGAGCCTACATGGATTTTCAGTTAGATCAAAAAACTCCACTATGTTGCTGAAACCAGAATTTTTATGTAACTTTAACAGATACATAAATTGTGGTTTCACTGGCTTATGGGGAAAATTAGTTCGCAAGTAAGTGGGAAAAATAAATCTACCTCCAAGCCCTCTGGGTTCAGTACTGGCATCACTTTATATCTTAGCAGAGACGTGAACTCAGATCCTCACCCCTTTCCACACACACACCATCTACTGACTCAGAATCTGCATTTTAAGGTCTCCAGATGACTCCGATGTTCCAAAGAACTGTGAAGTAACATAGTTCTAATCCCCTCCTTTTAAAAAAAGATTCAATGATGCCACAGTGACCAAGATAAGCAATAGCATGAGCACGCCAGCCTCAAGTACAAATAGGAAAACAGTGATTTGTTGGATTAAGACAGAAGCCAGGAAAAGCAATTGTGAACGACACGCGCTCTACTGCCCATACATTTACAGTTTATAAAATTCAATATATAAATGAGTCACTAATTCTTTTCACTGCAAACAATCAACTACAGGGTCCAGTAGAACTTGAATTTTTCAAAGGTTTATCTCCTGTAGAGAGACTAGTTTCTGTGCAAAAAGTAAAGTTTAATATTCATTTGACCACTTATTATATTAGAAAAATCTGGAAATACCTCAAATGTACTAACTAGGGAATTGGTTATAGAAATCATAGAATAGCTCTACAATGGTAACCTGTCTGGACATTTAAAAAAGGATAAGTTATGAAACTCTTGGATATTAAGTGAAAATAGCAAGATGATTTTTGAGGGTGTATGTGTATAAAAATATATTGAAAGACACATAAGCGTTTGTACGAATAGACTGGAGGAGTACGTACATGAGGCACTTACCAGTGTAGTTTTGTGGGAGAAGACTTGAGTGATTTGGAAGCAAGGTGAAAAGGAACGCCTACCTTTCTTGGACAATTTTTATATCTTCTGAACACTGTATAACGCAGATGTGTCACCTATTCCATTTCAACAAACGAAAACCTCACAGTGAAATCCCCTGCCACCATGCCAGTTCTGTCTCCCAGCAGCCCTTTGCCCCTGTGGGTTTCTGATGCTGCCAACATTTTCCAGTAGCAGGAAGTCTTATCTTTCTCTCTTGGAGCAGCTGGTGGTTTAGAACAGCTGACCTTGAAGTTAGCAGTCCAACGTATAACTCACGGTGCCACTACCACTCCTTAAACAAAGACCTACAGAATAATTTTTAATTACGGCCACAAAAGTAGGGGGAAGTCGTGATTATAATAGCTATCATGACAAATGACTTTTAGTGGGTATGTACGAGGTCCAACGTTCCATCCCTGGTGCTTTTATATGCATGTTCAGTGCCCTTTAAAAGTTCAGTGGGAGAATTCGCACCGTCTATGTTGTAATGGCGGCACTCTCGTGGCATTTCTGGGTAAATGCTGGACTACCAGCTACAAGGCAGTTTGTTCAGCATACTTGCTTTTGCTGAAGAAAAGTGAGTCTGTCTGCTCCCCTGGCAGCCTCAGAAACCCTACACAGTGTGGTCACTTTGAGTCAAAACATTACTTTATGGCACTGGCTTTTCTTTGGGTTTTGGAGGTGGGGGACTTGGGTCCAGTTCTGGGCAGACACCTCCTACATTGCTACGCTCTTGTTTCTGTGTTGCTATCATGCTGAAAGGATTTCAGGCATTATCAATAAGGTTCCAAAGCTAAAGCCAGTGAGACCTCTATGGATACATGGTTCAATCTGAACTGCTGAAGAGAAAGGCGCAGGGCGGGGCAGCTTCTGTCTATTTGTACAGGAGACTGTGTGACAATAACAAAAACGACAGGCTCATCTAGGAACAAAGCTAATTGGAAATTTAACAACTAAGGTTCCAACCCTGTTTCCACCCTTAGGTTATTTAACTGTCAGTAGCTCAATTCTTTTTTATTTTTAAATCTCAGTATTACTTTTATTTTAGAGAAGAGAAAACTATGTCTCCTATCCATCATATTACAGTACTGTGAGGATGATATAACAAAATGTATGAGAAAATCTATTATAAACTGTAATAGGCTACATAAAATTAAGTCTGGTTTATTGGGTCTAGATACTTAATGTTTTGATTTTCTCTAAAAGGAATCACAGCAAATATTAACCATCTCCAGTATTTCCTCCAATATAACCTATGTTTGGGTAACAAATGAGTCTTCCTGAATCACAGATCTTAATTTCATATTCAACTAAAAAAATATGGGGGCATGTCAAATTCATTGACATTCCAGCCTCTTGGTGCACTTGCCCAACAAGAAATCCTCTTTCTCTTCATTAGTCTAGAAATGTGTGTTCTAGTACAAATATTTTCTTTTCTTTTTCCCTGAGGAGTGTCCTCAGTTATTTTCTCCCTCTCTTGTTGTTAGGTTTGGGTTTGTGGCAACTTGAAAAATACGTGCTTATTCCTGTCCTCATATACCCAGTTCTATGTACAAGGACATTGGGGCAAGATTGCGGAGGTGGAATTGCTGAGGAAGATGGGAAGATGACAATGGTGATGATGCTATGCTATTAGGAGCTTTACAATCTTATGCATATTAGGACAAGTAAAGCTGGCTTGTTAGTTGCCATCCAGGTAATTCGGACTCATTAACCCCCCACTCTCTGTAGAGTAGTATAGCAGCTCTACCTTGTTGTTAAGATTGTTTTCTTTCAGAAGTAGAATGCCAGGCCTGGCTTACAAGACCATCTGGGTGGACTTGAACCACTCACAATGGAGTGCTTAAGTGTCTACACAACCCAGAGACTTCCGAAGCACCCATAAAATGCTTCAATTTCTACATTACTCCAGGAAGACCAACCCAATACCAGCTGTCTTCAATCTAGATTCTGACTCATGGTGATCCTATCTGTCAGTAAAACAGCTTCAAATTATTTTCACGCATTGTCAGACTTTTCCTCAGAGGTGCTGCGGAGTGTATGCAAACCTCCAACCTTCAGTTAGCGGTCGAGTACTTAACCGTTTGCACCACCTAGGGACTCTGTAGGAACACCAGGAGGCTAAAAGTATCACAAGAATTGTATCTGGTGTTCTATTCCTAGATTGCCTGCTCTTCTTCTTGTTTTTTTTTAATGGTGCAAAAGCTACCCATTTTCTAAGAGTCATTTTAGATAAAATTTCTGTCAAGAAATTATGTATGCTGTCCTCAATCCTACGAAAATGAGCCCTTCTCTAAATCATTGCTCTTAATTCTGTTTCCTTGGATGTAACATTGTAGGTTATGATTAATTAATAGTTATATTTTCTCCAGGCCTCAAAAATTTCCTGGAAAAGATAGTATTAAAAGACAATAGATTTTGTTTCATTCTCTCCTG
This sequence comes from Echinops telfairi, assembly GCF_000313985.2. NCBI lineage: Eukaryota > Metazoa > Chordata > Mammalia > Afrosoricida > Tenrecidae > Echinops > Echinops telfairi. The sequence continues at coordinate 2,669,252 of NW_022111378.1, read as the reverse complement.
CAGCTACCATTTTCATAGATTTGTTTAAAAAACTAGAAATCGTAACCATTAGTATGAACTAAGTTCTTTTTTAAATCTTGAAAATATATAAAAACAAGCAGTCTACGTACAAGGAGGTTTGCTTAAATTCTTATTTGGCTTTGTTTCCAGTGGCATCCTCCTTCTAGAGATGAATTTACGAGAAACACTAAATGGCTCTATAAGGCAAGAACAATGTAAATATAGATTTTGTTCTAAACTGCAACCTCGACAGAGGGGGAGAATTGGAGTGACATAAATAATTAATGATTCCATCAAAAATTGATTTAAGACAAATTAACAAAGACGAAAGGAAAATTTAAACTCATTTACCATCTATACTATGTATAAGCCAAGTTTTTCAGCACATTTTTAATGCCGTTTTTGTGGTACACTTAGTTGCCCTGGCTGATATTTGGGTCGGCTGATACTCGAGTAGATATGGTAGTCTGTTTAAAGGAATGAAAGGAAAATGAAAACCTATAAGTGCTGAAATCTTGGGAGAAGCTAGAAGGGTACTGGTGCCGTAGTGGTTAGGCATTGGGCTGCTCACCACAAGGTCTGTACTTGGAAATCACCAGCCGTTCAGTGGAAGAAGGACAGGCTTTATACTTTGTAAAAAGTTTTGAAAACTCAGCAATGATGAAAAATACAACTTTCCTCTAGTTCTTACATGCTTCCTCCCCCCAGGCACCCTCCCCAATGTCATGATCTGAATTCTACCTTGCAAGTCTGGCTGGACCAGAGGATGTACACTGCTACAGATAGAAACTGGAAATCCAGGGAATTCAGGGCGGATGAACCCTATAGGACCAGTGGTGTGAGTGGCGATATAGGGAGGGTAGAGGGAGAGTGGGGTGGGAAGGGGAAACCAATGACAAAGATCTACATATGACCTCCTCCCTGGGGGATGGAAAACAGAAAAGTGGGTGAAGGGAGACGTCGGACAGGGCAAGATATGACAAAATAATAATGTACAAATTATCAAGGGTTCATGGGTGGGGGAGGGGGAGCAGGGAGGGAGGGGAAAAATGAGGACCTAATGCTGGGGCCTTAAGTGGAAAGGAAATGTTTTGAGAATGATGAGGGCAATGAGTGTACAAATGTGTTTTACATAATTGTTGTATGGATTGTGATAAGAGTTGTATGAGCCCCTAATGAAACGCTTAAAAAAAGATTAAAAATGACCATTAGCCATTATAGAGGATTTAAAATATTTTTTTAAAAAGTGAACACTTAAAAAAAAAAAAGGGGTTTGAAAACTCAAAGGGATAGATCTAGCCTGCCCTATAAGGTCACTGTGAATCAGAATCAATTTGATTGCAGTAGGTTTGAGCTTTATTTTAAATGGATTTCAGTGTGGTAGGTGAAAACATGTATCATTATTAGACAAGGTTTCAATGTAAACATGTAGTCAGCATTCACCTAGTCTCTCCACTGAGCAACCCTAACGACCCTCATGCGTCCCTGATCCTTACTTAGGGTTTTCTGCTGTTAGGGGCCACGGGGTCCATTCCCATTCACCGCCACCTGAAGTACCACATACCAAACCCAGCTTCGTCCTGCCCCGTCTCATCGTGATGACGTTTGAGCCCACTTTTTGGGTCAACACTTTTTTGTTGAGGGTCTTCGTTTTCACTGCCCCTCAAGTTACAAAGTGTGGTATCCTCGTCCAGGGGCTGGTCTCTCCTGATAACATGCCCCTAGTGCATGACACCATCCTTGCTTCTAAGGAGCATTCGAGCTGTTTTTCTTCCAGGAACGAATTGTTCTTTTGGTGGTCCACGGTACTTTCATCATGTCCTCCTAGGGGCAGTGTCACAGCTCCCATTACGAATCCCTAATGTGTCTTTCTCTAAAGAGGAAGCTCCTCCTGCCTTACTTGGCTGCGGTTCTACTTTGAGCTTAAACTTTTTTAGCTAATCATCTCATGCCTTTTGCACTTGTTCTTAACTTTCCTTTAACTATCCTGAAGGATTTATCATCTTCCCGACTGCTCATGAGGGAGGGGGGAGCGGGGAGGGAGGGGAAAAATGAGGACCTAATGTTGGGGGTTTAAATGGAGAGAAAATGTTTTGAGAAACTATGTACAAATGCGCTTTACACAATTGATGTGTGTATGGATTGGGATAACAGTTGTATGAGCCCCTAATAAAATGTTAAAAAAGAGAAAGAAAAAAAAAAAGAAGGAAAAAAAAAGTAAAAAAAAAAGAAGCTGTGGTTGCTTAATGGGCTATGCTAAGGCTGCTAACCTTGAGGTTAGCAGTTCAAAACCACCAACTGCTCTTCAGGGGAAAGAGGACACTTTCCACTCCTGTAAAGAAACTCCAGGCCCAGAATTTGTCCCACAGGGACAGTTTTACTCTGTCATGTAAGATGACTGTGAATAAGAATTGATTTTATGCCAGTGAGGGTTTTTGTTGTTGTTGTTCTGTTTTGTTTTCTAACGAGGTAAGAATTGCAAACAGCACAAAGCAACTCTTGCTAACACTGGCAAAGAAATCAATTCATTGGAAAGAGATGTGGAGCTATCCACAAGAAGAATAGAAACTCAGGATTCTATCGCGGGGGGATGGACTATTGGCTCCACGGATGCATTGGTATCCCTGTTTCTTTCTTGAATCACTTCTTAAGTTTCTGATTTCTGAGAAAGTGTGCCTTGAACACTCAAATCCATTATCACTGTTTCAGCCCCACAGATTGGGGAAAACAGCTTAATTGATCAGGTGAGGACAAATCATTGGGATTGTTGTATGCTATGGGATTACAACTCATGGTGACCATGTAAAACAGAGTAGAGCTCTTCCGATGCTACAATCCCTGGGGGAGCAGGTCACCAGGTACCAGCCACTGGCTATCAAGCCTCTGAGGAGTTCAAGCTGGCAGCTTTCCATTAGTAGCCTAGAACTTAATCATGCACAACTGGGGACAAGTACAATTTGAAAATAAATAGGTATCATTTCCCTGCTGAAAATAAAGAAATAAGTCCTTATTTCTTTTCTCTTCTTTCAAAATCTACTTGTGGAAACCTGTAATTATAAAATCTTTTTCTGTCTCCTTCAAAAGAATGTAAATCAAAGTTGCCAGTGCAGGGCCTTGGCAGTCAGCCTCTTTAGCATGTAACTTCATATCATTGTCCCTTACTTCTCAATTTCCTGGAAGGAGATTAAAATAATTTTAAGTGACCAAGGCTCCAAATTACAAATCTACCTGTGGACATCAAAATACTAGAAAACTCAAACTTTTATCTGGCAAACATTCATGTACTTGATTGTATACACTCGAGTACATAAGAGGTAATATCGATTTCTCTCTTTAGTATCTCCTTAATGGATCATTTGTGATGCATCTTATTTTTGTTAATGCTAATTCAATAATAAAAATTTTATTTCTTTTCTGTTTTTGTGGATAAGTTTTCTGTGATAGGAATAGATTTTGCTTTTATTATATTTCCCTAATAATTCTAACCAAACTCCCCCAAAATATGGGGAGCTTCTCAGAGCAGGTACTGGGTACAGGATATGAGAGCAGGCAGGTGTTCATTTTCCATCAGTCCTAAATGTCCCATTATTTTCTGAATACGTTTATACTTACAAAGATTCACATTACATAAAACAAATGTTTGTGCTTAAAATCAAGTAAAAATATGCAATTTCCTGTCTTCACACCTTTGCTCCCGTAAAGCTCTCTACCTGGAATGTCATTAGTCTTTGGTAGGTGAAGTTCCATCCTTCTCTCAAACCCATTTCAGATATTGCCTCCTTTTAATGCCTTTCCTGATTTCTTAAAAAAAATTTTTTTTATCATTTTATTGGGGCCTCATACAACTCTTATCACAATCCATACATGCATCAGTTGTGTAAAGCACATGTGTACATTCATTGCCCTCGTCATTCTCAAAACACTTGCCCTCCACTTCAGCCCTTTCCTGACTTCTGGATGCAGGGTTTCTGAGTCCTGCTCTTGGGTCTCCACAGGAATCACAGCAGCACTTTTGTCAGTTATTTAAATGTGGCTCTTCCCTATGGAATGATGAGTTTCATATTGCTACAGACCCAGGTTTTTTCATTAGTCTACCTCCAGATCACTTATTCTGATATATATAGAGTTGGTCTTCCACAAATGTGCTTTGAATTACAAGAAAAATGGGGGAGCAGAAAACTAAAGAGTTCCTACCACATATTCTATGTCTCTTTTCCTTGTATATGACAAATAAAATCACCAAAAGATGTATGCACATTGAATGCCGCGACCCTTTAATATAGTTCCTCATGTTGTGGTGACCCCCTTCCCAACCAAAAAATTGATTTTGCTGCCACTTCATAACTAATTTTGCTATTTTGAATTGGGCGACCCCTGTGAAGTGGTTGTTTGACCCCAAGAGAGGTTATTACCTACAGGTTGAGAACCGATGATGTATGATTTCAAAAGCTAAGCTATGAACCGTGGGCTATTTTGACAGTTAAGTTGAGATACTTTTGAAATTTGATATGATTAATATTATGAGAGAAGAAAGACCTGGCAATCTATTGTTAGAAACCAGTCAATGAGCTAGATCAAGAGAGTGGAATTACAGAACAGCATTTCAAAATTCAATGGATCCCACACTTTCTGGATCTATGGAGGCTGAATAAACCCCAGAAACTACTGCTAGAAGATATTGTTTACATTTTAAACTGAAAAATCTTGGGAAACCTTCTTAAAACTAAACAATATCTGAATTAGTAAAACATATTTGCTTTGAGCCTTTTTTTTTTTAAAGAATTATCTACACGAGGAAAAAATTGACAAAGGAAGCTCAAACGAGAAGCTAGGAACTTTAAGAGCAGTTTGCTTACGTTAGGAGCCTTGGTTGTGTTTCGGTTATCCAGGGGACAGTGGACCATAAGGTCAACAGGTAGAAACCACCATCTGTCCCCCTGGAGAAAGATGAGACTATCTATGCCTATAGGATTTCAGTCTCAGAACCCCACAGGGCCAGTTCTACCCAGTCCTGTAGGCCCTCTGTGAATCAGCGTAGAAAAGATGGCAGTGAGTTGAGTTTATGTTAACAGGGGTGTAACCACTCATAAAATCAAGGTGAAATGGTTACATAATCTAAGGAGTATAAGCAATGCCACTGAATTATATGGGCAATAACTTTTGAATTGTGTATGAACTGCTATGTATATTTCCAACAAAATAATGTAAAAGATCAGAACAATCCAATTAAGAAGTCTTAGGGTAGCCCAGGACTGCAAAGCCATCATCCAACTGCACATGGGTCACCACGAGCCAGATGCCACCGTAAGGTCAGCTCAGTGACAGCTTAAAGCCATAAAAAATGTGTAGATATTTGAAATAAAGGCTGTATCACTGTCAGTCCTTTTAAGTCTGTTCCAATTCAGAGTGAAACCATGTACAACTGAACAAAGCACTGCCCAGTTCTGCACCACCCTCACAAACGTCCGTCTACCCCCTTGAGGATGGTCCTCTTGTTCTCCAAAGGTCCTTCTCCTTCACCTTGGAACTCGTCTTTCCTGATAAAGTGACCAAAAGACATGCAATGAAATTTGGGGTAAGATATGATAAAATAATAATAAATGATAAATTATCGGGGGTTCGAGGGGAGGGGGGAGCGGGGACGGAGGGGGAAAAATGAGCTGACACCAGGGGCTCAAGTGGAAAGTGGATGTCTTAAGAATGATGAAGTCAACATATGTAGTAAAGTGCTGGACACAGATGACGTATGTACAGATTGTGATGAGTTGTATGAGCCCCTAATAAAATGATTAAAAAAAAAAAAAAAAAAACAGAAAAAAAGGAAATTGTGTCATCCTCACTTGTAAGGAGCAATCTGGCTGTATTTCTTCCAGGACAGATTTGCTCATTCTTCTGGAAATCCATGACATATGAAATATTCTTAGACAAATCATAATTCAAAAGCCTCAATTCTTCTTAAACATTCAGCTTTTGCTGAAATTCACAAGATTTGGCTTTGATGCATGGTATCTTTGAGGACAAAGATACCTTTGCTCTCTAGTGTGAAAAAGTTCTTTTGCAGTAGATTTGCCCCATGCAACTTGTTGATGATTTCTTGACTTCTATTTGCATGTGTGTTGGTTTTGGATTCAAGGAAAATTAAGTTTGTGACAAGTTAAATAGTTTCTTCTTCTATCACCATCTTGTTTATCAGTCTAATTGTGAGAAGTTTTGTTTTCTCCATGTGGAAATTTAATCCATTTTGAAGGCTTCGACTTTTTTCAGTAAGTTCTTCAAATCCTCTTGGTTTTCAGCAAGCACAGTTTGGTTATCTTTATAATTCAGATTGTTAATTTGTCTTCTTCAAACCTGAATGCCACGTTCATCTTCATATAGTCTAGCTTCTTGGATTATTTGCTCAATATCTAAAGGAAATATGTATGGTGAAAGGATACAACCCGGATACACACCTTTCTTCATTTTAAACCAGACAGAACTCTCTTGTTTTGTTCTAATGACTGTTTCTTAAATTTTATATATATGCTATGTATGAACACAATGAAGTATTCTGAAATTCCCATTTGTTGCAGTGTTATTTTTATTTTGTGATTCATGGTGCTGAATGTTTTTGCATAATCAATAAAATATGGGTAAATAGCTTTCACATATTTTCTGCTTTCAGTCAATGTCTTTATGACAGTTGCAGTGATATCCCTTTTTCTACATCCTCGTCTGCCTCTAACTTGAATACCTGGCAGCTCCTTTCAATGTTATTCTGTCACCATTTTGATTTATGCCACATCAGGGAATGAACGTCCTAAAACCTTACTCTGTTTATATCGTTAGGCTACCTTGAAGAGGCCACTTTTCCCCACTCCTATTTTCATTGTCTTCTAAGCTCAAAGACTCATCTTCAAACATATCAGAAAATGTTTCTCTTCAGTACATAAAAGTTTCACCATCTCTTTTTCTTCCCATTACGAAGACTGATATAATTTTCCTCCTTTTTATTTTTCATATTCTGCAAATGTCATTGGACCCTGTACACTACGGATGACTGTTGATATTTTAAATACCAATGGCATAGAGTTCAGCATCACAGCAACACTCAAGCCACCACTTCAGGTAAAATGAAAGACAAGTGATGGAAGCATGTATTAGGAAATAAAAGCTCTCTATGTTATACCTTAGAGGGAAAAAATCAACAAATATTGCTCATACTGCCTACAAAATTGATAATCTAAAATGTATGATAGTGATGTTGAAAAGCAGCAAGCAAAGCACTAAGGGAAACAATATTAAAGGAAATGAAAATATAAAATATATTCTCCAGTATCCAGAAAGTAATGCATAGGGGTTTTTAAACATTCATGGACAAATGGAATTAAAAACATATTTTTTCCATTAATTTCTGAAGCCCCTTTATATATAAGTTTCAGGAATATTATATTTAAAATGAGTACCTGGAATCTCCATTGAAAGGAGACAAATTTTATTCAAATTAGTCCTACAAATAACCACTTTTCAACCTACTTAAGGTAAATTAGCAAGCATCTACTCATAATGATTGCAGATTCTAACTATCCTGTAATTTAAAATGTAGCGTTTTCACTTTAAAAAAATTATATTTAGCATTCATCTGGCCTGTTGTTCTCCCCAAATGCCCCTCTGAGATTTTAACCTCTGTAAAGATAAATTCTACCTCTTTTACTCTTGCCATACTTTGGAAATCCACCAGTGTTATAAACTTTAAACACACACTAATTTCATTGAGAGGATAGCAAATCCACTATCTTTATATTCCTCTATTGTTGGGGTAAATCTTTTAAATTGAACTCTTTAATTTTTTGCATGTATTTTCAAGTCTGTTAGAGAAGGACTTTTTCCTCTCTTTTAGGTAGATATAAATATATTTGATATCAATATCTACATCTAGACACCTTTGTTGAATAAAAAATACCAACCGCATAAAGGTTTATTTAAATATGTAAAAATTTAAATGGATATAAACCCAAAGACACACAGAATCAGACAACATTATTACTACCTTATTTCCTCAAGGTATTTAAAACAAAATCTATTAATTTAAATATTATAATTGCTTGCTTTTAACAACAGCCCCAAATATTCATTACTGCATTAAAATCTGTTTGGATAATACCCACACTACAAAATATAAAAAGGAAAATAAAACAAGCTGTTACACAATCTGCAAAGCCAGTGGGATTATTGAACCGAAATCCCAAATCTATATTTATAGTTCATTTGAATTTTATAGCAGGTTAGACTTTGAGTGGTTATTGTGTGTTTCAGCAATTCTGCCAAACCCTGTAAGAGGGAAAAAGCAATTTTCTCCTAATAAACACGTACCTTGGACACTAACTGCATTCTTACTTGTACATACATGGTTTAAATCAACTGAAGTTACTTGTGGCCTCTTTAGTCCCTTAACCTCTCAAACAGAGCAGAGATGGTTGGGTACGAATCACTTTCACACTGACTCACACACTGCCCTGCGTGAAGATGGCCCACAATTCAATTAGTAGCAGGGTGTTATTTCACCTTAGTAGCACAGTATAGAATGATAGTAATTCCCTCTGACTACTCAAATGGATCCTCTTTTAAATACCAGCATAAATTATAAAATAAAATAAACAGATAAATAAATTCAAGTAGATACTCATATATTCATTTAACCCTAGAGGTTATAACATTTTTATGGCTAGAGCAAACACAAAAACTTAACATTTTAAAATCTCTGGAGGAAAAGAATACACAGAAGAATTTCTTCTCTCTCTCTTACCTCTACATGCTTGTTGACCCATTTATTCAGTTTGATGACAAATATACTAGGCATGATCACAGAACAAGTAGCGTAATAAAACAAATAAAAGGCAGGTTCTTTGATTCTCACCTTATCCCAGGCAACGGAGACAAAAGTATTCCAGAAAATAGATACATGAAAACATTTGCAGAGCATGTAACAACTTCTTTAGTAACATCGCTAACAAAGCCTAAATTGGTTTGTATTGTCATTGATTGAGTATTCTCAAATACATACTCTCACTTGAATCCTATGAAAGTTGATGTCTTAATGTCTCTTTTCAGGGCTTGATTCATGGAAGTAAGACCTATGTAGTATACAAAGCTGTGGGCTCCGAAAGGCCCCCTGATTAGTTTAATGATATGGTATTATCATCTTTAAATTTTTAGTGATATTTCAATAAAGGGTGCCCACATTTTCATTTTGTACTAGACCCCTTGATTATGTAGCCAGCCCTTGCTTCTATTTTATACATAAGGAAAGTCATCAGGAGGGCAGGAGTCATCTTCAAAATAATAGGAACAATTGAATTTTCTAGACAGAAAGTCAAAGTGTGTATTGCAGAAGACTCCTTTTAAAGTGTTAGCAAGCAAAGATGTCACCCTGGAGTCTAAGGGACACCTTTCTAAGTAATGGTATCTTCAACCACCTCCCATAGATGTAAAAAAGGATAATTGAAAAGAAAGACTAAAGGAGAAGGGGTTCACTTGAATTACGGTCTTTCAAGAGGGTGACCCCCAATGGGAGCGCACCTCTGAGACACACCTTACTATGCACAGCCTAAGCAACATACTGCACAATGGCCACCGCAGGATTGCACGGATAGTGCACACAGGCTGTTGATGTTTCTGCTTCCTCAGGCACCACATTTTTGGCTTAAGTCCTCAGGTTTCAGGTGTGTCTGGGGTAGAGTCCAGTTCACCCAGTGTGGTTCCTGTATGGGGTCTCACTGATGCTACTTCTGATGATTAGAATACACCATTGAATACAGAAGATTGAACAAATCTGTCTTGCCATCTGTGGCAGTTACATAATCTCCTGTCAACTTGTGAAGGGGTGGAGTCTATCTAGCCTGTCAATCAGGTCGCAGCTGTATGACAGCATTTGGAGGTGCGAAAGAGATAAATAGTTCAATGGAGGCCAGACAGACTCTCTGCTTTGTATTCCAGTTGACAAGACATATGGAGCTACACTTAGGCCCTAGAGCTGGAGGAGCCACATGGAGACCCATGCCCATGCTGAGCTGTTTATACCACCACTGGATCCACAGATTTTCCACCCACTGGCCTGTGAACTTCCTGCATTTGGCATCATTGAATGTGTTTCATGAGTCTGAAGAAGACTATAGATTGGTATAAGATATTTGAGCTAATATCTGACTTATGGACTTATGGACTAATATGTACTGGACTGGGATATTTACTCAATATTCAATTGCTCTTGTATATAAAGCTCTTTCTTATACACATATGAGTGTCTGAATTTGTTTCTCTAGTACATCCAAACTAACACACCATTCTAATTTCTAAGGAGCAGTTTTGCTATATTTCTCCCCAAACAGATTTCTTTGTTTTTCTAGCAATCTGTGGTACTTTCAATATTCTTTGGTAATACTATAATTCAAATTCACCAATTCTTCTATAGTCTTCCTTATTCATTGTCTGACTTTCACATGTATGAATTGATTGAAAATAGTATGGCTTGGGAGAGGAACACTTTAGTCTTCAGTGTGACAAGCTAGTCCTTGACTTCTGCGTCCATGAGCATTGATAGTGGAATCAAGTGAAACTAAATCCTTGATAACATCAGTCGTCTCCATCTTCTCCATCAATCATGACCCATTGGTCTAGTTGTGAGGATCTGGGTTTTATTATTGTATTGCCTTGCAAGCCATACTGAAGGGTGCAGGCCTTGATTTTCATCAGCAAGTGCTTAGAATACTCCTTGCTTTCAGCAAGTTAAGTTCTGTCATCTGCCTACTATGGGCTAATGGTCAGCCTTCCTCCAAGTATGGTGCCAGTTCTTCTTCTTTTAGACCACCCTCTCAAATTATTTTCTTATTGTACAGATTGAATAGGAATGGTTCAAGGACCAACTTGGACCCATACCTTTTCTGATTTTAAAACAAACAGTATTTCTTTGTTTCGTTTGAAGGATTGTATCGTGTTTCATGTACACATTTTCCATGGTCACAATAACGTGTTCTGGAGTTTTCATTATTCGCCATGTTATCCATAGTTTGTTATGATCCACACACTCAAATTGTCCAATATAGTCCATTGCAGCTCACTAATGGCTAAGATATTGATCTTTATGCATTCCAATAGATTTTTGACAGCTTTCAATTTTCCTATATTCATACTTTGTGCAATCCACATATCATTAATAAGGGATGTTTGTAATGGTTCCTTCTCAGTTTGAGCCATGCTACATAAGTAAATGAAGGTCATGAAAGCGTTCCTCTACCTTAGCCCCTACGATAGGCTCAACTTTGAGGAGGCGATGCTTTCTTACCTGTATTCTGAGTGCCTTCCAAACTGAGAGACAGATTTTCTGACATTAGACAGTGCTTTGCTGGCATCACAAATTCTCACCGGACTCTTCTTTCAGCTCCAATGAACCCCGCCTACCATTGGCGAATCTGTAGATAGTTGATATACTGGTGAGCTAACATCCAGAAGTACAATAATATGCAAACCACCACAGTACAGTTAATTGAAAGAAATGTGATGGAATACTTGTAAGGCTATCTTAAAGCTGTAATCTTCCACATTTTGACTGTTAACCTCACTGTGTACAAGGTTCCACAGGAACACAAGGACTTTGTCAGATTGATTTCTCTGCCTATGGCAAGTCTCACTTCCAAGCAAGACTCCATCCTCACAGCTACTCTTTTTCTGACTTTAGTTCTACTTGGCTGTTTCTAGTGCTCGTTTGTTTTTCAATCAGTCAGTCATCAACACCAGGTTCTTGTATTCTCTTCCTTCATCTTATCTTTTCCTCTTTTACTTCAAATATATCCTACGTGTAACACCCTAAAATAAGAATGCTTTCTTGTCAATCTCCTCTTCTTTTTCTCTTTTGACTGGCTTAGATTAACGTTTTAACTAATGTGGAATCATATGCTGTATCAGCATAGATTCTGATCCAGCCCAAATGAATACAAGGACGCTGACAGGCAGAAATCTTTGCACTTGCTGCTTCTTGGAAAGTTTTCTTTCTTTTATTTTTTTCCAGGTGCAGACAAAACTCATCGACCTCAGAATCCAAGTAACCAAGGTTTCTTGGAAAGTCTGTGGCTAACAGATGTATAGCAGTAACTGGTCACTCTCAATCCTTCTTGGGCTGCTCCAACACTTTGATGGCCAATATTGAAGAAATAGCCCACTGCATCACAGCTGAAGAAGACTCCCTGAGAACATGCCTATTTTTAGCATCGATAAGTTTTCCACTCCACTATAAATAGATTGTGTGTGTGATTTATTTAAATAAAAACTTGCATTAGGTTTTTCAGTCCTGAAACATTTTAATGTATGGAATGAAAAGGAGAGGGCATATGTAGGCAACTTAAATATGTATAGATAATACAGTTGAAAATGGTCAAGAAGTTAAATATGATCTCTTAAGTAAGACGTTCACATTATATTTTCCCAACCTTTCTAAACTTGACCCAACCAAATATTCTTTCTTTTCCTTCTTTGTCTTCCATGACACTTTCAATGTTTCTGCTTAGGAATAATTTACCAAAGGATGCATTTGTGTAAATTCTTCTGCTTCTTGTTGTTTGTATCTTTTCACTGCAAGCAAGAGAACCAGTCCTTAATCCGGATTTCTGTTCTTCAGAGAGCAGGAAACCAGAAGGTATCAAGGCTGAAATCTTTTTCAGTTATTTGTATAAACTTCAAAAATATATATTAGTGAGTACTTTCAAGAACAGAGAGAAAAAATTAAAAAGATATTTTCATAATCAAAGCAAGGCATTGGAAGGAGAGAGGAAAAGAAACAAAGCGAAAGGATCGCTTAAGGTCTTGGTATCAAAAGATTAGGGAGTTGGTTAGACTGGGAAAACGATGCTTTGCTAGCGTTTCTCAGGACATTGGAGCAGGCAGTATCATGTGGGTAGATGTCCAGTGACCAGTAGTTCAAGGGCCTGCCCAATGACATGACATTGAAGTCTCTAGGATTATTTCACAACTCCAATCATGCTTAAGATTTGTTTTTCTATTGATTGATTCTATGATGAATGTAATTGTGTTTTTAATTGAATAAATGTATATTTCTTGAACATCTGAGTTAGTGTACTATGATTTGAACCTGCCATCTTTTCTATGTATAAGTGATCCTGATGAATAATTAAAGATCTTCTAAGGATGGTGAACTATATAGCATAAAACTGGTAGCCCTTGCCCACGGAACAAATTTTCATGCCTTTGGACTTGATTATCAGGATGGAATTCTCAAGAAGACTGCAGTTTGCAGTCTGGAAACTGATGACTCTCTTTGTCAGACATCTCTGGATTATTTCTCTCTGCTGCTGTAGACTCTTCAAAATAAAATATGTATTGGAAAGAAAAATGAAAAGTTTGCCCCCTGACTCATGCTATGGGGTGTGAAAAACGAAAGAGGTCTCTGGTTCACAACCCTAATGTCAGCTCATTTTACTCTTCTGCCTGTTCTTGAAGCCTCCACTTCCATAGCTATCTAATGCTACTGGCACATCTGATGTCGCAATCGATATAAACGCCGAGGGCAGAAATGAGGAGCCTTCACTGAAGAACTCCTTCTGAGTTCACCTGCCAATCTTCCTGTCTCCAGACAGATTAGCACCTATACTATACGATTGACAAAAGTATTGTCTATTTTCGAAACAGTTCCAAGATGAAACATTATGTAACTTATTTCGGGAATTCAGTTTAGTGTTTACCAATATATTCCTCTATCTACCCTCACCATATTCTAAAATAATACAAGTAATAGATTAGTTACATAATTACAGGAACCAAGAGATGGCTTTCTATAATGAAACACATTTATAAAGATTCACTCAAAGGAACAGCTTATATTAAAAGTGCCCCTAAATATGGGTTGTTATAAAAGATGTAGCAGCCCCCAATAAATTGATTTTTTAATAAAGATAAATAAATAAAAACCAAATGAAAGTGTCCCTAAGTCAATTTTTAGCCACTCATTAATGCATGCATTTACTTATTCACATTAACGCTGCATATTTTTTTGTACATGGAAATTATCTTCTTTACTTATTTTATGTATCTACTTGTCCTATTTTCTTCTACCTCCACTTATTGAATGACACCCCCCTGCAATAAAAACAAACAAGAAACTACATTTTCTATGTCACAGCAATATATATCATACTGCTAAGTCAACAGGAATATTGCAGTATGCATCGGATATTCTTAAGTTTAATAACAAGTTGATGGATTTAGTAAAGATTACTAAATGCCTACTTTGTAGAAAGCACCCTTGGATTACAAAGATGGGCTTGTGTGGCATCTCTTCATGACAAAAACATGTCAAAAGTTAGAACAGGGAGCTGGTTTCGAGAGAAGCACGCCCCGATTCAGGCCAATTTTTGGTTTTCAACAACCATGGAGAATCGCTCCTGGTCCGCTTCTACCAGCGTTTTCCAGAAGAAATTCAACAGCAAATTGTTCGAGAAACTTTACATCTCGTCCTCAAGCGGGAGTACAACACCAGCAACTCCCTGGAGGGTGGGAGTTTGGCGGGTGGCTCTGATTATAAACTGATTTACCTGCACTATGCGACCCTCTACTTTGTAATTTGTGTGGATTCGTCAGAGACTGAACGTGGGATCCTGGACCTCACTCAAGTTTTTGTGGAGACCCTGGATACGTGTTTTGAAAATGTTTGCGAATTGGATTTGATCTTCCATATAGATAAGAACTCAACAAACCTTTCAAAGGCACGTGATTGGAGACTCTCCAGGATGCCTAAACTACCATGTCCTGGTGTAAAGGAAAGAGCCCAGGCCACTTCAGGAAAGACAGAGAGAGAAAACACTGCGTTCAGAAGTGAAGAGACCTGGTGGAGGGTGGGTGCATTGATCAGCGTGCAAACTTTTAGTTTCTAAAATTTGATATCTGACATGGATATAGCTTCACACTCGGATATTTTTGTGAAATCAAGGTTTCTATGATTTTTTTTTAAATCACTTTATTGGGGCTCATAAAATTCATCACAATACATAGATCAATTGTGTAAAGCACATCTATACGTTTGTTGCCCTCATCATTCCCAAAATTCGCTTGCCTCTTGGGTTCCCGGAATCAGCTCATTTTCCTTTCCCCCCCCCTCCCCCCCCCTTCCTCTGCCCCTCTCCCCCATGCACCCTTGATAATTTATAAATTATTATTATATCTTATATTACACTGCCTGGCGTCTCCCTTCACCTACCCTTCTGTTGCCCATCCCCCAGAGAGGAGGTTATATGTGATTTTGTAGCCATACTTTTGGACTCACCCTTGTATATCTCATTGAGGTATGATTTTTATATGTTAATGGATATGATGATTGAAATAATCTATTGTTTTTTACCATTATGTAGAAACCACTTTATTTTTGTGTGTTGATATTGAATCCAGGAATTATGTTAAACCCCTAAGACAAAAAAGTTAAAACATGTTTTTGCAAATTCTAATATAGTGATGGAATATCTGGGTGGTGCAAATGATAAATGTACAAGGCTGTTCATCAAAAGATTGGGGGGTCAAGTCCACCCACCCAGAAGTGCCTTATAAGAAGCCTGGTGATCTAATTTCTAAATATCAAAGACTGGAAACACTACTGAAACGCACTTAAGGTCAACGTGATTGGTTAACAAAGAGACATAGAATGAATTCATGAACAATACGGTCCTAATGATTCTGTATAGTATACTTCTTACTTAATTTTACATGATATGTACTTTAAAACTCAATCAACATTTTTATTTTGAAGTTCAATCCCAATTACTGTCCACAAACATGGCATTGTTTTTCCCAGTCTCTCAGAGAGGAGCATGCCTTGATTTTGGTTAGGTGATTTTGACACAATTTTTGAGAAGACTATCCAGAAAAAGAGGTTCCATCTAAGGAAGACTATAGCATGTCACACTGGCCTTGGGAAGGAGGGAAAGACTAGCTACGCCACTAATCTAATTCAAACTCAGAGCTTCCGGAATCTCTACCCCATGATTTATAACACCATATGTCAAGCAATCCACAATGGTTCAAATGGAATGATAATTCTCAGTGCTATACAGATCCTGCTGTTCAGATTTACAAAGCCATTTTCTAAACATAGCTTATTATCCAAATTCCATGAATAATTATTAATGTTTTCTAGAATTGATAATCAATTACTTAGAGTGGTATCTATACTGAATGAACACAACAGAACAATGACAGACTAATAGAGGTTAATATTTTGTACAAGCTTTTACGATTTGTCTGTTTGTAGGTATGAGAGCAGTAGTCTTACTGAACACTCATATGTATTTTAAGGAAATGTTAAACAATCTCCCCAAGGAATCTATAAAATATGTATTTTAAAACATGGAAACTTTCAGGTGGCTTGTTGAGCATTCCTGTGCCACAAGGCCTATCCTGTTGTTAGCATTGTATCTCTGCTAGAAGGATAAATCAGTGATAGAATACGAGCATGCATGTATCCACCTAGGGAAACAGTGGAGCAGTGAGGGAAGCTAATGGTTTTTAATCTCACTCTTACAGAAGATTTTATATTTAGCATCTCATCTTTTGGAATTATTTTCTTGAAGTGAGACTCAAAACTGGTTTTTGTATTCTTGCATTTTTAGTGAACCATTTGATTCAATATGTCCATGAGTATGTGCAAATAACAAAATACGGATGATTTTATATTCTAACCCTGCATGCTTCAAGCGGGCAGAAGAATAAGTACCTCTCATCATTCTTCATGTAGCACAAAAATATACTTCTATTTTCCTATAGTTTATCCAGTTATTTCTAGCACTATGTGATACAGTTATACGATCTTTATGATAATTATATTTTTTGATATGTGGATTTACAATTCAGGAGATGCATTTAAGGGTCACTGGATATTCCATATTTTTAATCAAATGATTTTAATCAAATGATTTTCTTGGTCCAAAGTTAGAAAGGGGAGATTTTAAAAAAAGTATTCTTTCAGCAAATATATCTTCCTCTATTGATTTTCCCCATTGTATCAGCAATACATGTTTGCATTATTGAAATGGTGTGCTTTATAAAAATAAGTTTGTCTTCTACTTTGTTTTAAACATTCTTTGGCTTTTTCTCTCCTATAATGGAATTTTGTTGTTCACCTCTCCATTGAAACTCTGTTTTCCTTTGATCTCTACCTAGAAATCTGGACTCTTTAGACCTCTTTGGAACTCTATCTAGAACTCTCTGCTCACTAAAATGTCATTTTCCAAAACCTTTCTTTGATGCCATTTGTGTGCATTTGTTTGTGTAATCAAATCCAGAAAATACATATATCCTCCAAGATAGAAATACAAATGCCAAGATTGGGTACCACTGGGTTATTTGTTCTGGTGGAGTGTATGTGTTACTACAATGTTCTAAAAAATTACTTCCTTATTTTAGATTTTAAAATTTAATTCTTTAAACTTGGTTACTCCTCTGAGTTCCAGCATACATTTGCAGGAAGTTCTGAGCTTGTTCATATGTATAGGGTATGGCCTTTCAAAAGAATACCTTATGTGTATGTCATACACCACATACTATACTACCCATAGATTAGATGAATCACCTAATTTAAATTTGATACCAACACCATGAAGTAGAAGTCATTAACTGCATTTGATAGGCCAGGAAATTTTAGCTCAAACGGGCTATATAATCACTCAACATTATATAGCATTAAATAAAATAGAGTTCACTGGGCACCATAGATTTTCTTTTTCTATGAAACAATGTCACTTTTAGAGAAACTATAAAAATGATCTTGGATCTTTCCCTTTTCAAATTGATTCCTTCTCGTAAACACCCTCTCTGACATTTTCATTGTTTCAACGGCATTGGACAAACACTATGACGAGATTAAGATTATGTTGAATGTCATTTTATGCAGTTGTTCCAACAACATTATTATTTCAGATGAGGGAAAATAGCTGCTGAATGGTTACAAACCATATTCAGAACAATAATATATAAAAAATGGCAGAGCTGAGTCTTGTTTGAGCCCCCTGTTAGCTATCTCAAGCATAACATAATGCTGCACTCAGTAGAAAATAGGACCCTCCAGGCAACCTGGCACCTTAATGAGCAATACAATGGGGACAGAACCAAGGCTGCTCTACCTAACTGTGAAGGTGTTGTGCTAAAAAGACCCTTTGCTTCTTAAGGTTGAGGTAGTCATTATTTGGAGGAAAAAATGACACCCTGTGAAAATCATGTTAATTTTCCACCATTGTTAGAACTTATGTGTCTGAAGGCTGAACTACCAGAAAATAATCTCCAGAAATTCTTTTGGAGGATATGCATAATAGTAATTATATAGTGAACTAATCATTGCAATATTAACAAGATAGAATTTTCAAGAATTATATACAAAAATATTATGATAGAAGGACTAATCATGGTAATTGGATATTTTAATGAAGTTGTTGGTTTTATCTGTGTTGAAATCTCAAAGAAAATAACTGAAGATCAGGGAGTGATCATGTGGAAATTAAAAAAGGGGGTTGATTTAGAATAAAAATTAACTATAGAAATGTTTATCTTTTTTCCACATTGTTAGATTAAAATCATTCATAATTTTATCATGCAAAGAAATCAGGATACATCAGAAAGTTTTTCTGTGACTAATTAATAAAATGACTAGGTCTTGAACCATTAGTGAAATGACCCAATCCTTACAATCTTGCACACCATGAAAAACTTAATTATTATTTTGTATTGTAATTTTGCTCTATATCTCTAAAATTATTCCCTCCCAAAAGATTATAGTAAAAAATAAAATAATACAAAAATTTACTTACTTTTATATTGGATAACAAGGTATAGCAGTGAATGAAAGAAAATTCAGGTTAAAGAAAGGAAAATGTTTTCTTAATTAGTCTTATGATTTTTTAACAAATTTCGAAACAATTTGTTCCTAGGGAAATGGGACCCTTTTATGTCTAATGATGTAGTTTCTTCTGCAGGGCCAGTGAATATGGCTCTTCTAGCCAATATCTCTAACTCCCACCTAATGGCACTTTCCTTCATAGGTCGTGGGGGAGGTAGATGATCTTATGTCAACAAGACACTCTTGAGTAGGGGTGGAGTCATTCCTGTCGATCAGCTCACAGCCGCATGGTGCTCCTTAGGAGGGCAGCCTTCTCATAAGGAGGAGCCTAGGAACTTCCTTCCCTCATGGCACTCTGCTTCTTGGATTGATGGCCACCTGCGAGCTGCAGCAGCCCTTCCAGGTTTCCTTAGACCTTGGATCCACAGGACTCTGTGCCAATCAGACGGTGATCTTCCTACATTTTGCATCATTGCATGTGACTGTGTGAGTCTGAAGAAGGATTGATTAACTAATGTTGGGCTTAAGGACTTGAGTTGGACTGGACTGAGAGGGAGGCATATGCTCTAGATATATAAATACATCTTGATATAAAGCTCTTTCTTAATACATTTATGAATGTCAGTGGATTGGTTTCTCTAGTCAACCTGGTCTAACAGTTCTGGTAAGAAGGTGGAGGAAGATACTGAGCGGATTCACCCATGAGTAAAGGTGACCAGGATGCTCTTGAATGCCATCCTGTTGCACATACACTGAGTACTCAGAAGAACGCATTACCAGCAAGAGCCAGGAGTTGAACATATCCTCTGGGGCTACATTCCCTGTATAGTGAATCTCCTCAGTCCAGAAGACAGCTATAACATCACAGGAGCATAAGCGGAACCAGGATTCAGAGGATGGAACACAGCAGTGGACTTCCCAACCACAGGGCAAGGAAAGCTGAGTGTTTTCATTCAGGAGACTACTTGCAAAGTTGGGTGCCGTTGGGCACGTAATTGGGAAAGCTAAGTTGCACGTAATTTGGACATTGGTAACTTTACATTGGTAAAGAAACCTGAAAGAACATCCCCTGATAAAAAACTATCCTGAGCATTTCTCACTGGAATTACAATTTGTGAACTTCCTTAATAAACCATCGTGAATTTTATCTCTGAGGGCTGTGCAGTCCTAATGTATATTAGAACCCAGAGAAGGAAAACAGAGAACATTAAGACACCTCAAATTCAATGACATCTTTATTGATATTCTTGAAATGTATTGGTATTTGAGCTTATCAAGAATATGCTGTTATTGTTAATACCTAAAATATTTACACCAAAAAGTAAGCAACAATGAAAAATTTGACTGTATTGAAGGTAGAATAAGAAGTAAAGGTGAAGTGAGATACTACCGAGTTGAAGATAGTAATCCACATGCAGAATGCTCACTAGCGTATTAAAGAGTCTATGACAGGATGAATAAAAATGTGAAACTAGCAGTATATATCACTACATTGGGCCATAACTTATATTTTCTTTGTATTCCCAGCAAGTAGCAGTGATTATCAAATATTATATCCTCTATGAACACGAGTTAAAAGTTTTTAAATTGATTTGATGCATGTCATTTGTTTTTCTATAATAATTTTTGAATATATTTGTTAGAATCTCAAATATTTCTCTGATTTTTATTGAAATAGGTATCCTCACATTGTTGGGGTATAAAGACTTTATATAACATTTGGTATATCATTGCTAGTCATCTAAAAAAAACTTTTAACACTACTACTGACATACAGTTCACACAACATATAGTTAAACAGTTTAAACATATTACAAAGAGTTTTGCAATAATTACTACAATCAATTTAAGAACATTTTCTTCTTTATTTTTTATAAACAGTTTAATGGTGACATAATCCAAACATCATACATTTCAATAGTTCAATCTTATCAAGAAGTTTTGTATGATCAATACTACAGTCAATTTTAGAATGTTTTCTTTTTTCCCCACTCGTTGTTATTAACTCCCCATTTTCCCCCACCCTGTCATACCTTAACAAACCAATTTTCCCCCACCCTGTCAGACCTTAACAAACCAATTTTCCCCCACCTTGTCATACCTTAACAAACCAGTAAACCAGTTACTACCACTATAGAGTCACCCATCCTAAATTTTATATGCTTAAAAATATACAAAAATAATAACAGAGTCAAAAAAGCTAACAATAATAACAAAATAGAGAAAAACCTCAGCTTTTTTTTATAGCTCACTGTCATCAAGTACAGTCATGTCAACTCATGATCCTAAAAACATGACTCATGCTGTCATCGCTGTTTTTTAGCCATGCATAGTACTCCATCGTATGTATGTACCACAGGTTTTTGATCCATACCTCTGTTGATGGAAATTTGGCTTGTTTCCAACTCCTTGCAATTGTGAACTGTGCCATGATGAAGACTGAAGCACAGGTGTCTGGTCGTGGTTTGCTTCTTGCCTCTTCTGGGTAGATGCCCACTAGAGGGATTGCTAGGTCATATGGTAGCTCAATTTCCATCTGTTTTAGATATCACCAGATTGATTTCCATAATGGCTTCCCATACCTACAGGTCCACTAGCAGTGCATGAGAGTTCCTATCTCCTGCCACACGGGAAGAACCAGAGGAAATCATGCTAAGTGAAGTAAGCCAAGCACAAATGGACAAGTAAAACATGAGTCCACTGAGGTAAGTTTAAAAGAAACAAACAACAACAACAAAACCAGGGCATAGGGGAAAAGCTACCATATACATCCATCTCTGAGGTGATGTCCAGCAACTCTGGCAAGGGCTAAACCCAATCCAGGGATACATACCGCAGCCAACTAATAAGAGGGGAAAAGAAATAGGAGAAAAAACGAAGTCAGGGGTAGTGGGGGAGCAGGGCACTAACCCACTGAAGGGGAGGGTATTGTTTATATCTCCACAGGAGAGGGAGAGACAGACCAGGCTTCAATTCGATGCGCCAAGACATGAACACAATATACCAGCATGTACCAGGGAACCAACAGAAAGATCTGCGGGGCCTGCCCCAATCCCAACTATGTGGACACTCCCTCCCCACCCACTGAGGAATACCAAGAATAGACTTTGGAGACAGAGTATGGCACCCCATCAGACTCGACTGGAAAACACTTGTAAAGGCCAAAAAGCAGACCTTGAACGATTTATAGGCCTTTCCGTTTTTATCAGTGCTTTCATTTTTGTGTTGTTGTTTTGCTATTGTTGTTATTGTTTTGTTGGTCTTGACTTCCTTTGTTTTATTTGGTTTTGCCTGTTTTGTTCACTTATTAATGTGTCTGCATATCTATCTAGATAAAATAGGTGGGATAAATAATTCTGAGATGAAAAGAATGGGACCTATGGTCTGGGGGGATATGGGAGAAGGGGAAAAAGGAAGGGGTTGGGGGAAACCAACCCAGGCACAAGGGAACAACAAGTAAACTAAAATAGATGGAGAAAAGGGTGTGAGATGCCTAATGGGGCTTAATAAAGGGCAATGCAGCAGTGAGGAATTACTAAAACTGAATGAAGCCTGAACATGATGGTTGGGCAAGAGGACAGTACAAGGAAATAGAAGAAAGATCTCAGAGGCAAAGGATATTTACAGAGGTCTAAATACAGGCATGTACATATGTAAATATATATACATATATAACAAGAGGGGAATAGAACTATGTACTCATATCTATATGCTAAGAATTAAGGTTTCAGATGGACATTGGGCCTCCACTCAAATACTTCCACAACACAAGAACACTTTGTTCTAAC
>NW_022111378.1:2639092-2645232 GCF_000313985.2 Echinops telfairi | reverse complement strand
ATGCTCTTGTCTAGTTCAGAGTGGGAAGCGGCACTGGGGTCATGATAGTGGGGGGTGAGGAGGCCTCAATTGATCAGAGGTATATTATGTGATCCATTCATGCTCTATTGAACCCT
Organism: Echinops telfairi; assembly: GCF_000313985.2. Taxonomy (NCBI): domain Eukaryota; kingdom Metazoa; phylum Chordata; class Mammalia; order Afrosoricida; family Tenrecidae; genus Echinops; species Echinops telfairi. Next base: position 2,645,116 of record NW_022111378.1, on the reverse strand, counting down.
GATTGACTCATCCTTTCCCTGCGACCCCTCTGTGGGGGGACAGCAAAAAAGAGGAAGATCCGTGATGAGATTGACATGGTAGTTACAACCATGGGCTTAAATACAGGAACAATTGTGAGGACGGCACAGGACTTGGGAATGTTGCACATAGGGTTGCTAAGTTTTGGAACCAACTCAAAGGCACCTACCAGCAACAACATATGTGTTTCATGCATTTCTTTAGCTTTTCTTTATACTATTTTAATATTGTTATGTGAGAAAACACACTAACAAATGTGTATGATGTATATTCATTGTGGGCTCCAGGTTTTACATATATTATCCGTGCTTACTGGGCTATTGTGCACACCTTTCTGAAGAGTCTGGTGGCACAGTTGCAAAATACTAAAATTTTAATGGGAAGGTCAGTTATTTGAACTCACCAACTAAGTGCTAGTAAAAAGTATGGCATTCTGCTTCTGTAAAGATTTTGTAACACCTTGGAATCACTGTGGGGCAATTCTATAAAGGTTACAGTTCAAGGACACCTAATTATGGATACTTTGTGTCATAATTGACTTAATGCCAAAAGATCTGTTTGTGGTTTGTGCTCAGATAAAGAAATTGAGGGACAGAGAGATTTGATACTTAGCCTAGTCTCATAGCTGTTGTTTTTGCTAGGTACCATACAGTCCCTTCTGGTTTATGGTAATTCTATGTACAGCACAATCCTGATGCTGCCTTCTTCCTACAGTCAGCTTCCCAGAGTATTAACTGAACATGTGGGTTGAATCAATACTACGGGGAAATGCTATACTCTAAAGCATACGTTTTCTGGTTTTAAACCATCCTGCACTCATTATTGAACTGATCATCGTAATTCACCTTATAAACACCAAATAACAAAAATTATGGATTGCCCCTAAATTACTATTCCTTGAACAATGCTGAAGTCAGACAAGGCTTCTGCACTTCTCCAAGTTAAGAAAACCAATTACTGCATGGCTCCTTAGGAGAAAAAGAATTCCACTAGCCTATATTGCCAATGATTTCACTTTACTTGGACCAATAATCAGCTTTCAGGAAAGCAGCAGTAAAGAAAGCAAATTATATTTTGCATTGGATAAGATTTCTGTTTTAAAAAAATTCTCATTTAAATTTTAAATAATCAACTATATCAGTTTAAGGATCAAGGTATGCCAGACACAGCCATGATGTTATCAGTCACGTCACATGAATTAAAGAACTGGGCATGAAAATGGAACACAGATGGAAAATAATTTATGCATTTTATCTACGATGTTTTCAAAGAATACTGAATAGGCCATGCATTGGCAGAAGAATGAGCAAATCAGTCTTAGAAAAAACACAACCAGGATTATCTTGGTAAGATGAACATACTTCAACTCACTTACTTTGCAAAGTCACCAGTAAAGGGAAATTATTAGAAAATGACATCTTGGCTGTTAAATTAGAGGGGTCAGCAACAAAATAGGAATAATTCAGTGAACTAGATTGACACAATATATGAAACAATGGACTCTAACATATATGGAGCTGACATAAGACAATGCTTTCTTCTGTTGTAAATGTCACTATGAGTTGGAGCTGATTTGACAGCACCTTATAATACCACTCTATAGTCATATCTTAGTTACCTTAGTGCTGTTACTACGGACATACGCCAAAGGGGTGACTTTGTTAAACACACATTAATTTTCTCATTGTTTGATGTTGTAGTCCCATCAAGTTGACGCCAATCCACAGCAACCCTATGCACAACACCGAACAGCCCTGTGAGCATCCTCAAAATTGTTCCTATGTTCAAAGGGCCATTTAGCATCTGTATAAAATATAACTGAGCATTGCTCACTGATGCAGCAACGGTGTCAATCCACTGTGTCAAACTCATCCCTTAGGAAGCCAGAGTCTGAATTCAGGGCACTAGCTTTAAAGGAAGGCTTTCGCTCTGCATTGGCTCTGGGGATGTTCTTGCTTCTTTACACCTTGTTTCCTAGTTCCCTGGAGATCTCCTGTAGAATGGCCTCTATCTTCCCCCATGCCTGCTTGTTTGCTTCTTTTATGAGTCTGTTCCATCATATCTTACAACAAATGGACTTCAAGGCCACCCCACACTAATACTGCCTCATTAACATAACAAAGAAGCCTATTCCCAAGTGAGATTATAACTGCAGTAATACAGGTGAGGATTTACAAGTATTGTTAGGGGGCACAATGCAATCCATAACAAGTATCAAAGCAACCTGAGGCCATTCATCTGTTTTAAGATTAGACACAAAGGCATATCCAAGTACCATTTCTTGTCAATGTAAATCAGTTAGTCAACTGCATTCTGTAGGGCAGGTTCTTGATGTTCAAGAATCAAGTTTGCTGATGTGCATTAGGTAAATCTAATAGCTCCTCAAGGTAATAGCTATCATTTTCCTTTACAAATGGAAGAATGTGTCTGCTCTGGGCTCTGTCCAGAAAAATGTGTTATTTGACTCTTAGAAATATTCCATGGCAAAAGACATATTTCTTCCCTTTCATATAAATGGAGGACAATCATAGAAATCCGACCTGCTTATAGAGCAACGATTCTTAACCTATGAGTCGTGAGCCTTTTGGGGGTCGAACAACCTTTTCACAGGGGTCGCCTAAAACCATCGGAAAACACGTATTTCTGATGGCTTTAGGAACTGAGACACCACTCCTCTATCCATCTCCAGGCGGGTCTGCCCACATGCAGATATGCCCACATATGCGTACCCCGGCATGAAGGCTGTTACCCAGGTGACACCATGCTTCAAGACAAAATTTCATTTATTTGTCATTAGAAATCAATATTTCACAATATATAATTGCACATTGTTTTGTGATTCATCACTATGCTTTATTTATGTTCAATTTGTAACAATGAAAATACACCCTGCACATCAGATATTTACGTGACGATTCATAACAGTAGCAAAATTACAGTGATGAAGTAGCAACGAAAATAATTTTATGGTTGGGGGTCACTACCACAGGAGGCAGTGTGTGAAAGGGTCGTGGCATGGGGAAGGTTGAGAACCGTATAACAGACTGTGCCACTATATTTGTACTGACTTCCGGCTCTCAGCACCATCAAGCATTCTTAAAAATGTTACAACTTGACTTTCTCACAACAACAAAAAAAAACTCCCTCCCAAGTGTTCTGTGCCTCTTCTTTCTAATTTGTCCTCAATTTCTTAACCTACACTTTTTTTGGTATCGGCCTTGAGAGTAACAGAAGAAAGGTCAGTTAGTACTTTGTACAAGACAGAGAAGTGTTATTTGGTATCTAGTCTCTGCTTCCTACTTTGCTTTTCTAAATGTGCTTGAGGCTAAGTAGAGGAAAAACTTCATCAACTGGGTGCAATCAGAACAATCTAATCAAATAATGACCCAGTTAGCGATGCCTTGCTTCAAAAGGGCCATTTAGCATCTGTATAAAATATAACTAAGAGCATTGCTAAATTTACCTGTCCTCCATTTTCCAAGTGTTGCCATTATTGCTCTGGTTTGATTGTAACACCCTGAATCATAGAAATTATTATCTCCAAATTAGAAATGAACTCAGCAAGATTATAAAGCAGATTTCCATAAATGGCCTGTTCATCTTCGTCTGTTTCTGCTTAATACAATCCCTTCTGAAATGAGTTACTTGTCATCACTTTTAAGGCCAAGGATGTGTAGGGTTGCGGGGGAGGTGCTGAGCAAATACAGGTGTTGGGAGGGGCATGCTGCGGAAACATTTACTTACAAGTTCTACAGGGTTCTACAAGTTCTGAAAGTTCAAGAGTAAGTGCTGGACAAAAATATAAAGTAATAGGGACAAACTCAAAATCAGTGACAGGTACTGAACAGAAAGGCATCCTTAGCTAGTATGCACACTTGGCTGTGAACAGAAAGATTGGAGGCTGCAGTCTCTCCAGGACACCCAGAAAGACAGCTGGTGATCTGCTTCCAAAAAACACCCTGAAACTACTCTGTAAAACACAGCTCTGTTCTGACACATGGGGTCAGCACATTTAAAGCCCCTTCAATAGCAATCAGTAAACCACCTAGAAGGATGGTTTACCAGGCTGTACGAGGCTTTCTGTGGTATTAAGATCAGAAGTGAGCTTTCTTTCTTGGTTGGACACTCACCACTCTTATTGAACTATTTGTGTTCATTGGTTGTTGTATCTGTTGTTTCAAGCAAATTCTTTCAGTAATTTTGTTTGTTTGCCTTAGCACAACAATTTTGCTTTGTTTTGTGCTTTGCTTTGTGCCTGGAGTAATTATAGTGGTAGGTGACAAGAATGGTTTGGTGCCAGGGTATATCAATTTAACTGCACTTTCATGGTGTTCTTTTAGATACAATGGGATACTATGGCATGGAGAAGAGTGCCGATGGATAGGTGGCATAGAGACTCATTTCATACACGTATCAAGTAGGATTGAATCATCAGGTAAGGCTGCAGGATGTATCGGACCATATCTTAAAGAGTTCTGTCACCAGGCTTTTCCTGATCAGCATCACTACTCATCAAATGAACAATTAGCACACATTTAGGGGAGTTATAAATTGGTTGTGTATCGGAAATAAAAACAATCTTGCAAACAGGGATGAGTAGAATAATTGCAATAAGATGACATTTGATTGAAAGACCATAAAAACGGCAACATGTTAAACTTTGAGCAAAGAGCAGTAGTCATATGAGCAGCCCACCACTATCTGTGAGTGTTATCCCGTGAGGGGTGTTTGTGTGGTAAATCATTTCTAAGACGAGCAGGGTCACGTACGGTGCACAGGTTTCAGGCAGAAGAGAAAAATAATGCCTGCAACCTACTTCCAAAATTTAGCCCGAAAATGGTTATGAGTCACAATATGTCTGAGCTGCTTACTTCAGATATGTTTTCAGCAACGACGAATCACTGGAAGAGGAAATAATATTTTGCGAAACGGAACATACGTGAGAACGAGGAAGACCCTGGGTCAGATGACATGAACAGTGCCCATAACAATGGACTTGAACGTGTTGGCAATTGTGAGGATGATACGGACCCTTTCCTTCTGCTTGTGCATCCAGTCCCTATGTCAGAATCCATACAATGGCAGTTAACAATAAGCTTTCATAGAGGAATGATATTGATTATTTCATGTAACATCGAAGTGAGGTGTGTGCAAGATTTAATTTTCTATGTTTGGGGTATGTACCTTAGTTGGATGCACATCTGTGGAAACTTGACACAGAGTAAAATATTTCCTTGATTGAAGCAGAGCTTAAATGATTATGTCTCAAATTAAGAACCTACTTATCCAATGCATCTTTATAAACATTATAACCACCTAATCAGATCATTACTAGAGAAAAGTGGCATTTCTATTTATTTTCATTTGCTTTAATGAGCTTTTTAGGTCAAAACATCTGGTGCACTAAAATCTGCTCTTCAGAACATGATAGTTTTTTGGTTTTTGTTTTTGCTTGTTTGTTTGGTTTATGGTTGTTTTTTAAAAAATGTATTCATTGACTTGAGGGCACTTATTCAGTAAATTCTAACCTTATGTGTGTGTGTGTTCCTGAAACTCAATATTCATTTAGAAACGTGAAATGATACCTGTTATCTTCCAACCAAGTTCTCTTGCTTAAGGAGGGAGGGATCATTAGCAGATCTTGTTTGAGGAGATGTAAATTGCTCTGCTTCTCAGTCACAAGAATAGAAATCATATGTTGTTTGTAATTCTACTTACCTTTTAATTATAGTCAAAATGGCAGGGGAGGGCTGCTGATTTTCAGAAAACCCAGCAAATTCTCTTGTTTAAATATCATTACTTTCATTCTTCATAAATGAAATAATTACCCCTGAAGAAATTATTAGCTCTTTGGCCATATATCATGCTCTCCCAGGAGCAGCTTTCTGTGAAGATGTAACAAATTTCAGTCTGCATGCTCTGTGCTCTCCAGAGGTGGTGGTGACATTTCCTCCTGGAGGAAATTACATTTCCTTCAACTAGCCCTTCAGAATGATGAGCAATGC
>NW_022111378.1:2631012-2638605 GCF_000313985.2 Echinops telfairi | reverse complement strand
AAGCACCTCCGAAGAAAAGGCTCATGCTCTACTTCTAAAAATGCAGCTATTGAACACTGTTCCACAGCTATGTAAGATATCACCACAGATTGGCATCAACAGCAACTGGGCTACTAGTTTCTGACTCACAATATCACTTACACATGCAGGACCTTTCCGGTGTTACATAGCCAAAGAGATGGCCTTATAATCAGCCGGCCTGCTGCTCTTTAAAGGAGAGCAGCTTTATGATCCCTCTGTGGAAGCCTTTCAATGTTGTGCCCAGCTCAGCCGCACCCAACTTAAAAACATCATTTCTGTGGAATAATACGGTGCCAAAGCAAAGTGTATGTTATTTTTCTGCTAAATGTTTGCCCACAATAAATTCTGGTCTATAATCTTACTCCACAGTGCTGCGCTTTGCTTATGCATCCCTGTCCCATCTTCCATACAATCTCACATTCCAGGCTTGTAAGAATTTAAAATTAATGTCACTGGTTGGCTTACTAGTCAACGGAAGGTAAGCGGATGAACACAGCAAGCTCTCAAAATCCTGTAGGATGCTGAGCTAGGGAAATTGACTTTAAGGCATGAAATTTGAACATTCCTCATTTCTTTCTTTCTTTGAGTCTTCTTAGAAAGTGTAGGAATGAAAGGAAAACAATTTCCTTGTTGTTCCTCTCCAGCCAATGCAACATATGTATACACAGAACTCTGGTGCCATGTTTACCAAGGAAAACCATGGCTAACAGCCTGGCTAACTTGGTATTATCTACCTGATATATATATTCATATTGATTTCTCCCTGTCCTCCATGCTACTGTTGAATTTATTCTCCTGAATCTACAGCCTATGCCTTCATGCATATATGGCACTGGTAGCAGCATGTTTGAGCAGCAGATTTAAACTAGTGAAGAAATTGATGATTGGCCAGGCAAGTGTGCAGGCTTCAGATAGTATCCACAGTGAGACGGCTAGTCTAAAATGTGGATGGTGTGCCTGGGAGTGTAGGCTTCCCTGCAGATATTTTGTTTTGATTTATTCTTCAAATATGTTTGGGTTCTTATTATTTAAGATAAGATAAAGTTTTTTACTTCTAACCTTCTGGTTGGAAAGATAGCTGTTGCACTGTAAATCAACACAAGGCTATCTGTTTTCCTTGTCAGTTCATGAGTCAGAGGCAAAATACTGTAGGGTTAACTCAAGGTAGAGAGGGACAGCAATCCATCTTGATTTTGTGTACTTAATTTCAGTTTGTTCAAAGTACTCAAATATATGATATCTAGGAAAATCATCACAGGTAAATACACACAAACGTACAAACGTGTGCATATCAACTTACATATAATCATCCAACCATTTGTTTCAGATGCTTATTAAAATATTTCCAAACTAGAAAAGAAATAAATACAGAAAGCTTACTTGCTATAGGCTTAGCAAAAAGTATAGTTTCCTGCATCTATAAAGAGTTAAAAAGTGTGGTTGATCCTTCATAATGAGTAAATATAGGAGCTTAATTGGATCCTTGATTTCCTGAAATGTAATGGGAAACTTTATGAGGAAGACACAGAGCAAATATAAGGTAAACCTGATAAGATTTGGGCTACAGTGCACAGAAATGAAAATCATTTAAATTCTTTAGTATGTTTTCTTCTTATTCGTGTATTTTTAAATCAATTACAATTTCAACAGCTAAGTATACTTGGATCCATATAAACAAGACATGACATTGCAGTTACCTGCCATAGAGACAGCCCTAACTCATGCTGACCCCATGTGTGCAAGAATAAAACCTGATATTGGGGGATGCTTTCTTGTTGTTTCAGAATTATTTTTACAGTCCCAAATTTCTTTCTTCATAACATTTTATTGTGAATCAAATTAGGATTTATTGAGCAGAACATCGATTTTACATTTAACAACTCACCAAGTTTCCCCATGTCTTGTTCTGTTTCCATATTTTCCCCCCATCTCCCTCTTGTGAACATTGCCTTCCCCTTCACCCAGGTATGTACCAATGGACCCTTCAGCCTCTGACTCCCCCTTCTTTCTCTTTTCCTCCCATTCTTCATAGCCATTAGCATCTGTTTCTGTTAGTGTGAAATCCATTTCTTGACTCTATAAATAACAGTTTCATATAGTAGGGTAAGTTTATGTTGGGCACATTCACTTAGCATGATGTCCGGCAGGCTTATCCATGCTGTGAGGTGTTGTACAGAGTCCGTGTTACTCTTCAGTGCCGTGCAGTATTCCATTGTGTGTATATGTTAGATTTTAACCATTTTTCTACTGATGGGAATTTGTTTCCATCTTCTTGCTATTGAGATATGCAGTAGCCTTTCTTTCTTTAGGAGACGTTATCAGATAGAGTGATTGTTGGGTCATATGATATGTCTATTCCCAGTTTTTTGAGGAGGCACCATAAAGCTTTCCACAGTGGTCATTACATTTTCCCACCCCACCAGCAAGACGTTCCAATCTCTTCGCACATTCTCCAGATCTTTTGTTTTGGTTGGTGCGTTTTCTTAAACTTTGCTGTCAATGATGGGGTGAGGTGGTATCTCGTTGTTTTGATTTTCATCCCTTGAGTGGCTAATTATCATGACATTTCTTCAAGGTCACCATCTGTCTGACTTCAGTGAACTGTCAGATCTTTCTTGTCAGACGTCTGTGGAGAACAAATTATTTTTTGGGTTGAGCGTAGAATCAGCATCCAGGGACTAACTATTTTGGTTAACAATGTTAACCTATGCCTAACTGTTCCCATATGGGTCCAAATGTATATGCTCTGTGTTGTTTAAAGTGTGAAATATGACACATCTTTTTGTAAAATTACATAAGAGAGAATCTGTTAGCTTTAGAAACAGAATGCCACAGAAGAACACAGCAGGTTTTTTCATTGTCTTCCTTATAGATAGGATATTATATTTGGGACTGTTAATATTTGCTATACAACATTTAAATTGGGTAGAAGTATCGGCAAAGGATTATCTATAAAATCAGGATTATAAACATTTTGACATATGTACAACAATAAACAGTAACTGCCTAAATAATTACAAGTAAGGGGGGAAATTGAATAAATTATAAATTCACCTTACCAGCAACTTTAACTATAACTAGCAGTGCAATTGCATAACATGTTTCTTGTACAAGTGCAGATACATTGTTACAAACCAGGGTATATATTTTTCTCTCATTCCCTTGAGGGCAATGAATCTTACATAATAATGCTTAAACATTCACTAGCAGACTTCTTGACTTCTTGTGTATTTGAATAAGTTTACCTTTTTTCCTCTTTTGCAGCAAAAATAGAGATCTAACAGCCTTTCTAACATTCAGTACCATATCTAACATAGCCAAGCTGAGAACAAATTATTTTTTGCGTTGAGCGTAGAATCAGCATCCAGGGACTAAGAAATGTCTAGAAAATCCTCGGAATGATTCAGACCTTAAGTCCCTGACTTTATGCATAAATGTTTTATCGCTCTTGAAAGTTTTAAATAACAATTTTTAACTCCACTTCACGTTAATAGTCCAAAGCATGGCTCAAGTAATGTTATAATGTATTTCATTGTCAGCTATGACTAATATCAACATAAATTCTGTCGTTAGTTTAACTTAATTTTTTAAAGATACAATATAAATTTTAAAATTTTGGCTACTCTACACGATAGACAGCATAGTGATCCATACAAAAACTATCTTCTGGGCAACTAAGTAACATAACAATGTTTCCACTACAATACCATTACAACGATGCAAAACGGCTGCATGTTGTCTCATTCTATTAGAGAGATCAGTAGATGAATGCTCTTGTTGGGTGGTGTCAAGTTGGTTCTGACTCACAGTGACCCGATGTGAAACAGAAGGACACCCTGTTTAGTCCTCACATAATGGCTTTGTTTGAGCTCATTGTTGCGTTCACTGATTCAACCCATCTTAGCAAAAGACTGCCTTTTTTTAGCTACCTCTCTATTTTGCCGAGGATAATGCCATTTTCCAGGGACTATTGTCTCTGGGTAGTATGTCCAAAATGTGTAAGCCAAAGTCTTGCCATCTTCACTTCTAAGAAGCATTCTGGCTGTACTTTTTCTAAGGCAGATTTGTTTGTTGTAGTCCACAGTAGTTGAGGTGGTTCAGTATTCTTGACCAGTATCCTAATTCAAATATATCCGTTCTTCTTTGGTCTTCCTTATTCAGCATCCAGTTTTCACCTTCATATGAGGTGATTGAAAATACCATGGGTTGGGTCAGGAGCAATTGAGTCCTCAAATGGACATGCTTATTCTTCACCACTTTAAAAAGATTGTGTGTAGTTGTTTTGGACAGAGCAAGACCATTTGATTTCTTTAATCATTATTAATACATACATCATCTAATTCCATAGTTCAATCACGTCAAGCAGGATTGTACAATTGCCACCACAATCAGTTTCCAAACATTGTTTTTTTTACATAGACCCCTTGATATCATCTCACCTTCCTCACCTCCCCTACTGAACCCCCTCCTCCTCCCTAAACGCTTATACTACTTGCTGCCTCTATAGGTTCATCAGTTCTGGTTTTCATATATCGAAAAACAGAAAAACATGTAACAAAATATCAAGAGGGTGCCCTCCAATCACATGGCACTTCCAAGAGACATCCTCATATGGACAAGCCAAAACCAAACAGAAAAATACAAACAAAGGCACAGCCAATTCAGGAAACCAGATCCAGTCCAGCAGGCATCATAAGGGCATCTACTCAAAAAGTTTGAACTGTTCAAGTCAAATTTATGCTTGAACCTTCTACGCTCATTTCTCCCAAACTCTCTGTTTACTTCCCTCCCATTCCTCATTGTAGATAGAGGGAGTTCTCCAGAGACTTATTTTCTTGACTGCTGCTTCTATAAGCATCTATTTGTGGATTCAAGCAAGATTAAATCCTTAGCACATTCAATCTTTTTTCTGTTTATAATGATGCTATCTGTTGCTCCAGTCATGGAGAATTTGGTTTCATTTACATTGATATCCATCCTTGATCTTCATCAAAAAGTTTTCAACTCCCTCTCACTTTCTGCAAGCAAAATAACTTCACTTGCATATCCAAGGTTGCTAATAAGCCTTCCCTCGATCCTAAAACAGAATTCTTCTTCATATTATGTTTGTTTGCTCAGGATACATGTTAAAGAAATGTGGTAAGAGGATACAAACCTAATGCACACCTTTCCTGATTCAGTATTCCCATGTTTGATTCAAAGCACTGCCTCTTGATCCAGGTACAAGTTCTGCATGAGCACAATGATGTGCTCCAGAATCTCCATTCTTCTCAATACTATCACTAGTTGGTTATGATCCACACAGGCAAATGTCTTTGCATGTAAAGCACAAGTTAATGTCTTTTTGGTACTCTCCATTTTCAGCCAAGATCTATCAGACATGTCATATTCTCTTTTGAAACCCACCTGAGGCAGTGGGTTTCTGATGCAACAACTGTTAAATTATTTTTAACAAAATTTTACTAGAATGTAATACTAATGATATTGTTCCAGAATTTCTGCATTTTGGTTAATCCTACACAGTTGTTCTTTGGGGAGTATAACTACATCTTTTTCATAATTATTCTTTATAGATTATGCAGGCATTTATTTGATATGTGTGGAGCTTAATTTAACTTTAAACTTTTTGATAAAGTCTAATAATTGCTGAGAATTTATTCCCTTCCTCGACTAGTACAATGACCACAGTGAATAGTTCTCTGAAATATTCATTTCCTTTTTATGTAAATAATCATACACATATTCCCTCTGGTGGAAGCTGAGATGAGAGGCATCCCAACTGGCATATAACTAAGAGAATCCAGTGAGGCAGCTTTTCAAACAACAAGCGACAGAAGAATTTTACAACCCCCCACACAGCAATTTTTTTTTGAAGTCCCCAAGTCCTTGAGTGCAATATTTTTACATGCAGGTAAAGAGAAATAGATCGCAGGTGATGGGTAGGCGAGACTTCATTTTTTTCTCATTGTTCTTGGGGAAAGAAGCATTCACAGTTTATAACACTATATAAATCCCCAGACATCAGAAATCTTCTGAAAGTACTCTAAGTACTCATTTCTGTAGAGAAATGAGCTGACATTTATGATGGATGCATTCTGTGACCTTTGCAAATCACCACATTCAATAATTCCCCAAAGCACCTAATTTTGCTCATGGAATATAATAAATTATGGCAGCAGTGAGCCATAAACTGAGGGAAGTCAACTAGGCTCAATGACTAGCCATATAAAAAATTTAAGTTTAAGCCTCAGCAAGATTGTAGAACATTACAGACCAGGATGTCTAGTACCTCATGTAAGTATGCACATGTGAATGTGAAATTCAAGATAGCTAAGAGTTTACTAACTGCAATTCACTTCCTTTCTCCTCAATCAACTCTTAACTCTGTGAGGACTGAAGTTGTTTTTCCACAATCTATCACACATTTAACAAAGATCCTCATATATAGAAAGTGTATCATATCCAGTGGTGGAACTGACTTATGGTATCAAGGGATTTAAACAATGAACTAGGCAATTCAATAAATGTTTGAAAAATTCTGAAATATAAAAGGGAAATGAAAGTTTTATCATTTTAAAAGAGAGTTTCTCAATTTTTAATATCAAAATAAGGAAAACAGCCCCAAGATAATAGAGCAAGCATTCCTGATAAATTTTGTTGTTTCATTGTTCGATTGCTTCACTTTGCTGATAGTGAAAGGTCACCACATAAAAAGCAAATGCATATGCAAAATGAACAGCTAAGCTAACTGTATCTACTTAAACGTATGAATATAAATTTACATAAAATGTGTATTCTATAATATATCTACACTTATTTTCATATAGAATTTTAATAGAGCATCTAATTTAGAAATTAAATGACTTAATAACTCATTATACACATTTTTATTATAATTCACCTTTAAAAGTTCTAAGAAATATATTTCTACAATGAGATCCCCGTACTCATAGCTGAATATCTGTGGGTGCTGGGAGGAATGAAATAACATAATATTAGAAGGGAAGTATTAAAGGTAAGATATTGAAAAGTGAGGTGTGTTCTTCAGACCAGGGATTGGACACGCGGACTGCAACATGGCCATTGTGCTTAGTTAGCAAATGGCTTTGAGTTTTTTATAGGACAAAGTGTTTAAAAGAACAACACAAATAGGCTACTGGTAAAGGTCATTATAAGGAGCCCTGGTAGCAGCAGAGTTAACTGCAAAACTTCTAACCAAAACACTGGTGGTTGGAATCCACTACAGATCCTTCAAGAAAGAAGACTTGGTGTTTTTCTCACATAAGGATGACAGCTAAGGAAACCCTATTGTACAATTCTACTCCATTATTTAGAGTATCTATGTATTATAATAGTTTTATCATTTTATTTGGGGCTCATACAATTCTTATAACAATGCATACATACATCCATTGTGTCAAACACATATGCACATTTGTTGCCATCATCATTCTCAAAACATTTGCCTTGTACTTGAGCCCTTAATATCAGCTGCTCATTTTCCCCCTCCCTCCCCACTCCCTTATGAACCCTTCATAATTCATAAATTATTATTATTATTTTGTCATATGT
>NW_022111378.1:2614310-2630653 GCF_000313985.2 Echinops telfairi | reverse complement strand
GTACTTATATAATTATAATGAACTTGAAAACACCCACAATAAGACGATGCAGTGACTACAACTCTGTCTTACAACACATACATTGAATATGCCACTTCTCTGATACCTATGATTGTTTAGATTTACAGTTTCCGGTTTGGAAGCTTTCACAAAGGACTTATGTCCAACATACTCTTTAACAAACTGAAGCATATTCACGGAGTTCTCCCAGGGCAGCACATTTCTAGGCCCATGGAGTTATGAAACTAAGACATTCTTGTCAAGAGCACATTATATAAATAATAATTACAAATAATTTTAGTGAGTGTCACAATATACAAACAATACAGGTAGTTCTTATCAGTTGAATCTCTTTAGATCTTAAGTTCAGGTAGTGAGAATTAAGGAAATCAAAGAGATAAACCAAAATAAAAATTGTAAACCTCATTCCAAAGACAAAGCTCATACTGGTGAATTGTTAGAGTTACAAGTCAAAGATGGACTTGAATAAAGGTTAACTGGTATTTCAAAGGAAGACATTATCCAATGGAGGTAGGTGTTTGGATATGAGAGCAGTTTTGGACATGCAATAGTTAAATGCTTTTAGCAGCATGCTATGAAAGCTAGGCTTTGTGTCAACTTGGCTTGGCCAGGAATCTTAGTGGTTTGACAGTTAGGGTTTGGTAATTTCCCACAATGTGACCCAATAGTTTAATTAACGCTTTGATGGGAACAGCTGTGGGAAGCAAGTCAGTTATGAGAATGGGAAAGAGTGCAGTTTCCTTACTAAGGTCACTTATACAATGGTTAGGATTTTCCCTTATTGGTGTGGCCTACTCCTATTTAAGCAGATGCTGTGGGAAGGTTTATTTGTGCATGGCTTACAGATAGTTGAACCTGAGCCAATGGCCCATCATACTGCCTGCTGACCCTGGGAGTTGTCAGTAGTCTTTTATATTGCTTGCTGACCTTGGAGTCTTCTGACTCTTCAGCCATGGCCTTGACCTACTGAACTTTAATGCATCAGCCTCTGCTTTCATCAGCCTGTGGTCTCCCTTTTTTCTGGTTCATCTTCCTGATTCCTGGTTCATCAACCATGACAGCTATATGAGAGGAACGGCCTCCAGCTTAACCTCTGACCCCCAAATTTGAATGGGACCAGACCTACTTACTTTTGCAACTGTGTGAGGCAACTTCTTGATATAATTTTTCTTTATATAAACATAAGCACTATTGGTTTAATATCTCAAAAGAAACTAGCACAACAAGGATTGGGAAATTCACTATAACTAGAATGAGTGAAAGAGAGAAAAAGAACATATGAAACTATATTAGCTTGTATAAACAAAGAAGAAATAACCTTCTAACTACATGCATGGACTAATCAATAAATTAAAAGAATGTCATAAAAATACCACCCTGTTTCTATGTCTGATCTGATTTTCTATTTCATTCTTAGACATATGTTTCCTTTTATTTTGTCAAGATGGCTTCTAAGAGCTTCTGACATACATTTTCTCAACTCCAAGTTCAGGGATAAAGAGATCATTGTCTCTTTCAAAGGTTCATAATGGTTTTTAGTGAACTCTTATTTAGTCATTTACTCATCTCAGAATGAACACAAAGAGCAGGAGATGTGATGCTAATGGGCCAGTCTAAGCCACATATGTAACCAGGAATTAGTGGTGGGTTCAGCTGAAAGTGTGGAAAATACATGAGTGAGCCTATAGTTGAAGAAAATTAGTTTCCCAGGTATTCTAGATGACATTACTAGAAAAAGAAAAGAAGGATGCTGGGCAGTAAAACAATATTCACTCCTAGCTTTAACTTGTATAAGTCCTTGACTGTTAGAACAAAGTGTGATTTCATTCTATATTGAAAAGTAATCATAGAGTAGACAGGTGCTTTGATAAAAGGTGAATTTAAGAGAAAGAATCAAATAGTAGCCAAAGGATTAAGTCACAGTAGATTTATTCTATACTCTCCCTAGCATATTTTTTATTTCAGACTCCACAAATTTAAAAATTGGGAAATCATATGGAATAAACATCATAAGAAAGATCATCACGGACATGAATTGTTACAGGACTAAGTCAAAGGTTATGAAGATAAGTAAGTGTAGAATGAAATATTATTAAACCAGATTTTCTTATTTAGTTCTGATTTAACGGTAACCTGGGAAAAATGATTTATCCTTTGTCCAGAAATAATAAATAAAATATGTTTTAATGGGATAAAAGGGAGAGTCATAGAAATCCAACAGCTATGCATCAAAATGTGATCTCAAGCGATGATTCTTCAAAGTTCTTTTCCTATTGGCTGGTTTCATCACAGTGTGAAGCTGAGAAAACAGTCTGAAAAACAACAAACTTTTATGCATTTACACATGGGCATTGTGATACCAGAAATTGATGGGGAGATAGAATAATTACAGTGAGTAGAAAAGAATCCTAATTTTCTACACCAAGATGTCTGAAAAGAAAATTTATAAAGAACTTCTGCCAAATTAATGTCTAACAGAAATTGACTATTTTTCTTTGAGGCTTTTATCATGTAAGAAGAATAGAACTATTTTCAATGCATTGATTAATAAAAGAAGACAAGAAACCACTCTATGGAAAAACATAGACACACAATACCACTGTGTTAGTTATATAATTGTCAATTTGAGGATTAAGAATGTATGGGTGGAGACTAGCCTGTCAATCAGGAAATAGCCAATGAGGCCGCTGTGTGGGCATGGCCTTCTCCTGAGATTCTGGGAACTCCAGTATTCCTTTGTGGAGGCAGGAGACACTCTTTTTTGGCTCACTCCCTTGGAGACTCTCTACTGACAAGGCTCACTCCCTGTGAGGTTTCTCTGAGGAGAAGCCATATGGACCTACCCTGATGCAGCCAGAACCCTGAGGGCTGGAAAAGCCACGTGGAGACCCCTGCCAGCACAGAGATGCTTACGATACCACTAGATCCACAAGACCTCACATATACTGGCCAGTGACTTTCCTGCATTCACAGTCATTGTATGTGTTCCGTTGGTCTGAAGAGGACTTTATAGATTGGTATCAGACATATGGGCTACTAGTGGACTTATGGACTTGATCTGGACTGGGCTGGGATGTTTTCCCAATATTCAATTGCTCGTGTATATAGAGCTTTATACCCATGTGACTGTCTATGGCTTTGTTTTTCTAGTCTACTCAGACTAACACAACCACGAACTGTTACATTTCAGCATAAATACTAGAGAACTTTTAGATGATATTCTTAATTAGAATACTGCTTATGCTTTGAAGGCATGGAGGATAATTCCATGTTGACATCTGCCTTAAACACCTCTTCCATTTTATGGCATGGTTTTAACAAAGAACATTCAAACTTCTGATCAGAAAAGATAGGTTTTGTGGTGGAAAGCAGAACATGAATTGAGAAATACAATGTTACTATGAATAAAGATATTGTTGATGTCTTTCTTAATAGCTGAGTGTTAAATGTCTGAATGATTAAAAAATAACAGCAATGATTTTTGAAGCCGAAGATCATCAGCTCTTTTTCAAGACATCAAATGAATGTCTCTAAAGCACCATGATACTAACAAGAAGGAAAACCAGTTCACTGTGTGGAGTGTGTCTGTTAAAATCGAAGGCATCGTTGAAGTCATGGAATGACACAGGTAAAGATGGACATTAATGACAAGTAGAAAAAGCAAGCAAGTACGTAATCTTGGATAGGGAAAATAAGGAATTAACCCTAAAATCAAAGAAAGCTAGTGCCTAGAAAAGTATGACAAGAATTCTGAGATGACAGAAGAGCAAGGCAGCAATGCCCAATTCTACAGAAATGTAGATGAAGGAAATCACTCCTGTAATTAGTCTGTGGAGGGTTATCTCAAGAAAACTCTTTGTTTAGAATGATGAGGGCAAATATGGCTAGATTCCATGGATTAAGCAACAAGTAGAAGCCACAAAACAAAAGCAAAATGAAATCCACTGCCATTGAGTTGATTCTAATTCATAGTGATCTTTACAGGAGCAGACCGCCTCACCTTTCTCCAAAGGAACAGCTGGTAAGTTTGAACTGCCAATCTTGCAGTTACCACTACAGCCCTTCCCCAATGACAGCACCAGGTTGACTTAAGCAACAGCTCTATGGTACAAGCTTTTCAAGAAGTTTGGCCTTGAAAGAAATGGGAAAGTTAGGGAAGAGGTAGCAATCACGGACTCTAATCAGTAGAAAGAAATGATGATATAGGATGGCGGGAAATGTCCAGTGAGAAATGAGAAATGGAACACATTAGTAAAAATAGGGCCACTGGAGAGGGTGAAGTCTTCATTTCATTCTTACATGACATGACTAGATCTTTACCCACACCTTATCTACAATCATTGCCTAATTCCATGGACCCCTCCAATTTGTTTTAGACTTTACATATATTCATATGTTGCTATAAGCCTGGATGCTCTTAATACTTTAGCTCTCATTTGAAATGATGCATCCTCCAAAAGATCTTTTGTGGCAACATTATCTGAAGCAATTCACTGAGGAATACCCTCTCTTATAGGATACTATATTTTTCCTTTAAATAGGAAACCACCATGCTTTTTCTATTTATTAGCTCTATGTTCCATTGGGGGCGGGAGGGGGAAGATGTATTTTGTTCTGCACTTGCCTTCATGAAGTGATCACAGCTATGGATGCTACTGTGAAGTGTGCTGAAGAAGGCAGATGATGTTCACTGATGTTCCATCGGAATAGTGCCTCAGATCTTAAAGGCTTATATTCAAACAAGCAGCTATGTGAGGCACCAGCTCAGTCCACATAGAGGAAGCACCCCCGCCTATGCGATCCACAGGGGGCAGAAAACAAAATCCAAATATGATGAAGGGAAATGGTATCAGACCTTAAATTATAAACACCCAATATGGAGAAGGCTATGGAAGACAATGGGAGCCAAAAATCCACCTGCAGGGTCCCTATACAGATCAGACCACTGGAAGCTGATTCTCTCTGGTCAGAGTTGAGGGTTGAGCACAGCCTTACTAACAGACAGAGACTATTATAAACTTGATTGTGGTGGATGGAACTGTGGCTTAATATGATGCTTGGTGAATTGATTCATCCTGAATTTGCTCTTTACTCATCCTGAATTTGTTCACTCATTCCAAGACAGAAAATTTCTCCCTGACTTATTTAAATATTGCTGGTGGTCTTTTCTTTCTTTGTTTGTTTTTTATTGTTCCGATTACATGTCCTACTTTATGTAGCACAGAAATTGTGGATTCATACAGACATTCACTGCTGTAATAGCTATCAGGCATGTCAAGGGAAGGTTGAAGGAATTAGGTAGCAAATAAGGAATACAGGAGGGAAGAGGGTATGTTAGAACTGATTCTGATGATGGACACACAACTTAACTATGGACATAAAACTAAAAGCAACTTAACTGTGGACTTATATGACGCATGGAATTTATAACAATAAAAACATTGGAGAAAGATTTGGTTGTTGGTAGGAATTATTTTCAAATAACTTAATCTAAAATGGATGAAAACCCCAAACCCCGTTGCCATCAAGTGGATTCTAACTCATAGTCATTCATTAGGACAGGGTAGAACTCCCTAACAGAACTTCCAAGATTGTAATATTTAAGGAGAAGGCAACTCCTCCTCAGTCACATTTTGACTGCTCTCTGACCCAAGAGCCCATAACTCCAGCACCATCTTCAACAATGTTCCACTTCCATTCATTCTGCCTTCCATATCTGACAATGTTTCGTACGTAAGGATTTCAGCAGCTACATCGTCTGAAGCTGGCAGCTGATTATTTCTTCATTGTACATTCTTAGTCTGCAAGTTCTGCTGAAACCTGTTCACTTTGGGTGACCCTGCTGGTATGTGGCCTACCAGTGCCATAGTTTCCAGCATCACAGCAATACACAAACCACCTCAGCATGAGAAACTGACCAACTGCTGATGTCCAGTGGATCTTGGCTCAAAGCAGAGAATACCAGAAAGATGATTCTCTGTGTTTTATTGACTTTGCCAATGCATTTGACTGTGTGGATCCTAGCACATGATGGGTAGTTTTGAGAAGAATGGGAATTCCAGGTCGCATCATTGTGCTACATGAAACTTATACATGGATCATGAAACAGTTGTACAAACTGAAGAAGGGAATAGTGCATGGTTTAAGAAGGAGAGGTGTGTGACAAGGTTGCGTGCTCTCCACAGGTTGTATCCATTCTGTACGCTGAGCAAATAATCAGAGAAGCTGCAGGAAGAGAATGTGACATCAGGATTGAAAAAAAGGCTAACTAACAACCTGAGTTATGCAGACAATACAACTTTGCTTGCTTAAAGTGAAGAGAACTTGAAGCATTTGCTGGTGAAGATCAAAGATAGAAAATTTCCATATGAATTATGACTCAATATTAAGAAGATCGAAATCCTCACAACTGGAATAATAGGTAACCTCATGATAAATGAAGAAAAGGCTTAACTTGTTAAGGATGTGTTCTTGCTTGGATCAATAATCGATGCTCAAGAGCTTCCATAATCAATGCTTACGCAGTCAAGAGATAAAGGGACAGGTTGCATTAGGCAAATTTGTGGTAGCAGACCTCTATTGAAAAACAAGGGTGTTACATTCAGGACTAAGCTTCTCTTGACACAATGCACAGTATTTCCCGTTGCTTTACATACATGTGAAAGTTGGCCTTTGAATAAAGAAGACAAAGAAGAATTGATGCATTTGAATTATAGTGCTGATGAAGAATATTGAAAGTACCATAAACCGCTAAAAGGTTAAATGATTTGTCTCAGGAAAAGTACGGTTAGAGGGCTCCTTAGAGGGAAGGCTGTCAAGACTTCGTCTTACATATTTTGGACATGTTGTCAAAGAGGCCAGTCTCTGGAGAAGGACATTATGCTTAGGAAGGCCCTCAATGAGGTGGACTGACAGAGTGACTGTAACAATGGACTGGGGCACAGGAACAATTGCGAGGATGGGGCAGGACTGGGAGGTTTTTCGTTCAGTTGCACACAAGGTCACTATGGGTCAGAAATGACTCAATGGTACCTGAAAACAACAACAAAAACAATATTTATGGAAGTAGCGTAACAATATTTCTCCCAAGGAACATCCAGTGAGTTCAAATCATAAACTCATTGGTTTGTAACCAATGGCTTTAAATAATTTCCAGACAATTCTCATTATTAAAGGAGAAAACAAAGTTAATTGCTGTAATAACGCTCCAACCACCACTGAGCTATCATTCACAATGACACAGATACTGGCTTAGTGTAGAGTAAGCTTTGGGTGCAAACTCAAACAGCAGTTGTGGGGAAAAAATGAGACTGCTCAGTCCCTTAATGTTTTATAGCCTGGGAAACATTTTATATAGGACCTTCATGAGTTGGAATCAACGGGTTAGCTGTGTTTGCTTGGTTTTTAATGAATTAGGAGCATGAGATGTTCATTAACTGGGGCTAAATTACCTGGACTTACCTTCCTTGCATTGTTCTGGCCACACCACAAACATGGTGGAAAGTTTCAGCCTTCTGAAAGTCACAGCAGGACACGAGCACCATCGTAATTCCCAAGCATTGCTCCTGCTCTGCCTTTTCCGCCTGTTGATATGTAACAGACATCAAACTTCAGGACCCACTGATTCTCCGCACTCCCATTCCCCAGTCCTGAGCCACTAAGTACGGCGCCTGAGTCACCAAGACCTGCCTTTCCTCTTTCAACATCTCAGATTCCTGTTTCCAGCACGCTTCACTGCATGGAACAGAAAAAAAGCTCCTATTACAGGTTGCCTACATCATCAAAGGTGCAGGTGTGGCAGCCATGAGCCTGGTACTGATTGCAGGTTCTTCTCTCCTGAGTTTAGTTTGCACTTATCCATCCAGGTTTCTCCTGTTAGGCCTTCCTGATGACCAGTCCTGTTGTCTTCAACTTTAGCACCGGAGTCAAAGCCACCAATATCCATAAATTGCCTGTACAATTCCCACAGCTGGATATGTATGTGTCCCACAAAATCCATATCATTAGAACCTTGGCTGATATATGCCAAAGGAGTCTGATTGGTGTAAAACATGACTATGAAATAAAAGGAAATGGAGTTAGAGTTGCACGTTTGCTGCTATCTAATAAAGATTAAAATACTTAAAAAAATTGGTATCAGAAAATAGCAAACCTGCTAGGGGGCTCCATTTAATTCCAAAATCTGACCTTAGAGGATGTGTATGATAAAATTTGTTATATAATGCTTGTGCTAAGCCAGGTTGTCTAAAGAAACAAATCCAGTAGCTTTCATTTATCTTTAAGAAAGTGCTTTATATCAGCAAGTAATCTTATAACAAATGCAGGCATCCCAGCTTTGTCCAACTCAAGTCCACAAGTCTGACACAATCCAGGGTCTTCTTCAAACTCATATAGCTGCTGGCTGGTGACTAAGAAGCTGAAGTAGGAAGCGGAAAGATCACAAGTTGGTGGTTGTAGAGCATGGTGAAGTGCCAACAGTTATCAGGGTCAAGCAGCCCAAGTGAAGCTGTGGAGCCAGGCAGTAAGAGGCAGGAAGCCAGAGAAGCAGACAGAGGCAGTTCCCAAAGCCCCTCACTCTCATACTAAAGACCAACCTCTAAGGAGTGGCATCAGATTACCACTTGATTCATAGATTTGGTTCCACCTCTAGCCAGGAGGGTCTAGTTGACATAAAATTATCCAACTACTACAATGATTAATGAAAAAGAAGAAAGGAGTTATAGAAAGATGATAATAAACTATACAAAAAGGATTTATGCTAAAGTAATTTTATTAGTGCTTAATTAATGAGATCTTAAAAAAACATACAATTAATCTTTAAACTCTAAGAAAGGCTTTTAAATAATATATGTTAGGATACTATGAATTAGAATCAACTCAACAGGTGTGTGTGTAATAAAAAACATTTTGTGTGGTTATGAAAGATGAGCGAGTTAAAGAATTTTGCTTGTGTTTCTTTTATCCTCCTTTAAATGTTCGTCTGGTCTTTATATGTAAATTTTCCTGAGAAGTCCCCATGATTTCCTGAGTTGTGTTATGCGGCATCTCTAATTTGTGCTCACTTCTATTGTAACCTCTATCGCCCTAAAGTTAAACAGACCTTTTCTCAGTTATCACTATGTCTCAGAAACCAGGCCCCTCTAGTACCTAGGACAGGATGTCTGAAAGAAGGAAGAAAAGGAGGGAAGGAGAAAGAAGGGTCATTTTGTTCATTTGTATGTTCTTCCATAGCATGTTAAAGAACATGATACATGTAGTAGGTACACAGTGCAGTTTTTATAATACATCACATATATAATATATATCCATGGATACCTACCAGAGCAGTGGGCAAGCACTGTATGCTAAGAAAAGCAGCAGCATATTCCCTCAGCCACTCTGAGCAAGGAAGCTTAGACAATATGCTCTGTAAAGTTTTATAGCCTGCAAAACCCCATCGAGCAGGTGTACGTGCGCTGCATGGTTGTTATAAGTTGGAATTTACTTGAAAGTAGTGTTTAGGCAGGTATACATGTATCCAGAATTTTAAATGATAATAACTTCTGGCTATAGATTTTAGAGCTCTCTTTGCCTTATCTGATCACATCGTATGACATTCATATCACAATATATGTTAAGTTCTTTGTTATCAATAAAGGACAAACTCAATAATTGTGATTTCCTAAGTATAAAATACTTAGGAAGTATTGAAGTCAATACTCATTGAAATATTTGCTGAAGTAATAAAAACTGAGTTTGAAGATGCGGAAATTTGGTAACACTATCTGAGAAATGTCTAATAGCTAACCCATACAGAAATCATCAGCAATTCAACAACAAAAGGACAAATAATCCAATTTTAAAAATGGCTAAAGGACATGAACAGACACTCATCAGGCAGCTAACAAATGCTGGAAGGGATGTTTGTGAGCACTCACCACCGAAGAGATGTAAATAAAAACTTCACAGAGAGGCTAGTGCATCTCTGAAGGAATGGTAGTGATCAACAAAAATAAAATCAAAACAATACATAAAGAAGTAAATATTGCTCGGGTCATGAGGGGTATTGGAAAATAGTACAACCATTATGAAAACAATATGGTAATTCTTCAAAAAGCTACAAATAAAAATACTTTATTATCCAGCAATCACACTCCTGGGTATAAATCCTAGAATATAAGAGCAGTTATACAGTGATACAAAAACATATGCACACCCATGTTAATTATAGCATTATTCACAATACCAAAAAGCTGTAAACAACCTAAGTGTTTATGAATGAATCAATAAACTATATGTAGCTCAGAAGTACAATGAACAACTACAAATCAGTGAAAATAATGATGAGTCTGTGAAACACGACATTGACATAATATAACTAACATTAAATAAGACAAATACAAAAGAACAAATACTGAATAACAGGTTCAGTACCATTATTCACATAATCCTGCAACAACGGTGAATTATGGGTAGATGCTTAGACATGCAGGCTGTGCAGATGTCAGAGAGAAAATGACAGTATACCCATGAAAATAAGAAGATTTGACAGAGGATCATTTTATATGTGTATTTATCATTGCTGAAAACAGATCCATAAATGTGGTGGGACAAAATTATACATACTTCTTTGACCTAACAAATGAGTGGCTGGTCTTGGAGCATCAAGACCATAATCTCAGGGGATAACAATATCTATTGGCATTGTTATTTTGTGACGATGATATTCTGTATGTTACTTGTGTGAGTGAGCAGTGACAGAGGCCTTAAATGTTTATGAACAGCCATCTACGGTGCAGCCACCATGCTCTTTCCATTTGGAGGAAACAAGACTGAGACATTTAAATATGGAAACAATAAGTCCAGTGATCTTCTCACTCATGCAAACATCATTCTCCACAACCCTGAGGCCAGAGAGCAAAATGGTGTCTGGCTAACTACCAACTGTTCTGAAAAATATCACAATGAAATGTCCTGAACAGAGTCAGAGAAAAATATTGTATAAAGAACAATTAAGGAGCATGATACAACTTGCATAATCTTACAACAACTGTAATGACAAGCAGAAATATATAAGTGGCTACACAGGTAGACATGAATGCTATATGGATGTGAGAAGGCACAAGCATGTACATATTTAGGCATATCTGTAGGCAGATGGACTTACATTTGTGCTGCATATGGACTAATGTATTCAATGAAGCCCATAGTGGATACAGTTACCGTAATTCCTAGATATATTCACACACATCCATAGATTGATTTGCTAGGTTTCAGGTAGCCTTGTGGGGCCACTAGATCAATTGTCATAACTTAGTTCATAAAGTTAATGAACTATATTGGTGAGTAGTATTTGGGGTTTTAAACAATTCCAAGTGGTCATCTAAGATACAGTCTAATGTCTTCACAGCTGGAGCAAAGGAGCATGAACAAACCCAAGACGTAAGGGCAAAAACAAGTTCACCTGTCTATTAACCCACATGAACCACAGATTCTTATACCTGGAAGACTAGAGCTGGCTGGTAGCTGGCTCCTACTCGCATCCATTTTGATCGACACACTAGAAGGTCTTGGTTAGAATAAGAGAAAACTGTAGAAACAACTGGTGGTGGTTAACCGATTTTATGTCACGTCAAAAATATATTAAAGTGTAGGGGTGGAAATCTAACTTGTCAATCAAGTTTTATCCTGATGCTGTCTCATTGGGAGTGTGGCTTTCTTGTAAGGAGGACCCTGGGAACCTCCTTCTCATTCTACCACTCAGCCTTCCTGCTTACTGGGACTTGGGTAGCCACCCTGAGAGCTACCAGAGTCCTATCTTGTTTCCACTAACCTTGGATCCACACGAGTCTGCACCCACCGGCCTGGGTCTCCCTGCATTTTGCATTGTTGCATGTAGCTTGATGAGTCTGAAGAGGAACTTATGGACTAGTCATGGACATATGGAATCGAGTTGGACTGAGCGAGGACACTCTCCTGATATATAATTACCTCTTGCTATGAAATGCTCTCTTATACATATATGAGTGTCACTGGATTTGTTTCTCTAGTTAACCCAGCCTAACACACAACTCATGCTTTTATTCCCCCCCTGGGGGAAGAATAGAGG
Organism: Echinops telfairi; assembly: GCF_000313985.2. Classification (NCBI taxonomy): domain Eukaryota; kingdom Metazoa; phylum Chordata; class Mammalia; order Afrosoricida; family Tenrecidae; genus Echinops; species Echinops telfairi. Next base: position 2,618,544 of record NW_022111378.1, on the reverse strand, counting down.
AGACCGGTTCTTCCCAATATTCCTTGTAGGACAACACAAACTTAAAAAAGACATCAGAATTTCATAACACATATTAGAAGAACCTCCAAAACGATTGCCCTAAGATTCCTTTATCACCTGTAACTGAAGCCACTTCTAGAAATTACCTTTCATCCAAATGATAAATCGACCTAAAAATGGACAATAATACTGGGAGAAATGTGCTCCTGTGAACAATCAAACGTACTAGAGCAAATGGTCAATGTTACTACCAAAGCAAAGATAAGAAGCAAGGTGGGACAGAGAAACTACATGGATGGAAATGGGACAGCCTGGGTGGAAATGGTGAGAATGCAGACATATCAGAGGGATTTTAACCTAAAATCCTTCAAGGAACAACTTCAAGGAACAACTCGGCATAAACTTGAGGGGGGATCTACTTTGCGGTATAAACTTTCACATAAGGAACAGGAGAAGATATAATTCTAAAATATTCTGTTATTTTACTTTGTTCTTACATGCTTCCTAATTCTCATTGAAAATCAAATTCAATTACGTGTAACTTATTTTATTAAATTGGCAAGAAAATTAGAGTGAATAAACAGTCATCAGAAAAAATGCTATAAAAGGATTCAAGTATATATTTTGTGCAAAGTAAATATAATAGACATCGAGTAGATAAAACTGGTGCATGCTAAGAAAGAAATCTGCAAATTTTATTAATACCTTAAGTAAAATTTGGATACCATTATAGAATAAACAGATTGTACTTATGTCTGTGCTATGAATATAACAGTGCAAAGACATTATAGTTCATCGTAAGTGGTATGAATTAATGATCATCATATATGCAATCCTTTTATTATGTTGTTGCCCTTGTTGCTAGGTGCCATAGAATCAGTTCAGACTCATAGTGACCCTACATAGAACAGAACAAAACAATGTCCTTGCCCTGCACCATCCTCAAAATTCTTATGTTTTAGCCCACCGTAGCCACTGTACCAATCCATCTTGTCAAGAGAATTTGTCGTTTTTGCTATCTCTCTACTTACCATGTATTTACTTTTTATTATAGGTATGCATAATTAGTATAGGTGGGTTGTAACATTATTCATATAAAATCTTGTTTTATAAATTTATGAAATGTATTTTACCATAAATTTCAATATTTAAAATAAAAAATATATACTGAGCTATTTGAGAAAAGAAAATGCCCAATGCTCTTTTTTGCTCAGCTTAATCCCATTATTGACTTTAGGAGCCGTAGAGTCAATTTGGCTTCATAACAACCCCATGTAATGTAGTAGAACTCTGTCCCATTAGGCTATGAGGTTTCTGAAGAGCAGTGGTAGGCCTGTCTTCTGAGTTGTCTTTTTTGGGGGTAGAGGGGTAGGGTCAGGGAAGGTTGAATCATCAGACTTTGAACTAGTAGTTAGGCACTTCATAATTTGTGCCACACAGGAAATCCTTCAGTTTAATCCTAGCTATCACAAATGATAGATTCTTAATGTTAATAGTAAACATAAATCAAAAGGTCAAAATTAGCAGATGAGATTTAAATTCACCCTAGATGTAACTTGAAAGAACAAAATCAAATGGTTTATATGGCTAGAAAAAAATACTGCTGAATGATTTTCCAGGTGAATCCCCCCAAAAGCATCAAAATAAAAACGTGCATCTATGAATCAAGACTGATGGAAAAGTACCAGCAGAACAGGTTGCCCTGTAATCCCAAATAACTAGTAATGGGGGACTGCTCCCCCCACCCAAGAATCTGTTCCTAGTGAGCTACCCAAACAGAATGCTCTTAAACAACCCATTTTCCTGTGATGGCCCCACAGTTGGGTAATGGGGCCTTTTAAGAGAAATGTGAGGAAGCTGAAATACCTCTAGATCTCCCAAAGAGATTAGAAAAGAAATAAAGGGAGGTCCACCAGAAGCAAAATATGTTAAAACAATTCATACTTAGGTCAAGGAGCTTTTACTGGGTCAATTATAAACATCTTTATATGCTTACTGCAGACTGAAACACCACATAAAAATGCTTGCCAATGGAATCGGATTTCCATTTATTCAGAGACCAGACATGATCAGTCTTTCTATGTGAAGAGTCAAACACAGCTCCAAAGAAAGTTCCATTACTATTGATGTGTGAAATCAGACCTATGTGATGGAATAAAATGGACTAGACTTATAGATCAAGACACTAAGATATGAACACAGAGAAAAATTAATGCCAGATGAAACAGAGTGCTAGGAACAGAAGAATGTTTAAGATTCTAATTAGTATCCTCATCAAAATCAGGATCACATTGTCTACCTAAACAGGGATGCTGTCATAAAAAATAAAAAATCAGAGAAATAGAAATAGTTCTTGGAAATTAAAAATACTTCAGTCAACGTGTTCCACTTTTGAAAATGATAGTGTAATTGGTCACATATGCACTCTCTCACTGAAGGTGACCCAGGAAAATTGTATAAAATGCAGCGATGAATCTTTTGAAATGCATAGAAGAAATTCTAAATCAGCCAAAACATGAGACCCTGGTTCTAGGGAGAAGGGAGCTCATTAAGGTTACCCTAACTTTCTGCACAATACTTTTCCTCTAAAACATTTGCTCATTTTGGGTGCATGGCTGAAAAACAGGACAATGGGATGATTCTAAAGCAAAATAAACCATTATAAATGTTGGCAATAATACAAGAGAAAGGAGGCACAAATTGGAGCTTAGTGATAGGAAGGCAGCCAGGAGATTCCCGCAGAGAAAACGAAAAACGAACCAGTCAACTCAAAACCTATCACACATTTTTCATATGGAGACATTGGCTGGTTATTAAACTGCACAGGAAAAGAGGCTAAGAAACCTTACAGACAGTGGGTTTAAAAGTATACTGAAGTTGTTGGTAGTGCCTTAGTGCCAGAGACAGGTATATTGAAATTCAGTAGCGATGAGTAAGGGGAATCTTCGTAAATCTTCCATGTTCACTTTTAAAACTGAGTAAATTGCTTCCCCAGGTTTAGAAAGAAGTCTGCAAACATCCCTGTAAAGTCTAGAAGGTTCCCATCTCTGTGACTGGATTAAGGAAATCTACCCTTTTCTATCTGCTGGAGAATAGTAATCCGTTATCAAGGAAGAAAATAAATCCATAGCCTTTATGAGTATTGTATAGATAGTTGGTGCCATTTAATGAAATGAAAATAGCAGGAATGCTAACCAAATGAGTAAACATAAAGATGAATGAATGATCCAACCAGCATACAAAACCATAAATGCAAGCTGGTGTATGAAGAGAGAGGGTACTGATATAATTTAAGTGACAGAGATATTGTAGTTATCCCATTATTAAAACGCCTCTCATTATTTCAAGAAGAAAACACGAAAAAAAAGAATTCATTGAGAATTTGTCTACATAAAAATAACTAGAGGAAAACTCTAGAACTAATCATTAAAAGAGCTGAAACTAATGCAATATTGTTGTTAGGGCCCCTCAAATCTGTCCGATACTGAGGCTTGAATGCAAATAGTGAACAACAAAAACAAACTCTCAAAATATATTTAGGCTTAGCATGAACAGCACATGTGATAAGTACATAAGAGATTTAAGTCACAATGAAAATAGTAAATAAACCTAAATTTTTTTTGTCTCAGAGTGGGCAATGGTAAAATAGTAAGGGTAAAACAATACATTATGAGATAATGGTTATGAATTTTCCAAAAAGCTTATGAAAAATGCCAATTCACAGAATAAAGAAGTTTTGGAACCCAAGCAAAATAAAACAAATAGAAAATAAGCAACAGCTAAGTATGTCATACTATCTAACTATGTATATAACTCTGTCTAAATAAAGAGACATTCTTTAACAGAGAGAAGGAAAAAATATTGATTACCTTTTATGTAGCAATACTAAGACAGGAAGGTACTTTCTCTTAATGGTTAATGGAAGTCAAAAGACAACAAAACGGCATCTTGTGTTGTTTGGTTGCATCACGTTGGTTCTAACTCATAGCGACCCTATGCAGAGTCCTCTATAGCAAAAGGAAATCTCCTCTTCTACACCACCCTGCGACCCTATACAGAGTCCTCTATAGCAAAAGGAAATCTTCTCTTCTACACCATCCTGTGACCCTATACAGAGACCTCTATAGCAAAAGGAAATATTCTCCTCTTCTACACCATCCTGTGACCCTATACAGAGTCCTCTATAGCAAAAGGAAATATTCTCTTCTACACCATCCTGCGACCCTATACAGAG
>NW_022111378.1:2606343-2613212 GCF_000313985.2 Echinops telfairi | reverse complement strand
CTACTTAGCCAAGAATGCATCCTCTTCTCCAGGGGACTCCGTTCTCCTGAGCTGAAACTATCATCCTCACTTCTAAGGAGGATTCTGGCTGTACTTCTCTCTCTCTCTTTTTTTATTGGAAGGCCATAGGACTTTCAATATTCTTAGCCAGCACTATAATTAAAATGCATCACTTCTTCCCCCACTTTCCTTATCCAGTGTCCAACTTTCATACGCATTTGAGCTGACTGTAAACATCATAACTTGGTAATGATGCTCTTTGACCCTTTAAAAAGGTTTTGTGCAATTGATTTGCCCAAGGCACTATGTTAATTGCTCTCTTGACTGCTGCTCCTATGAGTGCTGTGTACTTCAGTTTTTTCTTCTTTTATCATATAACCTACTGGCCCAGTTGTCAGGATTTGGGCTTTTTTATATTGAGTTGTAAGTCCTATTAAAGGTTACAATCGGCGATCTTCCTCACCAAGTGCTTCAAGTCCTTCTCCCTGTCAGGAAGCAAGCTTGTATTATCTGCATCTCTTATCCTGATGCCCCATTTTTCTTCATGTGGTCCAGCTTTTCTGAAGATTGGCTCAGCATACAGATTGAACATGTACGGTGAAAGGATACAACCTTCATGTCCACCTTTCATGATTTTAAGCTAGGCCGTATTCCTTTATTCTGTTAGAAAAAACTGCCTCTTGATCCATGTACAGGTTCTGCACGAGCCCAGTGAAGTGTTCTGGAATTCCCATTCTTCTCAAAGGTATCCATAGTTAGTTATGATCCCCACAGTTGCATAATCGGTAAAACACATACAAACCTTCTTCTGGTATTTCCTGCTTTCAGCCAAGATCCATCTGACTTCAGCAGTGATATACCTTTCTCCATGTCCTCTTCTGACTCCAGCTTGAATATTTGGCTGCTCCTTCTCAATATACTGCTGCACCCATTGTTGAGCAATCTTCAGCAAAATTTTATTTGCATATGATATTCATGATATTTTTGGTAAATCTTGAATTATATGGGATTGCCTTTCTTTGAATGGGTACAAATACCTACCTCTTCCAGTTGGTTAGCCAGACACCTGTTGTCTAGATTTCTTTGATTGACTGGTGAGTGCTTCCAGTGCTTCCTCAGCTTGTGGAAACACTGAAATCAGCATCCGTCAATTACTGGAGCCTCGTTTTTAGATAATGCCTTAAATCCAACTTACATTTCTTCCTTAAGTACCATAGGTTCTTGAGCATACACTATATCTTGAAATGATTTAATGTCAATTATTTCCTTTTGGTATAGTGACAATATATTCCTTCCATTTTCCCTTGATACTTTCTGAATAGTTCAATCTATTGCCCATAGAATCTTTTAATACTAAAACTCCTGGATTTAATTTTTGTTCAATACTTTCAGCTTAAAATATTTTGAACATATCCTTCCTCTCCGGTGGTCTAACTCCAGGTCTTTGCACATTCTGTTATAATACTTTGTAGTCTTGGGTTGCCCTTTGAGATGCTTTGGTCACCTCTTTTACTTCATCATTTCTTCATTTGCTTAGGTATTCTATGATTAAGAGCAAGTTTCAGAGTCCCTTCTTTTTTGTAATCATTTCATTGGGAACTCTTACAGCTTTTATCGCAATCCATACATACATCCAATGGGTCAAGCCCATTTGTACATACGTTTCCATCATCATTTTCAAAACATTTTCTTTATACTTGAGCCCTTACTATCAGCTCATTTTCCCTTCCCCAACCCTCCCTCCTTCATGAACCCTTCGTAATTTATAAGTTATTATTTTTTCATGTCTTACACTGACTGCTGTCTCCTTTTACCCACAATTCTCTTGTCTGTCCCCACGAGAGGGGATTATAAGTCCATCATTGTGATTGGATCACCCTTCTTCCCCTTCCCCTCCTGGTATCGCTACTCTCATTATTGATCCTGAGGGGTTTATGTGTCCTGGATTCCATGTGTTTCCAGTGTACATGCTCTGGTCTAACTGGATTTATAAGGTAGAATTAGGGTCATGATAGTGGGGGTTGGGGGTAAGCATTAAAGAACTAGAGGAAAGTTGTATGTTTAGTCAGTGGTATACTGTACTCTGACTGGCTCATCTCTTCTTTGTGACCCTTCTGTAAGGGGTTGTCCAATTGTCTATAGATGGGCTTTGGGTTTTGGGTCTCCACTCGGCCTTCCCCTCTTTCACATCGATATGATTTTTTGTTCTGGTTCTTTGATGCCTGATACTTGATCCCATCCACCCCTCATGATCACACAGGCTGGTGTGCTCCTTCCATGGGGGCATGATCACTTTTCAGCTAGATGGCCACTTGTTTATCTTCAAGTCTTTAAGACCCCAGAAACGATATCTTTTGATAGCCTGGCACCATCTGCTTTCTTCACCACATTTGCTTATGCACCCATTTTGTCTTCCGCAATTGTGTCAATCAGGGTGAGCATCACAGAATGCCACATTACTAGAGTCACCTCTGATATCCACTTTGATCATCCCTTTCTTTTGACAACCTTTGGATTCCCTCATGTGTTTTGTTCTGTATGCCATCCCATAGCCTGTCAGGTCTTCTATCCTTAGTGTTCAATGAATAAAATCTATTTTTGGATGCTCTTGAAGTTCAGGTGAAGTCTACTCAAGGTGATATTTTGATTCTTGGGGACTCGCTTTACTTCTCTTTAAAGTCAAATTGAACTTACATTTGTGTGAACAATTGGTGGTCTATTCAACAGTCAGCCCTTGAGCTCCTTTTCTAGGATGATTTTGAGTTTCTCCATTATCTCTTACGACAGGTGCAGTCATTTTGACTTCTGCCGGTTCCATCTGGGGGAGTCCACATGTTGAGTCATTCTTTATGTTGTTGATAAATGGTATTTACAACGAAGGATTTGAAGGTCTTGAAAAAAGCTATCATGTGATCTCCATCTTTATTTCTATCACCATGTTCTTATTTCCTAACTATTGTCCCTTTCTCTTTGTTTCCAACATTTGCAGTCCAATCATCAGTAATTATCAATGCATCTTGACTGCATGTTTAATCACTTTCAGACTGAAAGCATAGTAGAATTCTTCAATTCCTTCATCACCGCCTTTAGGGTTGGTGTACATTTGAAGAATGGTTCTATGGACTGGATTCACTGGTATGCACATAGCTATTATCCCATCACAGACAGCATTGTACTTCAAGATAAATCTTGAAATATCCCTTTTGACAATGAATGAATGTGACACAATTTCTCTTGATTTTTTTTGTTCCCAGCACAGTAAACCATATGGTCGTCTTATTGAAAATGACCAATATGAGTTCATTGCAACTCATTACTAAGATGCAGCTCTTTATGTAACCAATGCCATTTTTTTGCAACTTCCAATTTTCTTAGATTTACATTTCATACATTTCAAGGTATTAGTAATAGATGTTTATAGATCTTTCTTCTTATTTTGAGTTGACCCATTAGAAAATGGATGTCCTGAAAGCTTTACTCTACCTACGTCATTATAGTCGACTCTACTTTGAGAAGGCAGCTCTTCCTTAGTCATATTTTGAATATTTTCCAACATGAGAAGCTCATCTTTTGCAGTATATTTGACAATATTTCCATTAGCATCCATGAGATTTTCAGTATGTGATGTGTTCCACTGTTTTTTTATGGTTTACAGTGGCTAATTTCTCAGAAGTGACAGCCTATTCCTTCCTAGGAATACAAGTAGTCCATGTTTACTCTGGAAGCTCTGCTGAAACCTGTTCCCCTTAAGTGACCCTGCTGGTATTTGAAATACCACTGACATAGCTTCCAGTATCATAACAACACGAAAGCCACCAGTGTACAACAAACTGAAGACAAGTGGTAGAATGGCATGTTTTGCTGAAAGCAAATACCTATCAACCAAGCAATCCACATCCAGTAAAACAACATTTCCTGACAAATCGAAGAGATGACAAGTGTTCTTCACTCTCTCATCCAGAAAAGAAAAAGGAAATTACAAAGTTTTTCATGCAAAAAGTGTAATGTATTCAGACAGAGCCCAAAAATCTTCTTTTTTAAAATCATTTTATTAGGGCTCATACAACTCTTATCACAATCCATACAAACATCCATTGTGTAAAGCACATTTGTACATTGATTACCCTCATCATTCTCAAGAGCCCAAATATTCTAATTAGAATAAAGTTTGAAATGATAACTACATATGTTGTTCCTGTTGTTAGTTGGCACTGACTTGGTGCCAACTTATTGTGACACTATGTACCACAGAATAAAATACGACCTGGTCATATGCCATCCCCACCATGATTTGGGGTTTTTTAAGCCAATCAGCACAGCCTGTGTGGATTGACATATATCTTGTAGATAGCACATTCTTTTTCACTACTGCCCTACATTCCCAAGCATGACGTCCTTCTCCAGGGACTGATATTTCCTGACAGCATGCCCAAATTACAGGAGATGAAGTTTCAGCATCTTGCCTCTAAGGAGCATTCTGGCTGTACTTCTTTCAAGACATATATATTCTTTCGGCAGTCCATGGTATTTAACCGAAATAAATTAAGAGATTACAATCAAGCCTACCAGATCAAAAAGGCAACATTTGATGAAATACAAACCTCAGAAAGGAGAAAGGGGCAGTGAATAAGGACAAATTGAAACGAAGAACATGATAAAGAAGTGGGAAGAGTATTGAAGAGATTTCAGCTAATATCAGGAACCAAAATATCTATGAACTGTTGAATGCAAAATTAATTTGTTCTGTAAACATTTACCCAAACTAAAATAGAGATTAAAAAAAGACTGCAAAGTGTTAATAATCTCTAGTGAAGTTTAACACAGCTGTAAAATTAGAATATATGGCAATAATGGTAGAAAAACATAAGTTATTAGACTTAGCTTGAAAACATGTAGTAATTTATATTAAACAATGCAACATCAAGAATTGATGTTTTGATATCTCGGAGAGAAGAGTAAACGAAATAAAATCAAGGAGAAAGTTCAGGAAATTTAGAAAAAAGTTTTTATAAAACAAGTCAGGATAAAAGATAAAAATTAACAAAAGAAAGGTTGGGCATATTAAAAGTGAATGGTGAATGTTAACTTGAAGTATCCATGCTATGGGTCGATTTGCATTTCAGACTAACAAAATGTATATTGCAAATCCTAAACCTAAATCTTTACTTGTGGTTATGATCCCATTTGGGAGTGAGTTTTCTTTGTTCTGCTAATGTAGCAATATTTACTTAGAGGTATGCCTTAGATCATTATTTTCTGTGATATTAAAGAGTACATTAAACAGATACTAAACACAGAGATAGGGAAGTCTTGGAAGGCAGAATAGATGCCTTGCTACATGGGGTCTCTAAGGTATAAAGGAACAGAAGTTGAAAAAAAAATGATAAAAATCCTTCCCCCAGAGCAGGCAGGCAGAGACAGCCTTCTGCTGAAGCCACTAACAGGAATTCGCACTACTAGCTACGTACACTGTGAGAAAATGAAATTGTGGTTTGTTACAGGCACCAACTTGGATGTTTCCATTATATCCACACTGGAAAACAATCAATAATTTCATAAAATACAAATGAAGCCGTGAGATCAGTATGCCTATCCAAGCAGAGACCCTTTGTGGCCTCAACTAGTGGAAGTGGGCAGCATCCCACTAAAGCCGGGCCTGGTAGGTGCCAGACCAAATAAGACCCCAGCCGGATGCTTGCTCATCTCTGTCTCCTTCACCAGCTCAGATCTGTGTAACTGGAAAAATAATTTTCCCTGATATGAAGAGGACACTCAAAAATACATAATAGTTTCTCATCAATATTCAATACATGCAACCCCACGAGGGCTGTCCGGTCTTTTTAAGAATATTCCTCACAACTAAAGAAAGGAGGACAGGCATTGAAAACGTTCAACAGACACGGAGAGCACCAAGAATCTTCAAAAGCTTTAAAAGCAAAATCAAACAAAATAAAATAAAAAAGAAATATAGATCCCATTCTCTTTTCAAGATTGGTATAAGAATGTAAATCTCACCTGAGGCAAAAACAAACATAATGAAAATCTTCAAGCAAAAACAGTCCAATTGAGTAAATGGCAGAGTTCATTTATAGAGCCCCCCACCCTTAAGAACTTTTCTTGCAATGTGCAGATGCCAGGAACCCTGGCAACAGCATAGGAGGACTGAGAAAGAACATGCTGCAGTTACCTCCAGGGTCTATGCAGTCTCCGACTTTCTATTTGCACAACTGAATACCTATCATGATAGCAAGAAAAATGACTGCGAGCCTAGAATTCGGTTCTCAGATACCCTGCAATCAAATGTGAAGACAGAACAAATATGCTCAAGAAACAGATGTTTCACAGGGCTTCCTCATGTAAGTAAAAATAGCACGTGATATCCCCTTTGCAGTAGAGAGCTAAAAGTTTAGATGAACAGGGAGTAAAAATAGATGCATTATAACATATATATTTCCAGTTTGTCAATTTTACAGCAAAACTAGAAAACAAGATGTCCGAATGGAAACAGAAAGCCGAGGACCAGAAGGGAGATTTATAACACAAATGAGAATATAAGCACCTTGGAAGAGTCAATAGATACAGATATAGACATAGATGTAGCTGTAGATAGAGATAAAAATAGTGATACAGTCATTTTGGGAGAGAATGTATGTTACCACCTTGGAAGAATGTTTGTGGGTGTGTGTGGGTGGACATGCCCTGGTGGCATTGCCACGTCAGCAGTTTGAACCCATCAACCACTCAAATGGAGGAAAATGAAGCTTTCCACACCCATAAGATTTTCAGTCTTGGAAACCACAAAGGGCAGTTCTACTCTGTCCTAAATGGTAACTGTGAGTTAGAAATTACTCGATAGAAGCTAATTTGGT
>NW_022111378.1:2604908-2606152 GCF_000313985.2 Echinops telfairi | reverse complement strand
ACCACCTTACATGGTTCGAGGGCCGTGGGAACATGTTGATGGCTCAACTTCGGGAGCTGATGAAGCAGCAACTGGCCTGCCTCTCTGCCTGAGATAAGTGGACACTTTGTCCCCTGTCCCCTGACAAAGCTGCAGAAGTGCGGCGGTCTGCAAAACATCAGTTACTCCCTGTTTCCAACTCTATCTTCCCCTCTTGTCTGTGGACACATTGGCTGATAAATTAATGTTTCGCTGTAGACCCTCAAATAATTGTCTACTTTTGTGTAAACCTGTCAGGAGGTGCAGGCTACACGACAGGGAGAGTACATAAACTTAGTGCCTTGAATAAAGTTCTTGGACCTGAACTGTCTATACAGCTGGGCTCCCTATGCACCAACTACATCTACCCCTTTTCTCCTTTCTATAAGTTTTCTTACTGCAGATAGTGCCCTCTTAAACCTGTTCAATTTGTAAGAAAGAACTAGACTCAATTAGATCTTACATATAATTTATATTTACTTATGTGTGTGTGTGTTATTTCTTGTATACAAACAGTAAAGAATGTCAACTAGAAACTACTGTTAAAAAGAAACAACAAGCAACCAACAAAAGAAACAGAGTATTCCAAGGAAATTATAATTCCAAGATGAAATAAGATCAACTATCACATGAGAGAGTATGATTATATGATCAAACACAACTTTTCTGTATTGAAGGTAATAAAATACTGTATATAATATTGACAAAATAGTCACTCTCAAAAAATTCAAAATTTATTCAAAAAATTTAATAGATTTATTGAAAAATAATTAACATATCATACAACTCAATGGTTCAATCACATGAAAAGGGTTGGATAAACATCACCACAATCAACTTTGGAACATTTTTTTCCTGTTTGTACAGCTTGGTGTTGACTCCCAATACTCTCATCCCTTCCATGCCCGCAGGTAATTTTTTTTTTTTTGCCCCCAGGTAATTATTAATCCAGTTGTTGTTTTCTTGTATCCACCCATGCTGGCTTCTCTATGCAGAAAACAATACAAATCAAAGACAAAAAATAAAACAAAAATTTAAAAAAAGGATCCAGCACCAATGACCATAGAAAACAGAAACTCTTCTATCTAAAAAAAAGTAGAGAACATTTAAAAATTAGAAGATATGACAAAATGATAATTTATAAATTATCAAGGGCTCATGAGGGAGCGTGGAGCAAGGAGGGAGGGGAAAAATGAGGACCTAATGCCGGGGGCTTAAGTGGAGAG
>NW_022111378.1:2571881-2604356 GCF_000313985.2 Echinops telfairi | reverse complement strand
TTGCTATCTGTACCAATGTACATCCTCTGGTCTAGCCAAATTTGTAAGGTAGAATTGGGATCATGATAGTGGTGGTGGGGGGGGAAGCATTTATTAACTAGAGGAAAGTTATATGTTTCATCGTTGCTACCCTGCACCCTGACTGGCTCCTCTCCTCCCCACAGCCCTTCAGTAAGGGTGATACTTTTTGTCTGACATGAGGTTTGTTCACCTTGCTAGAATATGTTCAGTGGGTATTCACCAGGGACTCAATTTACATAGCAACCCTGAGAATGGATTTTGGGCTTCCACTCTCCTCCATAGCATTCAGCACACAGGGGGCTTAGAATTTAGGATCTGGTGCCTTTTCTCCCTCTGCTTTGGATCATCTCATTTACTCTCCTTGCATCCTACAGGCTTCTTCCATGTGAACTTAGCTGACTCTACTTAGATGGCTGTTTGTTTTGGGACAAGCCTGTCATACTCCAGAAGCTATTCCTCCTGATAGCCAGACACCATCTGATTTCTTCACCATACTTTGCGATGGCACCCACATCTTTGATAATCTCCTTAGAAGAGCCAGTAAGAGGCACGGCCATGCCACAAGAACTACATATTCTTCTATTAGGGTTATAATCAAGTGAGAGCTCAAATCCATTCATATAAATATGGTATTGGCATTTCTTTGATTCACTTTAGAGAATCATTTTTATTTTATTGAGGTACATAAAAGATCATCTCAATGCAGCTTAATGTAATTCTATTGATAGTAATAGTATTATACTCAACTCAGTCAATGCTGACATAGAGCGATCCCTTGTGGGTTTCCGAGACTGTAATTATTTACCAGAATAGAAAGTCCAGTCTTTTCCCACGGAGCTGCAGGTCAATCTGAACTGCCAATCTTGCAGCCACTACACCACCAGGGCTGCATAACAGTATTATAGTGAATGGTAAACCAGTATTGGAAAAAAGAATGTATACATGTGCAGGACATCTTATTAGACACCAATACATGATTTATTGACTTATACAGCTTCAAAACTTAGATAACTGGATACTCTTTACATAAACCCATTGGAGATGGATATATGGCAACATTTTCAGTTCCATTGGTCTGTGTATATATCATCCTACCATTACCAGGCTGTTTTAACTATTGTAGTTGTGCAGTAGGATTTTAAGTCGGGTAGTGTAAGGTCTCCCACTTTGTTTATCCTTTTGGGAAGATTTTTTTCCTTTTCATGGGTGCCTTTCCTCTTCATATGAAGTTGATAAATAGTGTTTCCATTTATTTATAGAACAAAGTTCTCATTCAGACTGGCATTGCACCTTATTTATAGATGGCTGTAGGTAATATTGACATATTCACTATATTAAGTCTTTTAATCCATGAACATATGATATGCTTCCATTTGTGTAGATCTCTTGGATTCTTGTAATTTTGTACTGTGGTTTTATTACAGGTCTTTTGTTTCTCTGATTAGATATTTCATCTTTTGTGTCGCTATTGTAAATATATGATTGTTTTCTTGATATCTTTTTGTATGGTATTCAGGAATTCAATTAATTTCTGTTTGTTAATCTTTCATCCTGCTACCTTACAAAAGCTCCCAACTGTTTCCAAAAATCTTGTTGTGGACTTCTTGGGGTTCTAAAGAAGTCAAAATAAAACAATGTCATCTAGCCATTGTGAGAATTTTACTTTTCATTTGACCAGTTGCATTTCATTAATTTATTTCTGTTGTCTAATGGTTCCAGTTGTGACTTGCAGCACGAGTGATGATAGCTGGCATCCATAATTAGTTTTCATTCACAAGGGAAATGTTTTCATTTTTTCCCCGTTGAACATGATGTTGAAAAATTTATTTTTGTACATAATCTTAACTATACTGCGAATTTCCTTCAATTTCTATTTTACTGAATATATTATTAGCAGTATTTGTTGAATATTTTAATGAATTGTCTGCACTTATGGATATAATCATGTGGTTCTTATTCTTTGTCTTGAATATATGGTAGATTACATTAATTGTTTTTCTAATGTTGACCCATCTGTGCATCCCTGGCACGAATCTCACTTGGTTATGGTGAATTTTTTATGTTGCTGCTGTTTATATATTGCTTAATTCTATTGACCAAAATTTTGGTGAGAATTTTTGAGTTCATGAGGGATATTTGATTGCAATTTTCTGTCTTTGTGTGGGGTTGGTATCTGGATTATGCTTACTTTGTAGAATAAATTTTGGAGTTTGTTGTCTCTTCTGTATTCTGGAATAGTTTGTGCAGAATTGGTAACATTTCTTCCCTAAAAGCTTGGTAGAATTTTCTTGTGAAACCATCTGGTTCTGAGCTTTTCTTGGTTGGGAGCTTCTTGAGGACTTACTTTATTTCTTAATTGGTAATACATCTGTTTATTTTCTACATCCTTCTAGGTTAACTTGGAAGGTATTTGTCCATGTCTCTAGATTATCAAACTTGCCTTATATCATTTTGTGCTGGTGTGTTATTATTCTTTTTAATTATTTTGCATCTATTGTGATGTCACCCTTTTCATGTATAATTGTTATGTTTGTGTCCCCTTTCATTTTTTTCCCCCTTAAGTTTGCCAGTTGTTTGTCAATTATATTGATCCTTTCAAAGATTGAACTTCTTATCTTCTTGATTTTTCCAGTTTTTGTTTTCTAATTCATTTATTTCTGGTTTAATCGTTATGATTTATTTTGGTCTGTTGTTTGAGAGTATATGTTGTTGCTCTTGTTCTAGTTGCTGGAGGTGTTGGATTATGGTATTTATTTTAGCTTCTTCTATTTCTTCATATGTGCATTGATTTCATAAATTTCCCTCTGACAACTGCTTTTGCTGTGTTACCCTTCTCATCTGTTTTAAGGAATTTCTTAATTTCATCCCTTATTTGATTGATTATTAAGTCATTTAAAAGCAATGTATTATTCATTTTACACGTGTTAATCTTTATGTTTCTGTTCTTTCTACTGTTGATTTCCAGTTCTATAGTATCATGATCTGAGAAAATGGATTTTAGGAACTCAATACGTTTGAATTTTTTAAGACTTATTTGTAGCCTAGCACATAGTCTATTTTAGAGTACGTAACATGTGTGTTTGAAAAGATTGTAAATTGTTTTGTTGTTGGATGTACCATAATGCTCTGTATATATCTATAAGGTAGCATGTGTTGACGGTGTTGTTCAGTTCTTCCATTTCTTCGTTGAACTTTTTTCCTGATGGTCTGTCTTTTCCTGAGATTGATGTATTGAATTCTCATCTTATTATTGTCCACATGTTGATTTCTCTATATAACTTGATAAAGATTTGGTGAGTGCATTTTTAGGGTCTTTCATTGGGTGTGCATTTGTTAATTATGGTTATATCTTCCTGGTATTTGTTCCTTTTATCATTATATAGTGACTGTTCTTGCCTCACATTATGTTATTTTCAATCTATTTTATTGGAAATTAATATTGCCACCCCTCCCTTTCTGTGATTGTCATCGGCTCTTCTATGCAGCGTACAGATGGGTCTTACTTTCCGATCTACTCTGTTGCTCTTTTGTGATTGATGAAGTTACACAATTGATATTCAGTATTATTATGATAGATGCAGATTTTTGGCTGCCATTTTGCTATTTGTTTTCCATCTCCCGCCTTTTCCATCTTTGTTCTAGTTCTGTGTCATTTGGGGTGCTGGTTTCTTGGGACTCATACCAGACAATACCACCGAGACAACTATTTTCTTCTATGCACTTAAAAATTTTTCTTCTTGCTCTGGGATCCTGATGAGATATAGGTTGTTTCTCTTGATAATGTCCACATCATTCTCAGGCTTTCTTTGGATTCCTTCAATTTTTTGTTGTTGTTGTTGTTGACTGTTTCCCCTATTCATTATAGTCAGAGTAAATGTCTTTGAGCTCACCAATTTCACTTTTCTTTCTTCAATTGTATTCCTCGGATCTTTTACTATGAAACCTAATTCAATGATCATTGTTTATCTTCTGGCACTCCTTTTGGATTAAGGACCTTCATTTTCCAATTTGGTTTGTTGTTCTCATAAGTGTTCCCCATCTCTTTTAAAGGGAACTGTGTAAGGTTGGTTGGCAAGAGAAACAAATCCAATGACACTCATATTTGTTCAAGGAAGAACTTTCTGTTAAGAAGTAATTATATGTCAATAAAGCATCAAAGTCCAGTCCAACTTAAGTCAATAAATCAAGTACTAGTCCATAAATCCCTCTTCAGACTCACCCAGCCACATGCAATAATGCAGAATGCAGGAAGATGATAGGTCTGTGGGTACAAAGATTTTTGTATGCAAGGTAATGGAAACTTTGACAGGGCAATGGCAACTCTCATGGTCAGTGACAGAGACAATGCAGGAAGGCAAAGGGGCAGAGAGAGAGGGAAGCTCTCAAGTTCACCTTAAAAGAAGGTCACATCCCCTAGGAGACATCACCAGGATGTTTGATTTTGTTTTCCTTGGGGTTTTTGTGTACACTTTGGGTGACAGCTGTTTCTGCATCATTGTGTTACAGCTGTTAGTGATTTACAGTGAGTTTCTGTGTCATGTTGGGGTTATTGTCTCTGTTTAGTGATGTTGGGGAGACTTAAATAATAGAATCTGGAAATCATACACAGGGGAAATGAAGAAGTACAAAGGGACAGATGGGTAACTGGAAAATGTTTGGGGAAGAAAAGATGGAGTAAAGTATAAATAATAGTAGTAATAATAAATGATCTACTGGATAGAATAGAGAGATGGTAAAATAATGGATGTTAAGAGGTGTAGTATGTGAATTTCACTAGCAGAGGGCAAGTGAAAGCAGAAGGAGTTCAATTTTTTTTAATACAGCACAAAAAACCCTAAATTTTAATTACAGCAGAGATATAAACACTTATAGTAACTCATATCACACATTAGAAGCTTGATAGAACCAGTTTAAAATGTGTTTTTCAAGAATCCAGGGTAAGTAGATGTATAAAGGTAGTTCAAAACAGGAGATGGTGATGGGGAAATGTGGAGCGAATAACAATGAATATGAAAAAAAATGCCCTGACATTTTTGTGCTGATGATTAAACAAATCAACTTAATATTAGTAATGATTAGATTGTATGATAGATGAAGTATATGCAAATAAAATGATTTAAATAAAGAATAGAAATAGTTATAATTCTGTTTCAGTGGACATATTATTTGAAATCACAAACAGAATAATAAGATAATTTAAAAAACAACTAAAACAATGATGATGTGTGGGAAGGAAAAGAAGCAGAAAGTAAGATTTATATATAAAATATATGTTTCCCAAGTGGGAAACTGATATCTATATATTAGAAACCATAGATAAATAAATAAGTGATCTCTGTACATTTTCATGGTTATGACGACCACCAACAGACCTATAATTGATTACATTTGGAGATTGGAAATGGAATAAAATGTAAGCAAATGCTCTTAAGATAATCACGAGTATGCTATTACATCACCTCCTGCAAGTATTGCTTCAATATAATTTTAATAAATCAGATTAATCAAAATAAAAAAATATAATCTGATATACAAGTGTATTCATTAATTATCTCCACTTCTTTGGAAGTCAGCACAGTAAGACTTTGTCTTGAGTACTTTGGATGTGATATCAGGAGGAAACATTTTACTTTGAAAAGTAGAAGGTCCGAATAAAAGAGGAAGACCCTCCAAGAGATGGAGTGATCCAGTGGATGCAACAATGGGCTCAGACATCACACAAGCTGCTGGCATTTTTCAGGATTGGGCTCTGTGTTGTTCAATTTCACATAGGGTTTTTATGTATTGGAGCTTATTCAATGGCTTATGACTGCACACAAGGCACTTAACACCACTAGCTACAGTTTAAATCATTAAGCAAGTAACTTAATACTTATACTACTTTAAATAACAAGTAGCTAACTACATCCTGAGACAGGTACAAAGCTATTTTTTTTAAATTTTATATTTATCTCCAGGTAATTACATTGACACTACTTTTATTAATCAGGCTTCTGGAGGTAACTTCCTCTAAATATGCATTTTCTTTCTGCTTATATACTTTTTGCATCACATATTCCTTTAAAATATCACTTGAGTAGCATTTGCAATGTTCTAAATCATTCATTCATTTACATATAAAATATTCCTGTCTTATCCATATTTGTTTTAATTTCCATAGCTAATGATGGAAAAATGGGATATGACTATACATACACCTGTGAAATCCGGAATCTATGTAAATTGGAAGGCTGTCAGAAAGGGAGAAAGGATATGTTTCTACCAGTAGTGATATTATCTAGAGAGACCAGTCCCTGGAGAAGGACTGCGTGCTTGGTAAAGTAGAGGGCCAGTAAAAACAAAGGTTCACAATCAGATGGATTGACACAGTGTCTACAACAATGGGTCCAAACATAAGAACAATCATGAGGACTGAAAAGTGATTCATTCTGCTGTACATAGGGTCACTATGAGTCAGAAATGACTGAACAGTACCTAATAGCACAGCACTACAATGATGGAAAAGTAATAAGAATGTACCTTGTGAAAAATAAATACAAAACACTTGTGAAACTCATGAAAGCAAGTTATACCTCTTACACGTTTCCTTATGTATGTACAAATCTACTCAAACCACTCTTCCTAGAAGTCTTTGAGCAAAATTATAATCCTAGTCTTACACATGTGGAAAATGAGATACAGAGTTTGACTGTCTTATTCAATGACATCCAAACATGGAACTATCAGACTTTGTGCTCAAGCCAATTGAGCACACACTTACCTCACCTCAATTTATGGTGATGTCATGCAGAATGGAACACCATGCATAAAGTAATGAAATTAAGTTTATCCCTGAATCTTTTCTGTAATTGGTTGGAGTTCTGACCATTTTGGTCCACGGACTGACTGTTATAAGTAAATATTCAAGCTTTTCCTTCTCATTTGTTTTAAGGGAAATTTCCAAGGAAACCTGTCCAACAGCATAACAACCTGTCAATATCAAATAGATGGTGTGTGGGTCAGGGTGACTAGAGAAACAAATTCGGTGACATTCATATATGTGTAAGGGAGAGTTTTAAATCAAAGAGTAATTGTATATTAAGAAAACATCCCACCCACTCCAGATCAAGGCCATAAGTCTGATATTGCCCTATGTGTTGATACTGCTTCATAAATTCCTCTTCAGACTCACGCAGCCATGCAATGACACCGAATGCAGGAAGATCACAGGCCACTGGGTGGAAAGTCTTATGGATCAGTGGTGGTGGAAGCATCTCAGGTTGGCAGGGGTCTCCACGTGGCTCGTCCAGCTCCAGGGCCCTTTATCAATGTAGCTCCATGTGTCTTGTCAACAGGAATGTCTTGCAGAGGGTATGTGTCCCACCTACAAGGAGGAAGACAGGAGTTCCCAGAATCCTCAGGAGAAGGCCATGCCCACGTTGAAGTCTCATTGGCTTTGACCTGATTGACTGCCTACACTCCACCCCTTTGCAAATTGACAAGAGATTATGTAACTGAGACAGACGGTGACTACACATAAGGCACATTGGCCAGAAGCTGAACTTATCTCCCTCCTCCTTATCTACTTTCTCTGAACAAAATAAAACATCAATACCAGGACCTGCTTAAGTATTATAGTAACTCCAATGAGTTTTCCAGCGTTAATAAAGTGATTAGCTAGTGAAACCTAAGATAGAATGGATGATAATACAGGTATTGGCTAATGCAGGCAGACTAAAGTGTTCATTTCTAACATGCCTTATCTTTTATGGTTCATCTACTTTCACAAGTATATCATACCCTTGAGGCATTTAGTTTAAAAGAAATTTGGTGTTTTTAGTGAGTTTTGTGGTTTTTGTCCAATCCATTTCTGTTTTTGCCATTGTATAGTACTTTGAGACCCAAAGGTAATTCTCTCTCTCTCTCTCTCTCTCTCTCTCTCTCTTTCTCTCTCTTTCTCAACAATATCGATCTGTGGGAACTAAGCTAAATGTGGTTAGGCAAGACATAAATATAACAATTTGTTGTTTAAAAACTGGGCTCTTTAAGGGAAAAATAAAAAACACCTTATGATGTAATGGGTAACATGTTGGGCTGCAAACGCCAAGGCAGCAGTTGGAAACTGCCAGCCACTCTGCGGAAGAAAGATGAGGTTTTCTATGATTCCCCTTAAGAGTTACATTCTCAGAAACAATGTGTTCCCACAGGGTCCCTGTGAATCAGAATTGACTTGATGGCAGTGCATGTGGTTTGTTTTTAAAGTGAGTATTTGCAGCAAAGTAGGTTCCTCATTAGCAAGGTTTATGCATAGTGCATTGGTCCCAATTTTCACCATGGGCCGGAATTCACCTCAGTTTCCTTCTCAGCAGTCCGCCCAGGTTTTTTCATCTTGTCTTTGGGTAAATGTTGAGCATTTGATCGCATGCATTGCTGTTAGGTGCTGTGAAGTAAGTTTGAACTTGTGACCATTCATGTATAACAGAAAGTTTGCCCTTTTCTGCGCTATCCTCACAATGGTGCTTGAGCCCAGGGTCGCAGTCCTTACGTCACTTCATCTTGTGGATGGTCTCCCTCCTTTCTGCTGACCCTTCTCCAGGAGCTGGTCCTTCCTGTAAACCTGTCGAAAGTAGCTGAGATCAAGCCTCACTACCCTCCTTTCCAAGAAGCATTCTTTTTCTACTTTGTCCATTTTTTCACTCCTTGAGCAGTACAATATTTAGTATATTTCGATTTTTCACAGCAGCATCATTCAAGTCCATAACTTCTTCTTTGATTTTCTTTATTCATGGTCCAGTTTTGACATGCCGTGAGCATGTGAGGAACTGAACATATCTATCATGGTTGGGCCAGGCATGTCTCAGAGCTCACAGAGACATCTTTGCTTTTTACCATTTTAATGGGTCTCAGACATTAGATTTGCCCAATGGAATATGTCATTTTCTTCCATGATGATAGCTTCCATGCATGTATTTTGTGGATACAAGAAACTAAATCCCTTGCCAACTTCATTATTTCCCTCCTTTATCACCATGCCGGCTATTCATGCAGACATGAGCATTTTTGCTTTCTGGTTATTGGGGTGCAATCCAAAATGTACCCTTTGACCATCATCAGTAAGTACAACAAGTTCCTTATTTTCAGCAACCTAGCTTGTGTCATCAACAGAGCAGAGATTATTAATGAGTGTTTTTTTTAACTCTGATGTTGTGTTATTCTGCCTATATCTCCTCCTAGCTTTGTAAATCATTTGCTCAGCATACAGATTAAATAAGTATTGTGAAAGGTCCAACCCTGATACACACTTTTCCTGATTTTGAACCAGGCACTTTTCTATTATCTTCTTTTTCTACCACAACAATTATCTCTTGATTGAGACATGGTATCAATTCAAGAGTACAATGAAGTGTTCTGGAATTCCATCTACCAACAGTTCACCAATCATGGCACACTTTTCTTCTGCTTCCTCAGACACCATCTCTTTTCTAATGTAAACCCTCAAGTTCTAGGCTCATCTTCAGTAAAGTCCAATTCATCCAGTGGAGTTCCCACATGGGATCTAACTGCTGTAGCTTCTGGAGCATGTTTTGTGCCTTGAAGATCCTGGATTCAGTGTCCCAGAGCACCCAGGTGGTCCATCTGGGTCCCCAGAATGCATTCAGAAGCTCGAGTCAATGTGGTCCATCCGGTGCATATCGCCAAAGGCACTCCCCACCAAGATTCCCCCAAAGCATGTCCAGTCTTTCTTCCCCACACCTGGAAGTCAGTCCTCCTTCTTTCCCTACGGACAGAAATGCCTTGTGTCTCCCCAGACGTGTTTACTCCCGCTCCCTGCCCTGCATTGCTCTAGGTCTGTATTGGTTGATAGGGCAAAGGAGAGAAACAGCTGGAACATTTCATGATATTAGAGCATAGAATGTACCATGTATGGATGTAGGACAATTAGAAATCATGAAAAAGAAAATGGGACACAGAGATAAATATCCTATGCATCACTGAGCTAAAATCCACTAGTATTGGGCCTTTTAAATTCTGCAGGTATATGGTCTACTATACCAGAGATGACAAATTGAAGAGGAATGACATCACGTTCACTATCAAAAAGAGCATTTCATATTTTTCCAGTCAAGATTCATACTGTAATATAGGGTAATATTCACATGCTTACAAGGGAGATCTTGTATAATGTTATTATTATTCGAATTTACATTCGAATAATAATGTAAATTATTATTTGAACTAGGGTTCAAAATGAGAAAATAGTAGGGTTTTGCCTCCTTTGAAGTTGCATCAGGCCTTAGTGACGTGCTGGGACCTCGGCATTTTGCTTGCCTTTATACTTTGGTTTGTGATTAATTAATTTTCCTTTATAAGATGGATATGAATATGTTCGATTGCTATTGCAAATATTCAGCTAAATGGGAATATTAAATAAATCTAGAGTAAAATAATTGAAGGGTGAGTTAAGAGTAATTAAGAATTCATGATTTTAGGATGATTTTTAGCCTGTGACTTTAGCCCAGAAAACCGGACTGCTTGTTAAAGAGTAACCAGACTAAAACATTTTTTTTGTGTGCCAGAGAAGTGAAAAGTAACGAACTAAAACACATCCACATAAGACAAAACACAATCTTGAGTATATCCCATCTGAATTTAGAGACCATCTCAAAAATACATTTGATGCATTGATCATTAACTACCCAAACCGAGAGGAGTTGTAGGGTATCACAGACATATACATAATAGCAATGATGACCATGTAAACCCACTCAAGGGGAAAGAATAACAGAATTATAGGTGAACAGATACATTGGATGGTTTAAGACATGGCAATATATATAGTATAAGGTATAGTGAATAACAAATAACAAATAAAAAGTAATATACAAAATATATAATATGATATGATATGATATGATATATCATTACATTAAATTATAATTATATTATATTATATGTTATAACAATAGAATTATATTATAACTATATGATAATCTATAATATAATAATTATGTATGGTATAGTGATATATTATATAATATAATCTATAATCTATAATTATAATACAATGATATATAATGATATATTATATAAAGTTACATAAGGTAATATAATAATAAAGGTTCCTGGGGTGTAGGGTAGGGAAGGAAGGGGATAAAAGGGAGCTGATACCAAAGAGTTCAAGAAAATGTTTCAAAAATAATGGTGACAGCAATTGTAGAATTATGCTTGATCTAATTGAATTATGGATTGTTATAATATCTGTAAGAGCTCCTAATAAAATGATTTTAAAATAGTATTAAAGAATGAGTTTAAGAGCACCTTAAAAACAGAGAGTGAATTATTTAAAAACTGAGGGCATTTGGGGAACAGGCCAAATTGATGTCAAAAGAGACTCTGAAACTTTCACATAGACATAGAATAGCTAAAATGGAAAGAAATGGTGAAGACCGGAACAGATTTCAAAGGGCAGCTCAAGGCAGTTTATTATAATAAATGTGAAAAAATATTGAGTTAGAGAATTAACAGAGAAGAAGATGATCAGTATTTATTAGATTTAAAGAACAAGAGGAAAAAGCCACAAGATATATTTTTGAATTTTTCTATTGGTAAAATATTGAACAAAGCCGTGAGCATCAAAAGAAAATGGAAAAACATACAGTCACTGTACCAAAACCTTTGGTCAATGTTCCATAATTTCAGGAGGTAGAGTATGATCAAGAAAAGACAATATTTAAGGAAGAAGTCCAACCTTTGTTGAAAGAATTAGTGTAAAAGAAAGTCCCAGGAGCTGACAGAATACAAACTAAAATATTTCAACCAACAGATGCGTGCTGAAGGTGATCAATCTTCTATGCCAAGAAATTTGGTAGAGAACTACCTAGCCAACTGACTGGAAGATCCATATTTGTGCCTATTCATGAGAAAGATGATTCAATAGAAAGAAGCAATTATTGAACAATCTCATTAATATCTCATGCAAATAAAAATTTGCTGAAGATATTTCAAAAAAAAGGAGAACCTTGATGGTAACTGACAGAAATCCAAGGTGAATTCAGAAGAAAACTTGAAATAAAAATACAATTTCTTGTATCAGATGAATCTTTGCTGGAAGCAGAGAATAATAAGACATTTGCCTGTGATCTCATATCGTTGTTCATTTAAGAGAGTACCTTACTCATGTGTGATATGGTTTATTTTATAAACAAATCTATTAGTTGGCTAGAAGTTGACCTCTGAGAATGGCTGCATTTCCAACTTCAAAGGGAATCATCTTAGGGCAATATTTTTAGGGGATCCTCTTTATTGATCCAGTAATTTGACCCAATAAATCTGACCTTTAAAAATAAATTGAATATTTTTTACATGTGGATTTTTTCCTTTTTTTTGAATTTCATTCACTCCTTTTAGTTTGTAACATACATATGTATATTTTTATTTTCTCAATAGTACTTTAAAATCTATACCACTGGCTAGATTAATGATGCTATTATTAGAATTACCAATTGTTTCATAGAGTTTACTTAAATTGTTTTGCTACACACTGGTAATATTGCATCTAGCATGGACCAATAGCTTGTAAATGATCATCAAATAATTTATTTAAAATTATGGAAAATGAAGTTAGACTCAGAAATTACAAATAACTTTATTCCCTATTTATTTGTTTGTTTATCTATTTATTTATTTAGAGCAATCTTGCTAGTGTCATCTTCTCCTGCTCCTTTTTTTGTTTCCTTGTTTGGTTTTAGAAGTTTCAAGAAAAATATCAATGTTTTTATGCTGTTTGGTGAAAGTACATCTTGTAAATAAATTGCAACAACTTTTTTATTTTGGATGCTGTGAGATTCATGTGGGAAGTTTTGATGGACTAAATATTTGATAATTGGCAGCATCTAATGTGACTTTCTCACTGAACTAGAAGTTTATTTTAAAACATATTCTGAACCTTATCAAATAATGCATATTCCACTTGGCATAGCGCTAGACCAAGAGAAGGTAATCTATAATCAAATTGTACATATATTATTGCCCTGTATCCATTTGTGTGAAAATGAGAGTATATATCCCATGTAAAAATATAGCAATGTCTACATATAACCTCCTCCCTGGGGGATGGACAACAGAAAAGTGGGTGAAGGGAGACGTCAGACAGTGTAAGTTATGACAAAACAATAATAATTTATGAATTATCAAGGGTTCATGAAGAAGCAGGGAGCGGGGAGGGAGGAGGAAAAATGAGGAGCTGATATCAAGGGCTCAAATAGAAAGCAAATGTTTTGAGAATGATGATGGCAACAAATGCACAAATGTGCTCGACACAACGGATGGATGTATGGATTGTGATGAGTTGTATGAGCCCCCAATAAAATGATATAAGAAAAAAAAATTAGCAACGTAAAGTGATACTCACCTATTGGGTTCCAGCCCAACTGTTCAATAGTATCTTCTGATTGGCCCCCTAATATTTATTTGTCTCATCTCAGTGAGTGACAATTCAGTAAATAAAGTGTCTTACAATCATAAGAAATTTCGTATTTTCCAGTCACTTCATCTCATATCCTTTATCTCATATGCCCTTTATAGTTATCTATTTATGTACTATGTAAAAATATATTAGGAAGCACTACTCAAGCTTCTGTAGACATGATCTAAAGTTTTGTTTCCTTTTGATTTTAAGCCAATTAAACAGAATTATTATAAAATGACTTTATAACTGTATTAATTTTCTATGGCTGCAGTAATATAATACCACAGGCTGATGGCTTAAACAACCATATTTTCCATAAGTTTTGAAGACTAGAAGTTCAATATCAAGGCCATGTTCCCTTTGAAGCCTCTGTGAGAGGTTCCTTCCTTGAATCTTCCTTGCTTCTGGAAGCCAACCGCATTCCCTGTTTTCTACTTCCAATCTCAATTTTGCTCTTTGTTCTTATAAGGTTATGAGTCATATTGGATTAGGGCTCATATTACTTCCTTATCACCTCATGGTGGCTTAACTAGTGCAACATCTGCAAAGATGTTATTTCTAACTAGGTCACATTTGCCAGGTGCCAGGTATTAGCATTTTGAAGATATCCTTTTCAGGGGATGAAAACTAACCCATAAAACAGTTGTTATCATTGTAGTTGTTTTATAAGACAGTAGCAACAATGGAATGGGAAAGTAAAACAAAACAAAAAACGTAATAGTTTTTTGTAATTATATTTTTTAGAAAAAGCAGGTGATTCAGAAAAAAATAAAGAGAACTAAGTAAATTTCTATGAGTTTACTCTCAGGAAATTAAAAACTAGATCTTTTTAATTTATCAATTACTCTAAATAATAAGATAGACCTGAAAGAATTACATGGTGATACTACCTCTTCCTCCTTCATGGCAGACATTACTAATTGAACAAGCTGTCTTTTCTTACAGATCTCAGATTTAGCCCACTAGTCCTTCGCAGCCTGCAACATTTTGGGGTCGGGTTGTTGAATGAATTAAGGTGAATTCATAGTGGATAATAAAACGAATAATGAGTGCATTCACTAATAAAAATAAAAGGAATAATAGAAATGTTTTATCTTTGAGCTTGTTTTTCTGTTTGTTAGTTTTGCTTTTTATGTGACATACAATGAAACCATAGATCATATACATTGGCAGAGAAGATGCACACATGCTGATGTCCCCTCCTTTTACAAATACTTAACAGACATTGCCATAGAATTGATTCTCAGTCATGACAACCCTGTAGGACAGAGAACTGGCCCACAGGGTTTCAACACTGTTATTTTTACAGAAGCAGACTGTTAGGTCTTTCTCCAGGTAGCAGCTGCGATGTTTGAGTAACAGGTGAACAATGTGACCATTGTGTCAAGAGATCTCCCTTATATGCAGACAACATTCAGCTCTATGCATGTTAAAAAACACTCTACTATGTATGTTAAAAAACACTCTACTATGTATGTTAAAAAACACTCTCCTATGCATGTTAAAAACACTCTACTATGCATGTTAAAAAACACTCTATGCATGTTAAATAAATCCTCTAGATATTAAGTTTAGTTTTAAAGGGTTTATCTTATTTTTTGGCGAATTATCAGATGGTAGTGCAAAACAATGTGTAGGTATATTCATTTTTCCTTTTTATTAGCATGAATGCTGTGCCTAACACAGAGAAAAAAATGGAATGTTATTACAAATAAATACTATGAAGCAGTTTAAATTTTTGTCATAACACAGTAAGTATAGGGCAGCTAGGAAGTGCAAGTGACTCATGTCACTCATCAATTATTTCATTTTCAGAAGATCATTCAATTATAAATTGAATACTGATATCTATTGTCACAAAACCAAAACAAAAAGCACAAAATGAATGAAACTGCTGTGAGAATCAAATCATGCTCTTTCTTTTTCCTCAAATAACATTAGTTATGACATTTTTATTGCATATTTTAAAAAATATGGCACAAATAGAAGTAACAAATAATTTAGTCACATGTGAGAACCTTCTATAAAGATAGATGGTCTTACATCTTATTTTAATCTTATACATAGATTTATTTAGTTAATTATGAATTTCTCAGGTAGAGTTTGTCTGCACTCTGGTCTAATGGCTTTCTACTTGTATTCTGGAAAGCATGTTAATTCATGTGCTTACAAGTCTTCTGTAGAAGACAGCATTCAACAGAAATTAAAAACACAATGCAATTTTGACTCTTTACAGTATCTTGACTGGGCCTGATAATAATAAAATCCTAGAAAATGTTTATTATATGAAAAATTAGTCAATTTAATAAATTTCTAGTACACTGCTCACTTATCAACATTGTTAGATTCCCAAACCTAAATCATTATGCAAAAATCAGTAAAAAAAAGAAGAGAACCAATTACCACATCATTACATAATATTCAATTACATGAACATAATATTCAATTAGCATGAACACTGTGCCTAACACAGAGAAAAAATACCAGATTACATAATTATATAACCGTCAAGCCACTGAGAACCATGGTCCAGCCTATGTAGTTGACACGGAGCCATAATCATCAAAACCATTGTCACTTTTGCATCTCACTTCAGTGTTGGTTACTACCAGATGTAGATTATTAATATGCAAAATAAATGGATAGATTTTTTATTATTGTTGTAAATGTGAACTATCAGATAATAAGATAGTTTTAAAATGAGCACTATGTGTATACACTTTTTTCCTATACTAAACTGAACATGATCCTTCATACACATAAAAGAGCCCAATGTAATCTGATAATTGACTACATTAATAATTAAATATTAATTATGAGAATTGGTCATATATGAGAATTGATTTTCATTGCAGTTATAATATGCAATCAAAATTAATGCTCTGGATTAATGAAAAGGTGATTTTGTATTTTCGCTTCAATTAAACTATACAGTTACATTTTTTATGATACTATTAAAACATATGATACTACATCTCCCTGTCACAATAAGGCAGATTAATGCAGGATTTATTTGCCAGGCTGTGAAATGACCCATAGCATTAAGGCAGTCCAAGTGCTGATTTTGGATGTGGTCTCATTGCCTGCAGTGTGGGATATGATAAATCACTGCTTGGTTTGTCAGTGTTTTCTTCTACAATGGATTCCATCATTCAAAATGCACATACAAGCGCAAATCTGCAAGTATTGCTACTAGGCTTTCAGCTCATGCATGCACAGGTTTATTCCAAACAAAACCTGTTTAGCCATACCTCTCAATCAGTGGACCTCTGTGGACAATTTCTTTCAGTAAGACACTCCTCTTATTTTCCATTAGGGTGCTTAATGTAAAAAAATATATCTGTCAATCAAAACAGTGGCCTCCAAAGGGTTTAGCTGGGTCAGTTGAATCCCAAGCAAAGAGATCAGCTCAGAAGGTTACGGTGACTATTTTTGGCATTCTTGAGAGGCTTTTTTGAAGGACACAGGATGATCACAGTGGCTGCTTAGAAAGAAATGTTAAGAAAATTGACTGCATTGATGATAAAAAGACCAGGAAAGGTCCGCCTTGGAAGTTTTCCCTCCACAACACTCATTACATGAGGGCAGCAAGAACTACCTGAGGAGCATCTCATTTGGAAATCTTAACCTGATCATTCTCTGCAGCCTTGATCTTGCTACTTCACCTTTCATTTCTCCAGACTCAAAGAACGGCCGAAAAGGAACACAATTTGGGTCCCTGAAGATCCTAAAACTGCCCTTGTGATGTGGTGTTCATGGAAGAGCGCACAATTCTTTCAGGAAGGGTTAGAGAGATGGAGATACCCCTTCAGAAGTGTGTAGACACAGATGGTGGTACATACATTGAGAAACTATAGCTCCTGATTTTGATAGTTTTGTTTAATAAAGGTTTCTTTGAATTATAGAGTACTTTTCTCTTGTACTTGGATGTAGGTATCCACACATACAGCTGAGCACAATGGAAGCAAGAAATGAAGTGAAGAAATAAAGAGGGGAAGGGAGAAAATGCTGGGAAGTGGGTCAATAAGATTACCACGGAAAAACTGCAAATGAATTGAATGACTAATTAAGCAGAGACAACAAAGCTAAAAACATGAATGATGAATCATGAAATTTATGTTCACAATCCTGTGTTCTCTTCCAAAATGTTCCACAGACTCTTAGCTAAATTATCAGGCTGGTTTTTCTAGAAAGCACCCATTTAAAAATGATCATTGTTTGGAGCACAATAGATTAGAGAAAAAAGCTTAAAATAAATATATATTTTAATTGTTAGCAAAATTAATTTTATCATGTATTAAATATATACTGTGCAAGACATAATGTTATGTGTTTTATAGGATTTATCTCACTTAACATTACATGCACCATTTACAATGGACACAAACAGGATACATAAAAAATTGATTCAATGAAAGATTATATACCTGGCATTATAATTTTTATTAAAAAATTCAGAAAATGCCTTCTAACTACTGTATATTCATATATATTACACTTGTCATTTGCCCTATAATATATGAGAATATTACCTATAATATTTCACTTGAGCCTCAAATCATCCTCTAACCAGGCCAGGCATAAGAAGAGTTATTTTAAATGGTCTCAAAATTTCTGGGTGCTGGATTTGGCATCTAAACTTAGGTGTTCTCTACTTCATTCCACCATTTTTTTAAAGCAAAATTCCTATTTTGGTCCAAGTGTGTTTGATTTTGACTTAAATAACTTTTCAATACACTTTCTATTGTTTTCTTCTGTGTTGAAGTTGCAGCATATTGAGAAATTCCATAGTTAACAGTAATTAAATAAAGCATTAACTACTTCAGAGAGACATTATGATTGGAGCTAGGACCTTTGACAGAATTTGGAAAGGAGACAGAAAATAGAGAAAAGAAGGCACATGTAAGTGATGAAAAAGTTTAGTGAGAAATTTGTCATTTCTCCATACTTCTAAGAAATCTCTTCTCTCAGATCATTCTATAACAAAAAGTGTCATTATGGTAAGGTGACCAGATTTAAAGCAGGACACCATTGACAGGGGGAGGGGGAGTTCTTGATTAAAAATTTGGTCAATATGAACCAAATAGACCGTTCCCTAGCTTGTCGTGCATTCTTTCCAAAAATCGGGACTTGTTTACAACACCAAAAATCGGGACTGTCCCGCCAAAAGCGGGGCGTCTGGTCACCTCGCTTTATGGCCTGAGTATTTTGTAGAGTTTGGTGCTGTCAATGCTTAGGAGCCAGATAGCAGAATTAAAAAGAGAAAATAGCTGGCCTTAGGTGATGAATTAGTCAAATGCTGGCTATGAATTTGGCTAGGTTTTCATTCTATTGTCATCTGATATTGAATTCATTTCTGTTGGATCCAGTACCAGCCTCAACAACAATGCACGTGCATTCATAATACACACCAATATACAGTCATACAGGTTTGGAGATACTTTAGCAATAACCAGGGTATCCAATGCAAAATAGGATTTAAAAGATGTAAGACAAACAAAAGAGTCAGATCAAGTCATTCATGTTCTAATATTATTTCCCTACATTTAATGAATTGAAAAGATCATCTTATTCCAGGGAACAATGAATGTATTCGCACGTTTAAAACAGAGTTTTTCAATTGCATGTAAGAAGATACTTCTACCTCCCTTCTTACCCCTTTCTATTTATTGGTATCTGTGTTAGTCCAGGTAGTCTAGAGAAACAAGTTAATGAACACTCATATGTGTATAAGAAAGAGCTTTATATACAAGAACGGTTGAATATTGAGAAAACATCCCAGCCCAGTCCAGATCAAGTCGATAAATCTGATATTAGCCTATATGTCCGATACCAATCTACAAAGTCTTCTTCAGACTCACAAAAAAACATGCAAAGACACTGAATTCAGGAAAATCACGGGCCAGTGAGTTGGAAGTCTTGTGGATCCAGTGGCATTGTAAGCACTTCAGCGTTGGCAGTGATCTCCACATGGTTCCTTCAGCTCCAAAACTCTGAATGCCTCAGGGTAGCTTCATGTGGCTTCTCCTCAGAAATGTCTTGCAGAGAGTGAACCTTGTCAGTACAGAGTCTCCAAGGGAGTGAGCCATGACAGACACTGTCGCCTTTCTCCAAGGAGGTAATACAGGAGTTCCCAGAATCCTCAGGAGAAGGTCATGCCCACACAGAGGCCTCATTGGCTATATCCTGATTGATGGCTAGACTTCACCCCTACATGCTTAATCCTCAAATTGACACCAGATTATGTTACTATCACAGTATCATATTCCGGAGCAGCAAAATACTAAGGAGAGAGAGGTACAATATCTTCCAAAGGAATTACCAAACTCACTGCCATGGAGTTAATTGCAATCCATAGGGACCCTATAGAACATTGCAGAATTGCCCTTGTAGATTTCTGAGACTCTCACTCTTTAAGGGGATAGAAAATCTCACCTTTCTTCAGTGTAGCATTTCATGGTTTCAAACTACTGATCTTGCAGTTAGCAGCCCAGCATGTAACCCCCTATTCCTTAAGAGCTCCTTTTCCCCAAGAGAAGAGTTTTTAGTGAGAGTCACTGGGAATATCAGTCAAACCATGAGAGTTTCTCACTGCCCTTAATTCAATTCCTGCTCAAAGAGACCACATAAGACAGAATTTCTCTCCCGAGGAGCAACTGGTGAATTTTAACTGCTGATCTTGTAGTTAGCGGCCCAACTAATAGTCCACTACACAACTAGCACTCCATCCACTATTGCTTAGAGAACAACAATAATGAAATTCGGTGTTGTTCTTGTTTTTGATTGTGCTTTAGGTGACAATACCCACTGTTGTAGAGTGAATTCTGATCTTACAGGGTACAACTGTCTCATAGTATTTCCAGGGCTATAAATCTGTATGGCCACAGACTACCTTTCAGTGAGCAGCCCAATATTCAAACCACTGTGCTACCAGGGTTCTTTAGGTGATAGTATGCAGAGCAGGTTAGTTCCCATTTGATAGTTTGCACATGAAGTGTTCCATGATATTAGTTGTATTTCCTACAACTCTCTTCCCTTTGCTATTTTTTTCATCAAAATTTTCGACATCTCTCTGTCTTATCTTTACTTTTGGCCAAATGTTGTCTTTTTAATCTTGTATAATTATTCTAAGGAACACTTTCTCTCAAGGGGTATTGTTGATTTTATATTGTTGTTATTGTTGTTTGACTGAAATGTGGTCTCTGAGACTAGCCTCAGTTTCAGGTCAGAAAGGCTTCTTATGTCCCTCATCTTAAGGGTTCTCAGGAATTTGGTCTTTTTGTGAATTTGCTTTTGGTATACGCTTTTTCCCACCATTGGGACCTACTCTTATGATCCCAGTCAGAAGGTTGGTAGTGTTAATGGAGACCCATCTAGTTCTGTGGTCTTTAGAATATGTATGTTGTGATTCATGTGGGCCACTAGTTAAATTGACTAGTTACTCCCTTTAATTTTAAATCTTGGGTTGTTGTTTTTTAATTCCTTTTTCCAGATGAGACTAATATCTGTCTCAAAAGTGATTAAGCTCCCAGACTTAGGGATGCAGAACATTGTCTTTACAAATCATGTGGTGCCAATTGACACAGATGTTTCCCAACTCAATGGTCCTTCATCCTCAAGCCTAGAGACTTCATTCATTGAGATGGTTTTGTCTAAGAATCTGTATTAATATCTGTGAAACCACAATTTTAATATAGAAGCATTTGAAAGCAAACCATTACCTGCAGGTGGATATTCTCTCTTACATGCTTTCATGTCTTTTTGCATGTCTACCTCTTTATGAATTCATTTGTCAATTATTTTTGTCTGTTAATGCTATTATAACATGTTTCTCTGTTTGATATTAACTACTATACTCAAGGATCCCTGGTTGCATAGTGGTTACTCACTAGGCTGCTAACTGCAAGGTCAGCAGTTGGAAACCAACAGCCCTCCATGGGGGAAAGATAAGGCTCTCTTTCCATGGATTTACAGTCTTGGAAACTCTCAGGGGACAGTTCTACCATATCCTATAGGGTCTCTATGATTCAGCATTGAGTCTATGGGAAGGAATTTGCTTTTTTGAACTACACTCAAAGTTACTGCGATCAAGTTAATTCCAACTCATTGCAACAGTTGTCCTTTAATCTTGTCCCTTTATCATTATTAACACTTGTGTTCTTTATAATGAGTAAGCCATTCACACCCCTGCATCCCTAGTACCTATCAGTCAATATGTATTTTCCTTTTTTTATGTGCAAATATTTTCTTGCTCTTAGTTGTTTTTTAATAAAATGGCCTCATATATTAGTCCCTTTATGATTTAATTAATTCACTCACTGTAATATCCTCCAAATTCATCCATGTTTTGAGATGTTTAGTAGATTTGTCATTAGTTGCAATCATTGTGTAGTACTCCATTGTATGCATGTACCACAGTTTATTCAATCATTCATTGACCAGAGTTAGGCTATTTCCATCTTTCAGGCACTGTAAATAATGCTTCAATGAACACACTTCCATGGAACTGATTCTGACTCATAGCAACCATGTAGGATAGATTAGAACGGCCCTTTTTGGTTTCTGAGACTGTAACGCCCTATGAGAATAGAAAGCTCTTCTTAATGACGTGCAGCTGGTGGTTTTGAACTCCTAATCTTGTGGTTAGCAGCCCAATGCATAAGCACCATGCCACTAGGAGCATAGGTGTGCTTGTGTCAATTTTTTCTCAACTCTTATGTCTTTAGGTTATATACCTAAAGTGGATTTGCTGGATTATATTGTGCTTTTATTTCTGTTTGTGGATGAAGGGGACAAAGCAAAGGGGATTTAGCCAGCCCATGGATGCCCACTAGGGGGACATATCCATGTCCACTAGAGAGTGACACAGGAGTAGTGTGCCACCAGTCCTTAAGTCCCTGGTGCTGGTAATTGAAAAGAATAGGAGGCGCCATTGGTCAGCCAGTCCCTTGTGTAGGTGGTTGGACAGGAATGGGCACCTATGGTTTACAAAGCCCCAGTGCCAGTTAATTGTTAGAGCAGCAGGAACTGTCAGTTCATGTATCCTCAGTGTGAGAACCTAGGGAGTAGAAGCAGGTGCTGCCTTTCTGTGCTGTCCTTTTGCCAGTGGCTGGATGGAGAGGCTGATAATGGTGATCCACATGCTCTGACATAAGTATTTGAAAAAAGCAGTTGGTGCCATCGGTGTGTGGGCATGTGATGCAGGATGTTGATAAATTGGACTGTTGAACAGTGGTCATGTTGTAGGGAAGCAAGGAGGCCAGATTCTCTGGCTTCTGAGACCAGGCCTATATGGATGCTGTTAGTGAGGTGATTATATTTAACTTTCATTGGCCAGGAAACACTCTTGCCTTGCTTTGTCTAGGAATTCAGAGTCATTACTGCTTGGCTATACCAGGTGATTTGAATGGGAACCTTGTTTGCTTTGTTCAGATGCAGCCATATTGTACAGGTTTGACCATCAGGGTCACTGGTGATTCATAATCCTTTGGTTCACTGTTTTTGTCCTTTCTTACATTTGTCACTCAATTGGACTCTGCTTGTCTTTAATGTTCAATGTTCCAGAGTTTTATTTATATCGGATCCACTTTTTTTTGCGGGGGGTGTCTTTGTGGTAAGAGGGGTGTTATGAGGTGTCTGTCTATGTCACCAGCTTACACCATCTCTCCTTAAAAAAATCAAAGTGTGAAGATTTTTAAAAAT
The DNA here is from genome assembly GCF_000313985.2 of Echinops telfairi. Taxonomy (NCBI): domain Eukaryota; kingdom Metazoa; phylum Chordata; class Mammalia; order Afrosoricida; family Tenrecidae; genus Echinops; species Echinops telfairi. Next base: position 2,581,186 of record NW_022111378.1, on the reverse strand, counting down.
TTCTATTTCTCCCAGCAGCAAAATCAGTGAACTGTGAATGAGTGGTTTGCCTGTTCACCAACAACCTCTGTTATATTACAAATAGAAAAATGCGAATCAGACTGTGACTTTCTTAGTAAAGTACTCATGCCCTCACTGGGAAAAAAAAGTATTTAAAATATTTAATTGTTAGGTATTTTGAAAGGAGAACTAGAATGAAGAATCCTTAGTACAACACAGCTTACTTGACCTTGTTCTAAACCACCCTGTTTAAAAATGTTTCCCAATGACTATAAAGAATGCCAGATAATACAGTGTCCATTGGTCAACCCAAACTCATATTCCTACTCTGTTTTAGCTCCCAATTTAACTGCATACATTAAACTCTAATGCAGATGCAAAATTTAATAGAGTTATTTCTCCTGCTTATGAGAGTAGTTTATTTTCTCCTTACAAACTTATACTACATAGTAAGAGCTAACATTTGTTAAACACTCAGTAAGTGACAAACACTGTTGTAAGCATTTTGCATGTATTATTGCACCTAATTCACACTATAATCTATAAGACATATATTGTATCATTTTATGTACATATATATAGATATATATGTAGATACATACACTCATTTTATAGATAAGGAAAATAAAGCACATAGTTTTACTTGATTCATCAAACAACTCTTAAAGCTTATAGAACAGAATTCTAACCAAGGCTCTCTGATACTAGTACTTAACTCCCTATTACTCTATACTTTTTACTATCCTACAAATGTTGATATACTACAGTTATTGAAAAAGAAAGAATAAAGTGGGGCCTCAATTTTTATGTCCTCAAGCACTTTCCTTTATCCCCCTCATCTCATTCTGTTTCCTCCCTCCATCCCCCTTCCCTTTTCTTTCCCCCTTTCTTTCTTATTTTCTTCACTCGTTCCTTCCTCTGCTTATCTTCCTTCCTTCTACATGTCTTTTCTACCCCCTCTTTTGCTTTCCTTATGCCCTTACATTCTCTCCTCTCCCTACCTGTTAATTTTCTCCTCTCCTTTTATCTTCCTTTTTCTCCTCCCTTTCCTTTTTCCCACTAGTCTTTCCTCTCCTATTCTGACTTCCTTCCTTCCTTTGGCTTCCTCACTTTTTTCTCTCCTCTCCTTTCTTATCTTCATTCTGAACTTCCCACATTCTTCTTGTTCTATTCCTTGCTACACTGAAAGAGACAGACTAGCATCAGAAGACAAGGCAGAGGTACATTCTTAGATATCATATATCCTGGAATTGATGACTGCTCAAGCATTGGCTAATTGCATGACCTTGGGCAAACTCATGCAACTCTTTCAGTTTCTTTAATTTACTAGATGGAACCATCATAACGAGTGTAACCTAGTAATCACACTGCCTGACACAGGAAACCCTCAACATATCTTTGTTTTATACTCCTCTGTGAGTTTAGAAATTTACTCAAAGATACTGTAGGATAAATTTGTGTCATCTTTGACACTTTTGTGTTCCAGAAACACGAGTCAAATAACTCTTAAAACATGTCTTTGTTAGAAAGACACAAATATTTAATCAAAGGGGCGATACTTTTGGAAATAAAATCTACAGGTGAAATGTTGTTTCACGAGTAGGCAAAAATTGGACAACATCAAAAACTAACTTCCAATTATAAAGATAAAGTGAAACTTTAGCAAATATTTGAGATGTGCTGCCATTCAAAGTAAACGTATCTTAATATAATATTTGTTTTTCATCTCTTAGTCCTTGCAAGGGAATGGTTTAAAATCAGGAAAGGTGTGCCTCAGGTTGTAGTCTCTCATCACACATATTCAGTCTGTCTGCTGAGGAAATAACTCCCCCCCCAACCCCCCAAAAATCTTGATTTGTTTTTGAACCAGAATGCGGCATCAGGATTGGAAGACGGCTTTTTAACAACCAGCAATATATAGATGGCAGACAGAACTCACTAGCTGAAAGACTGAAGCAGTTTTTGATGAAGATCAAGGGTTGCAGACTTCAGTATGGGTCAATGTGCAGAAAATCCAAATCCTCATATTGGGCTCAATAGGTAGAATCATGATAAATGGAGAAAAAGGTTGTTGTCAAGGATTTTGTCTTACTTAGATCCATCATCAATCCTCATGGAACCAGTACTCAAGAGATCAATGGATGTATTACAGTGGGTAAATATTATGCACAGGCCTCTTTAAAATGTTGAAAAATAAAGATGTTATTTTGGGGACTAACCTACACCTGACTCAAGCCATCATATTTTCAATTGCCTCATATGCATGTGAAACTGGATAATGAAGACCAAAGAAGAATCAATTCATTTGAAACATGGTTTGGCAAAGAATATTGAAAAGTACCAGGGACAGGTTCTACATCTCTGCTGCGTTCAATATTTCATTGCAATGGCCACAGAGAACTCACAGACAGTCCTCACACTTATGGAGTTTATTAAAGAAGTTAACAGGTACAATTTAGTTCAGATCTGCTCAGCATACAGTTCTTTGTTCAGGACAGTTTCTTCTCTGCTGTACCTTTATGCAGGCTTCTCTCTGACCCTTGAGTGCTTGGCCAGGCCTCTTACTTTTTCAGGAAATTTAACAAAATTATTTTTATTATTGTCTAGCAATATCAAAAGAGCACTTTATATTGCCGAAATATTCGATCTGAAGTCACTGGTCTCTAGCTCTATGGGTCAGAAAACCTAGCTTCCCTGATTAAATGGTAGGAGGCATCACATTCCAAAATTATGCTTTTGAGAAGGCCTAATTTTATTAACTCTATTGGCTGAAAAGCCCAGCACACTTTCCTGTGCGGTAGATCTGCCACTGTTACTCTTCTGTCACTTCTCTATTGTTAATGCTTTGTATGCCTGCATTAAAGAAGTTAGATACACAGGGATCTCAGATTTCAAAGGACGTCTTCTACTTCTGTCTTTTTTTCCTTTTTGGTAGTAATGGAATTTCTGTTTCCTGCTTCTGAGATGGCTTATTTTATACCCAGCAGGATTATAAAACTGGCCAATACCCACATTAGATTTTCAAGTTTTTATAACCATAATAACCCTGTGAACAATCACTACAACTGAATCTTATAATTCTGTGAGGATTGCTTCCCAGCTCCTCTTGTCCAGTCCCAAAAGGAAAAGGGAAAATACACCCATTTTTCACGGTTCCATAAGACTATTGCTAGAAGTAATTCACTGCATCTCAGCTTTCTACCACAGGAATTCAGTTACTCTTTTATCTGTGCCCCTAGAGCAGCAGTTCTCAACCTGTGTGTCACGACCCCTTTGGGGGTCAAACAATCCTTTCACAGGGGTCTCCTGGTTCGTAACAGTAGCAATATTACAGTTATGAAGTAGCAATGAAAATGGTTTCATGTTTGGGGTGTTACCACACATGAGGAACTGATTAAAGATCTGCAGTATTAGGGAGGTTGAGAATCACTGTCCTAGAGAATTGCATACTAACTTTTATTAGTTTGAATAAGACAGTATCTAGATGCAAGTTCTAATTACTGAGAACTTAACTGTTAGCTTAATGAAAGAATCATCATACGAATGTAGATAAAAATGAAAAGCCAAAGAATATGGAATATCAACTGTATATAGAATCAATTCCTGGATCCTTTCATCTATTATGGGCCCCCAAATACTCATTCCAATTGATTCATCTTACTGTACATTAGGTAAGAGAAAGACAGGACTCCAAATGGTTTCCAAGGCATGTCTTTAATATATGTCCTATATTTTCCTCAAAACAATCTACTGCACCAGATTTAGTCATGTTTCTTTTCTTTGACACATCTAGATTCAATTTCTACATCATCATTTATTGAAAAGATGATTTCTTCTCCACTTAATGTGTTTTAATATTTTATTAAAAAGAAGGTTGTATTTCTGGTTCTCTGTTCTAATCCATTTGTCTACATATTTATCATTGTCCATACTAAGCTGTTTTGATTGCGGCAGCTGTATAATAAGTCTTTTAAATAGAATGAGAGGTCTCCTACTTTGTTTTTGGCTTTTAGCAGTATTTTGTATCTCCTGGCTTTCTTTCATTTCCATATGGAGTTGGTGAGAATTTTGTCATTTACTGGAAGAACTATTCTGGCTTTTGGATAAGAATTGCATTTAATGGAGAGTGGTTTTAGTTCTATTGATATTTTCACTATGTTAAATATTCTTATCCATGAGAATGGGGCATTCATCCACTATGTAAGTCTCTTTTGGTTTCTTAAAGAAGTGTTTTATAGTTTTCTTTGTATAAATCTCTGGCTTCTCTGGTTAGATTTCTTTAGTATTTTATCTGTTGTGTGATATTGTAATAGGTAGGGTTAATTTATTCCTCTTCAGTATCCTCTTACTTAACAGACAAGAATCCAATTCACTTTTTAATTTTGATTTCATAATCAAAGGAAAATTAGAGCAATATTTTCATTGAATCCTTGGGGCTTTCTATATGTAAGATCTTGTCATCTGCAAATAAGAGTTTTACTTCTTCCTTAGCAATTTGTATATCTTTTATAATTTTTGATGTCCTGGCTCAGGCTAAGTCTTTCAGGACAATACTAAATAAGAGTAGTGATAAAGGGAAACTCTGTCTGTTTGTACCTTGCTATTTTTTTGTTGTTATTTTAAAAAACATTTTTGATTCATTTACTGATGCTATAATCTTAATAATGTATTTTATTCCAATGGCCAAGGGTTTGTTTTGCTGATCTTTTTCTAATTTTTGTAAGTACTTTGTTAAGATGTTGTTTTGGATGTTTTTTAATTTAATGCTATAAATATTTGGTGGAGTTACTTTATGGAGTTTCCTAATGGCCAAATTGATTTCTTTTTGTCTTAGAGGTCTGCTAAGATTTTCTATGTCAAATTGTGTTAATTTTGATAGGTGATGTGTTTCTAGAAATGTTCCCATCTCTGCTAGGTTTTCAAATTTGTATTCCTGTTCTCCTTTGTTTCATGGAATTTTAAAAGTTTTTATTTTTATTTTTAAAAATTTTCAATTGTCCAGTGTTTTTTAAGTATAGGAATGTTCAATTTCCATGTAATTGTGTATGTTTCTAATTTCATAGCAATGCAATCTGAAAAAACAGTTGGTAGTGTCTCCATGTATTAAAAATCATTGATACATGCTTTGTGGCCTAACATGAACTTTTGGAGTGCATTCCATTTGCACTAGAAAATATTGTACATTGTGTTGCTGTTGGATGAAGCGTTCTTTACGTACTTGACAAGCTACATTAATTTTATTGTTTAGCTCATCTTCATTTTTGTTGATGCTTCTCTCTATTTAATTGATTTTGGCTCAAAAGTGATGTATTAAAATTTCCAGTGTTGTAGAATATCATGTACTTGTTTTTTCAACTCTCTATAAATTGATTGCTGTGTTTTCTCTTGTAGATGAATGCATTTTGTTAGTCTTTCATGGGGTTCATACATGTTTATCATTGTGATGGCTTCTTGTTCAATTATAGCTCTCATCATTATATAATGACTCAGTCTCTCATGGTGGTTTGTACTTTGATATCATTCTTTTTTTGGAAAATTAAGATTGCTACTCCTGCTTTCTTTTGTTTATTATTAGCTTGAAATACTTTTTCTTGCCCTTTGATTTTTATTCTGTTTTTTGTCTTTATAGCTTAGCCGTGTTTCTTAAAAACAGCTTAGCTTGTTTTCTTATCCATTGTGCAAGCTATCTATGTCCCTTTAACCATTAAAATCAGCGGTTCTCAACATTTCTTATGCTGCACCCCTTTAATACAGTTCCTCATGTTGTGGTGACTTCCCAACCATAAAATTATTTTCATTGCTGCTTCATAACTGTGATTTTGCTACTGTTATGAATCTGGTGACCCCTGTGAAAGGGTCATTACCTCCAAAGGGTCGCCACCCACAGGTTGAGAACTGCTGAGAATGCTTTAAACCATTTACATTCAATGTTATTATTGATAAGCCACTGCCATCAAGTCATTGCTGACTCATCGTTGGTTTTATTGCTGTAATTTTGTTACAGTTTTATTATGTTTATGACAGTTTGGTATCTTTTGTGAACTACTCAATATTTTCTACCTTTGACTCTGATTTCCAACTCTGATTTCCTTATTGTTTTCTTCTTTCTGGAATTCTGTATTTGCTTCCCTACTCTGAATTATATCATTTGGTTTTAGGTTTTATTTGTATTATATAAGAAGGATAATTTCTTAATAGTGATGTCTTTTATGATAATTTTAGTATGCTGTCTGTTGTTTTTCTTAGTTCTCTATTGAATAAAAAGTTCTTTAGTATATTTTGTAAGGTTAATTTTGGTTATACAAATTTCTGTTCTGAAGAGGAGTCTATTTCTCCCTCATAATTAAGAGATAATTTTCCTGTATATATCATTCATGGGTGGCAGTTTTAGTTTTGTTTTTTCCATTCAAGATTTTGAATATATCAACCAATTGGATTCTTTTTAAAAAAAATCATTTTATTGGGGACTCATACAGCTCTTATCACAATCCTTATAGACATCCCTTGTGTCAAGCACTGTGGTAAATTTGTTTCCCTCATCATTCTCAAAACATTTGCTTTCTACTTGAGCCCTTGGTATCACCTCCTCATTTTTCCCCTCCCTTACTGCTCCCCCCTTCCCCAATTGGATTCTTGTCGGCATGATTTCCATTAAAAAAAAACAGACATTTGCTTATTGGTTTGTCGTTAGAGATGATTATTCTTTTTCTCATATTTCCATCAGGATTCTTTCCTTTTCTTTCATATAATAAAGTTGGACTCTGGTGTGTCATAATGATTTTCTGTTTTTTCATAATGTTATGTATATTTTCATTTACTACTCAACAATTTTCTCCGTGGTTAATTTTTTCCCCTTTTTGTTCTGGAAGTTTATCAAATGTATGTTGTTCCTTTTGATAGTGTCACTTAGAATAATTAGGTTTCCTTCAGTTTTTGTTTGTTTGTTTTTTGTCTTTTTATGGTTTGATCTTATGTTTTGGTGTTGAGTGAGTTTTGAAGATCACAGGTTTGTTTCATTGTTTCAATTTTTCTATCTTATTCTTCCAAAATGTTATTCACTTCCACTCTCTTAGTGTTTGCTCTTTGAATTTATTAGTGGAGTCATTGCATTGCTCCTAGTTTTTCATTTATTTTCTCTGCTTTTATAGTGCTTTTCTGAGTTCTTTTATATTTTCTTCTGTTTTGGGGGGAATATTTTTGTCTAAATTTCCCCCCATTCATTTGAAGCAGCTAGAGATAATTTTCTTAATGATCTTCATAAACTATCCCATATGAAGATCTGAACTTTGTCTTTCCCCAAGACTTTCTCCATATTTACATCTGCATGAATTCCATTCAATTGTGCTGTCTTTTCTTATATTCTCAGGGGCATAGATACTGGTTGCTGCTTCTTCAGAAATATAATGTTTTTATATTTGTTTCTGGAGTGAACAGTACTCCCCATGCACCTGTTGTGGATTTTTGTTTTAAAATCAATTTATTGGGGCTCATACAATTCATCACAATACATAGATCAATTGTGTAAAGCACATCTATGCATTTGTTGCCCTCATTATTCCCAAAATTCGCTTTCCTCTTGGGTTCCCGGAGTCAGCTCATTTTCCTTTTTTCCCCTCCCCCTCCCTTCCTCCTCCCCACTCCCCCATGCACCCTTGATAATTTATAAATTATTATTATATCTTATATTACACCGCCCGGCGTCTCCCTTCACCCACCCCTCTGCTGCCTGTCCCCCAGAGAGGAGGTTATATGTAGCTCCCTGTGATCAATTCCCCATTTCTACACCCCCCTTCCCTCCTAGTATCACCACTGTCACCCCTGGTCCTGAGGGGTTCATCTGTCCTAGATTCCCTGCGTTTCCAGTTCCCATCTGTACCACTGTGCATCATCTGGTCTAACCAGGTCTGCAAGGCAGAATTGGGGTCCTGGTAGTTGGGGGAGGATTTTGAAGAGTCAAGGGTGGCTAAGTTTCATGACACTAGCCTATCCTATGCAGAGGTTAATGACAGGGAACAATTAAATACTGTCCCTGTCAATGCCCCATTCTTAGGTTGGTTTTCATGTTTTCAGGAAGTGCAGGTCAATGACCAACTGCCACAATGGGAGAGAAAAGAGAACATAAAAGCCTGCCTACTCACCCACCCAATTGTTTTCACTAACTGTGTCAATCAGAGCCATGCCCAGGGTCTCTCTCTTTAAAGTAGTCAGTTCTGAGCATGAGTGCACAGACAGATGAGGTTCAAACTTTCTTATGGTAATTTCCCTCTCTTGTAAGTTCACCTAAATTTGCTATCCCCAAGGACTGGTTATTTCCCCTCGTAAGCTGCAGAAGAGTAGCCACAGTACTCCCTGGGATCAGATCCAGCCCTAGAGATGTGCCCAGGCATTGAGCGAGCCTATCATGGCTATGGATTAGGAACCCTGGGTGTAGGCTGCAACTCTTTCAACCCTGTTGTTGAAAGAGTTCAGCGTTCTGAACCCCAGAGAGCACTGCCTGGTCTTGTACCATCCTCACGAGTTTTCCTGTGCTGGCGTCCATTGTGGCAGCCCCTATGTCAGTCAAGCTCATTGAGAGCCTTCCTGTTTTTTGATGTTCCTCCACTTTAAGAACATTGTTGTCCTTCTTAGGGACCCTCTTGCCAATGTCCAAATTAAAGGCGATGAAATCTCAACATTCTGTCTCTAAGGAGCACTCTAGCCATACTGTCTAGGCAAATTTGTTCTCCCTCTTAGGAGTCCATGTAACCTTAAATATTCTCTACCACTTCCATAATTCAAATGTCCAACTTTCACATGCATATGAAGCAATTGAAAATACGTTGGCTTGAGTCAGGTTCACCTTAGCCCTCAAGGTAACATTCTTGCCTTTAAAAACTATAAATTGGTTTTTGTAGCAGATTTACCCAGTGCAATGAGTCCTTTGATTTCTTGATTGTTGCTCCATGAGCATTGATTGCTGATCTGAACAAGACAAAATCCTTGAAAACTTTTGTCTTTTCTTCACTTATCATGAAGTTACCTGTTGGTCTCCTACAGATTAAATAAATATGGTAAAAGGATACAACACTGACACACACTTTCCTGATTTTAATCCTTAAAATATACTCTTGTTCTGTTTGTGCAACTGCCTCTTGAGCCATGTACAAGTACTGCAGGAGCACAATAAAATGTTCTGGAATTCTCATTCTTCTCTAAGAGTTCAGTAAACCACCGAAATTCCCATCCAAGTGTAATCATGGTGGCCCTTCCCAGTAAGGACATAAAGTCCCACCCCTCACTACAAGTATGTTGGGGGAGAAATACAG
>NW_022111378.1:2568476-2570515 GCF_000313985.2 Echinops telfairi | reverse complement strand
CCTAAATAATATTAAGAGGATTCTAATCCAGATTTTGAAAGTTAAATCTTATTTTATATATATATATATATGAAAGTGATGGTCATCTTGCTAAGAATGTTATCTTATTTTCAAATGTTTCATTACCTATAAATTGATTTTGGTAGGTCATTAGTAAGTTGGTCTTAGATTTAATTTTCTATGCTTAAGCTTTAAAAAGTAATAAATACAATGCACCATTGCTCAAAGTCTGCTACACAGTAAATTGGTAGAATGGTGTTAGAAATGAAATATGGAAAGTTGAATTTCAGAAATGATAATGAAATGAGCTGTTAAAAAGCATATATTTTAGGGAAGTATCTTCTAGATTTGTTACTGGTTTGTTAGTTTGACAAAAGAACCCACAGAGAGAAGAAAGCATGAACTGAGAGACCGTTAGTTTACTTTGCAACTCATCAGAAAAGGGCTGAAAGAAGAGTTACCAGTCATTCCCTTTACATCCTAGAATTCCATAGGGGGCTACAAGATTGATATTACTTTTAATAAACACTAGACTATTATTTATTATTTTTACTATTATTGTTTCCTTAGCATACCATGGAATTCCCTAAAGGCTGTGGGACAAAATAATATGACTTTGATAACTAAAAATGCATGCATTTCTGTACTCTTATGTTTTGAAAGAATCTATTTTAATATCTAATACTGTAAATACTTACAGATATAGCCCGCAAAAATAAAAATTATTTAGGGTCCTCAATGATCTTTTAAAATATGCAAAAGCATACTGTGGTCTGAAAGGATGAGAACCATTGGTCTCAATTATTGAATCATGTAAAAGTAGGCTTGATTTAACAACAAATTTTGATAACAAAAAACATTTATGCAGACCACTGTTTAAAGCATTAGGTAACAAAAATAATAGGCAGAATTAGCCAACGTGGAAGTCCAATCACATTTTGAGATATTAAGTGAATATTGATCATTGGTCAATGGAATCAAGTGCCAGCTCACCAGTTAACATCTTCTATGATTTGATACAAGAGTAATGGAGCCAAAGACCTTTACTATGCCTTACAGATGTTGGATGTTAAAGAAATTGTTATTTCAAATTGAAATGAACTTTGAAAATGAAAACCTCTAACATCTTTCCTCAATTGTCTTGTAACACTGCATCTTTGCAGTTCATGAAAAATTGTATTATCTTTTAACACCACCTTTCCGTAAACCGTTTGAAGCTGCCTCATACAAGGCTAATATTATTAACATTTCTTGTTCTATGAATTAGTATTTAATTGCTCTTCATTAGTCCAAAATTTAATACACATAATTAAGATAAAATGTATAGCTCTATATTCAACAAATTATTTTAGAATGCGATTAAGTATAAAAGGTCATGGCAACTGCAACTAAAATCTAATTATTTTCACTGAAGAGTGAGACATTTGTATTCATTCAGAAAAGAGTGATTCATCTCGTTTTCTGAGCTGTTCATGTCAGGTTATCTCATTGGTTTGTCGTCAATTCAAACTCATTGTGCCCTTGTATATTCCTGCCCTTTGCAGTACAATGAATGGATTGTATGTGTGTAAAATTATGCACATAAATTAAACTCTAAATAGTTGGGGGGAAAACATTGCATAATTATAGACATAATTGTTGAAAGGTTATAATAAAATGCTTTTCATTTATTGGTAATGATTTTAAATATGTTCTTGATTTAAAACTTGTTTACTGAAATATATTTATTTTACAAAAAAGTTTTTAAAATTAGTTCTAGAAATGCTTCATTATTTTTCATCCATACCTGAGAATACAAAGATTAAAGAAATTGCCCCTGGCAGCCATGCATGGTTGCCAGACCTGAACTAGACCTTGGTTTTCTGAAACCAACTTTAAGTTTTCTTTACTACCCATATTTACCATATTCTTCGCTACTAAAATTAAATTCTGATATGTCCAAAATTATAGCTAATTTTTCCCATTAATAACCATGCCTGCTTATGTATGCTTAATCAATACATAGAAGATAAAAACAAATCACTGGAAGACTTGGGTTA
>NW_022111378.1:2565599-2568376 GCF_000313985.2 Echinops telfairi | reverse complement strand
ATTCATAAACATCATTTATAAAACCAGCTTGCTTTATTTGTATTCTATTAACCAGTAAAATTTTTCTTAAAAATTAAGTAAACTTTATTCTTATTGTCAATAAAATATAATAATTATATGCACATTTTTTGTAGATATAGTTTATGTTCAGTTTTTTTTAGATAGGACAACACTAGCCATGAAATCCTACTTTAGCATAGTTAAGTTTGGATCAAAGCATCAAAAGACAAATGCATCCACATTCTGAGTTGAGGTTCTTGACATATGGTACTTGCTTACAGTCAGTTCTCACTCAACCTAATGCTTAGCATCAGAGACACTGGAGTGTGTAGAGAAAGGTTCGAGGATGATTTTCTTCAGAAGCGATTACTGGAGTGTTGAAGGAGGTGTGGTGGTATAACAGTTAAATACATGATTACTAACCCAAAATTGGCTGTTCAAACTCACCTAGTGGTTCATAGAAAAAAGATCTGACAATATTCCCTTAAAAATTATAGCATAGGATGCTCAGTCAGATAACACCTTTAGGAAGTAACTCCGCCTTCAGGGCAAACAGCTGGGGCGCTTAGAGTATACCTCTCTGAAAATGAAGGCGGGCAGGAAGGTGCATCTAGAGCAGTGGTTCTCCACCTGTGAGTTGCGACCCCTTTGGGGGTCAAACGACCCTTTCACAGGGGTCGCCATAATTACATAACAATAGCAAAATTACAGTTCTGAAGTAGCAATGAACATATTTTTATGCTTAGGGGGTCACCTCAACATGAGGAACTGTATGAAAGGGACCGGGCATTAGGAAGGTTGAGAACACTCATGGAGCAAAACAAAGACTGATTAAAACAGCAATAGGCACTAAGTCTCCCGGTAGGTAAGATGTGGAGGTAGAACTATAAATTGTAAAACTTGAGTTGTGTCCCTCAGAGGCATCCAGACTGAATCTAGAAATAGGAAAAGGAGAAAAATCTCTCTCTTGACCTGAGCTTCAAGTTTCAGTCACAGCACTACACGGGTTGTTTAAGTGACTGAAGGGACTTCGCCTGTGACCAGTAGGAAGAGAAAGCGTGTTGGGTCCTGTTTTAGATTTCATTCCAGGTCTGAAAACGACCAGATTCAGAGCTAAAGATTAGAGAGCTTGGAAGAAAGGAAACACTGGCTTTATCCTTGGATTGTCCTTGACTGACATATTCTTTCTTCCTCTAGCTTTCATCAGTTTTTCCATTAATCTGCTCCTACTTGACCTTCCCATGTGACCCTTACGATTATTACCTTGAACAGGGCTTTATGAATACTCTTTCTTTCTTTAGTTCAGATTATCTTGATATTCTTTCTTACTCTGTTCTATGCTTCCTTTCATGATGTTTTCTCATGAGAATTATCAAGTCGATATGTCTATAGAATTATAGCGCCCATATTATTTTAAAAGCATATCTTAAATAAAAAACTTGCTAGCAGTTAATCACTATTGAAACATATTAAACCAAAACCTCACTACCATTGTGCTGATTCCAACTTATAATGACTCTATAGGACAGATGAGAAATTCCCCTGCAGGTTTCCAAGGCTATAATTCTTTATGGGAGTAGAAAGTCTCATCTTTCTTCTGATGAGCCACAGGTGGTATCTAACTGTTGACCTTATAGTTAGCAACCCCATGAGTAACCACTATGCTACCAGGTCTCCTATTGATGCATATTTATTGTTGTGGTTTTATATGCCATCTAGCCAGTTCTAACTCATAGGGATCCTATTCAGAACAGAAGGAAAACCTGCCTGGCCCTGTGCCATTCTAACAACTGTTCCTGTGTTGAGTCTATTCAAAGTCACAATGTCAATCAGTTTGGTTGAGGGCTTACTTCCTTTTCAATGTCTCCCTACTTGATCAACCCTTATGTCCTTCTCCAAGGACTGGCCTCTCCTGATAACATGTCCTAATGAGGTCACACAAAGTCTCTTGTCTATAAGGAACACTACAGCCATACTTCTTCCAAAACATATTTGTTTGTCCTTTTGTCAGTCCATGATATTTTCAATATTCTTCCCCAGCACTACAATTCAAATGTGTTTATTCTTCTCTGGCCTTCCTTATTCAATGTCCAACTTTCACATGCATGTGAGACAATTGAAAATATGATGGCTTTGGTGAGCCATACCTTAATCCTCAAAGTAATCTCTTTGTTTTTCAGCACTTTAAAGAAGTCTTGAGGACCAGATGTATTCAATGTAATCCTCCCTTTGATCTCGGGACTGCTACTTCCATAAGCATTTATTGTGAATCCGTGCAAGAAGAAATCCTCACTTCAGTCTGTTCTCTGTTTATCATAAAGCTAACTAACTATTGGTCCAGTTGTGAGGATTTTGGTCTTCTTTCTAGTAAGTTGCAATCCATATTGAAGGCTACAATCTTTGATATTCATCAGCGAGTGCTTCAAGTAAAGGAAACAAAAAATCTTCACAATTGTATCAATTGTGTAACATCATGAGTGGAAAAATATTGAAGTTGTCAAAGATTTCATTTTTCTTGGAATCACAATCATTGCTCATGGAAGCTGTAGTTCAGAGATCAAATGAGACTGCACAAACTTCTTAAAATTGTTAAAAATCAAGGATGTTACTTTGAAGACTCTGACCCAAGCCAGAGTATTTTCAATGACCTCAAATGCATGTGGAAGTTGGACAATGAAAGGAAGACCACCTTGCAGAGGGGTAGTGGGGAGATGAGTCACTTAGGGTTCAGTATAACAATAATGAAACCCACAACCTTCCTCTAGTTCTTAAACGCT
>NW_022111378.1:2563028-2565002 GCF_000313985.2 Echinops telfairi | reverse complement strand
ACAAATTTCTCTTGGAAGAAGCACAGTGGGAGACTCCTCCCAGGCAAGGGTAGGGAGACTGACTCATGCACTTTGGATATACTGACAAGAGGGACTGGTCCCTGTAGAAGGACACATGCTGGGTCAAGAAGAGGGGCAGCAAAACGGAGGATGATCGTCAACGAAATGGATTGACACAGTGGCTGGAGCAATCAGTTCAACCATAAAACCGTGTGGGAATGGTGGACAGGTTTTGATCTGTAGTACTGATTTGACAGCATCTGACATAGTCCAGGTAGTAATGTCTGTAATGAAAATAATAGATTATAATATACAATTTCTTAAGCATACCCCCATATATAAATACTTTTTCAATTTACAGGTATTTTAAGGAGCTAAACAGTTATTGAAATTCCATGCTCTTTTCTATTATCATTGTAATGAAAGTCTGCATAACAATGCATAGGCCATATAAACAATGACTAGAGGTATAATTTATGGACACGGATTACATTCTTTAAGTTGTGGATCCATCCTTAATATTTTTTTTCAAATTATTCCACCACCTTTAATACAAAATTAATACCACTAAAGCAAAATATTTCTTTTTGCCTTGTCTTTGTTCTATACCTGGTTGTTGTTGTTACTGTGTGCGTTGAGTTGATTATGAGTCACATTAACCCCCTGTGATAGAGGAGAACCAAGCAATGAGGTTTTCAAGAAACACATGGACACTTCTTTTTTTGTGAGATGGGTTCGAACTGGTGAGTTTTTGGTAAACAGCTGACCTCTTTACCATTGTGCCTCTAAATTCCTTGCAACCCCTAGTAACCAATAATAATATATTTTTAAGTTAATTTGCTTATTTTATAAAAATGAGATTGTTCAGTACTTTTCCTTTTCCCAATCAATCTATTTTGCACCACATGATGCTTTCAAGGCTCATCTATGTTGTGGTATGCATCCAGACTTCATTTATCTTTCTAATGTGTTTTATTTTGTTGTGTATATATCCTACATTTTGTTTATGTATTCCTCTATATATGAGCAATTGTTTTGGCTAACACAAGATATGCTGCAATGAATACTGGCATACAAGCATTTTGAGATGATTGACACAGTGGCTGCCACAATGGGCTCAAACATGACAACCGTGAGAATGGCACAAAACAGGACAGTTTTCGTTCTGTTAGGATCCCTGTGATTCAGAGCCAACCCAACTGCACCTAACAGGAACAGCACAATAGTTTTCTACTTGTCTTCCTGCCTTCATTTCTTCTGAGAAGATACCTAAGAAAGGAAGTGCTGGTTTATATGGCATTTCTATATTCACCTTCTTGAGGAACCCCATTTTTACTGTACTAGTTAACATCCCCTCTAGTGGGATTCAACTTCTCCCCAACTTCTCCAACACTTGATGCTTTTCTTTTTGTTTTATTTTGTTAATCACTGCTTTTCTAAAGGGTGTGAGATAATATCGTATTGTATGATATCCGTTTTCCGAATGGATAATGAAAGATTCCTGGTGAAAGAGTGGTTACTCATTAGGCTGCTAACCACAAGGCCAGCAGTTCTAAACCACCAGCCACTCCTCTTGAGAAAGACAGGGGTTTCTACGCCCTTAAAAAGTTATAGTCTTGGAAATCCAGTAGGACAGTTCTAACTTGCCCCAGAGATTGCTGTGAGTAGCAATGACCTTGATGGCAGTGGGTCAATGGATAATGCTTTGAGCATCTTTTCTTGTCCCTGTTGTCCATTTGAATATTCCTTTAGGTAAAATATCTGTTGAAGTCTTTGCCCAATTTTTGGTTGGGTTGTTTTTATTTTAGTTATTACGTTGGAGAATTAAAAAAACAACAACATATTTTTATATTATATCATTGTCTTAAGTATCCGGTGTTGTTATAACAAATGGGTGGTTTTAACAAACTGAATCTTATTTCTCACAGTTTAGGAGGCTAAAAGTTTGAATTCATGACACAAATTTGAGGAAAA
>NW_022111378.1:2557738-2562564 GCF_000313985.2 Echinops telfairi | reverse complement strand
GTGTGGTGGTGTATTGGACTTTTGGAAAGAAAAAGAGGTTTCCGGATTTAATTGTGCTGAATAAAGAGGGTGACCTAGACAATAAACCCTATTTTGTGTCTATAACAAAAAATAGTGCTCTAAAGTGTTGCCTACTGGGAAGGAATTCCTATTGACAAATCTCTAACACATTCTAAAAATCCTCAAAATAATTATGCAGCTTCCATATATCAGCGTGTGATGAAGACCATTAAACTATAACACTAATAGGGAATTGATGAGAAAATAGAAAATACACTTGTCAAAAGAGATGTAAACCTTGTTCCTTCTCTTGTAGTTATGACTGCAATGAAATGCCCTAAACACTCAGATTTTTAGTCAATAGCTCTTATCTCCATTGTATTTATTGTCCTGGAGCCATGAATATGCCCAATATGTGCTATGATGTAATATCACTCGGAAAGGTGAGAAATGGTTTTTTAACATGATAGGTAAAGATGAATTTTAGAACTCTATTCCTGGCTTCATAAACCCTTCAGGAAATCTGATTGGATCTATGCTATAATGGTATAACCTATTTCCCAATGAAGATACCATGACAAAACTCTAAAAAGATCCACTGTCTTTTTCTGGTCTATTTGTTCTTTTAGAGTCAATCCTTAAAGATATTTTTATTGCAAAATTTTCTCTTAATCCTGGCTAATATTCTTATTTTAAAACACATTTTTCTGTCTATCACTGAGGGATCCGAAACAACATATAGCCTTATTAAACTGGCAGTACCTCATCGAGTAATTAACTGGATGATATCCTATTTAGTTTTCTAAATTATGCCCGGCAAACTTACTCAAATTTGCATATAATTATGCAAACTGATCTTTAATTTGGAGAAGAAAATCAGGCAAAACTTGGTTAAAATTTATGCTTTGTAATGTATTATCAATGTTGAATTTAGAAACATATATTTTCCAAGTGTTAGTTTTCATATCTGTTTACAAAAATAATACACTTTGCCTAGAAGCAGAATTTCTCAACTCTAGCCATTTTCTTTAGTTGATTATTTATTTTTCTCAAACAGTTTTATTGGCATATAATTTGCATATCATACAATCCAATATAGGCTCTAGAATTATGGATGCTTTGAGCTGGGCGATTCTTTGATGTAAGGGTCTCACCATTTGCTTGTGAGATGTTCATCAGAATTCCAGGTCTCCATATGCTAGATGACAGCAACATCTCCACCCCAGCAAGTGTTGAAACAAAAAAATTCCTAACCTTGTCACATGTCTCCTGAGAGGTAAAAATCATCCCAGTTGATAACCACTGATCTAAACGCTTGTTCTGAGGACGTGTTCACCTACTCGCATTTACTCAACAAGCCTGCTGACTTAAGTGAGGGATTTAGAGACTAGAAGATCAAAGTTAACAATAAACACATATGTTTACTTCATACCTGGCCTATAGTGCACCCTCAATGAGAAATGGTAAAAAATAGCAATGCTTTTAGGTAGTAAAGGAATAAACCTTCAATGTATGCAAATTTATTGGGGAAAAGAAAATAATTATTTTAAGATAATAGGTTGATACATAATATTATGCAAAATTGACTATAAAACATTAAACGAGGATGCATAAAATGATGGAAGAAAAATATCTCACAGTCTCTAAAGAGTGTATCATTTGCTAGGACATTATGATAACCACTTTTCTTGGGATTCGAACTTAAAGCAACCCTATAGAACAGAGTAGAACTGTCTCATAGGATTTCCAAGTCTATAACCTAAACAGGAACAGACAGCCTTGTCTTTCTTCTGCATAACTACTGGTGGGTTTGAACAGTCAGCTTGTCTGTTGGCAGCCCAATACTTTAACTACTGAGCAACTAGGTCTGTTAGGTGCTAGGGTGATCACACATAGTTGCAATTCAAGGTAGAATGTGGTAAGTGGCACATGAGAGACCTTGAAAGTTCAAAGGTACAAGACCTGATATAAAATCAAGGCAAAACAGAAGGTTATAGTTACAAATACAGAACTCCTTACAGAGTTACATTTTACTGAATTGAAGATAATAATGTTCAGGTTTTCTTGCTGGGTTTTAAGGTTTTTTACCAAAAAAAGTATAGTAAATGTGCCTTTGAATCATTTAATAGTTCTAATATAAAATAACAAACTAAAGGCCATTTTGAAACAAAATCAGGCTAAACTGCAATAATTATGTGATTTACACGTGTTCTGCTTTATTTGGTACTGGAGGCACATTTAGAACATAGATAGCTATAGACCTTATTCCTAGAATAACACTCCCTGCATTACCACTGGATCTGACTCACCGAGGCCTGAGAGAACAGTGCAGAACTGCCGCCCTGGGTCTACAAGACCAGACTCTTCAAAGGTATAGGCTCCCTCATATTTCTCTCAATTCCCAAAATAGATAAGTCAATATGTAGTTTCTCTTATCTAGCATTCTTCCATCAACTCCAATTCCCCCATTCTCAGTGGACGTCATTTAGCTGGGGCAAATCCAAATGAGAGTTTTAACCTCTAGGTCAGAAGTCCCTCCTTTGGTGAAAGGTGAGGTTTTTTGATTCTGTAGATTTGAAGTCTTAAAAAGCTATCACATAGGGTCACTGTCCATTGGAATTGACTGCAGGGCAGTGATTTTGTCATCTTAAGAAATAGGTGTCTTGCTATAGTGGGTTACATGTTGGGCTGAAAAATCAAGGTCAGCATTTCAAGACTACCAGCTGCTCCTTGTGAGAAAGACGAGGCTTTATATACATATATATTAATCATTTTTGGGGGGCTCATAAAACTCATCACAATCCATACATACATCAATTGTATAAAGCATATTTGTACATTCATTACCCTCATCATTCTCAAAACATTTACTCTCCACTTAAGCCTCTGGTATCAGCTCCTCATTTTCCCCCTCCCCCTGCCCCGTCCCTCATGAACCCTTGATAATTTTTAAATTATTATTTTATCATATCTTACACTGTTTGACATCTCCCTTCACCCAATTTTCTGTTGTCCGTCCCCTAGGGAGGAGGTTATATGTAATTGGTTCCCTCTTGAGGCTTTATATTCTTTTAAAGATTTATAATCTCAGAAACTCGTAAGAGCAGCTCTACTATGCCCTATAGGATTGCTGTGAGTTAGAATCAGGACAATTGCATTGAGTTTGGAAACATTCCTAAGGAGTTCCTTGGTGATACAAACAATTAACATGCTCAACCATTAAGAAAAAGGTTGTCAATTTTATACGACCCACAGAAGCCTCCAAAGAAAGACCTTAAAAGGCACGCTGACAATCAGCTGGAAACTTCAGAGCATACTTCCATTCTGAAATACATAGGGTTATCATAAATCAAAATTGACAAAAGGGCAAGCCCCCTCTTCCCTCTCCACCCTGAATCTCATGAATGAACCTAATGGTTCAATTTGTAAACTTAGCCAAACTTACTGGGACTTAGGCTTTAAAGCAGAGGAAAGAGTTGGAGAAAATGATGCTCTTGGTGATACATTGAAGATCCTGGATCCCGTATTGCCGAGTGAAGGGTCATTGTTTGAATTGTTTTGGCAAATAATGGGAAACAATACATGTCTATTTTGGTAAGAGTTGGGTTTCTATACTTTGCAATTGAAAGAGTTCCAATTAATAAATGATCCCAATTGGCCTACCTTTTGCTTCATCAGGTTGACTTCCAATACAGTACCATGCCTTAATTGTGATAAAGTAATAATTTTAAAAATAATTATATAAACATCAGAATGAATATCTATGACACTCAGTATATATTTGTTGTATAAAATAACATATTCCAAATGAAAGGGCATTTAAATAAAACAAGCAATAAGATTCTCCAATATTGTAGATGTCAAGTAGTAGAAACTCTTGAATGTAGAGTCTAAAGTCATACCATATACCCCAAAATAAAACTCACTCCCCTTGAGTCTAGGCTGACTCACAGTGACCCTATAGGACAGGATGGAACTGCTCCTGCGGGTGGCTGAGGCTGTGACTTTTCAGGGAAGTAGAAGGATCACATTTCTCTCTTGGAGAAGCCACTGGCTTCAAATTAGTAACCTTTTGGTGAGCAGCTCAGTGAGTAAGAAGTATGCCACCAGGCCTTCACTACCAATATATTATAGGAATAATGTGTATCTATTTATCTAAAATAAATTTTCTATTTTATTTCTTTGAGAATGCTCAATTCTGTTAATAAATTTACATGATATTTTCTACATTCTTTATGATAATGACACTTGAACTGAAATAGCCACATTAGTTCTGCCCTGATTTCAGATTCTTCACAGGAAAAACAATCCTAGGCCTTTTAGGAACTGATCTACCAGTCTTTCTTGTATGTCAATAGGCTATTATTGCTGAAAAAGGTCTTTAGATTGTTCTCTACATATGAATCTAAATAGAGTCAAGTAGGTTGTGATGGTAATAGACTGTTTCTAACTTTGCTATGGGTCTAAAAACCACAGAGTATATTTCAGTCTTTAGGAAATGTCTCTAGTTCTATATGTTGACTTTATACATTAAAATAAGAGAAAATGGCAAAAAATAATTGCAAAATTTCATCCTACATCATGGACTCTATTCTCATTAGAATAGAGTCCATGATGTAGGATAGGATGAAATTTTGACTACTCAATCATTGATGAAAGCGTTATAGCTTTCCAAGTTCTGTGAGGTGGTTTATGGTGAGACACAGGATTGCAGACATGGTATAACATGCAGCCCTCAAAGGTATTACATATTATTGGAAGAACAGTTGTGGTAGACAGGGTTCTCTAGAGAAACAAAACCAGAATGCTAATAATTTTATATATAT
>NW_022111378.1:2553777-2557167 GCF_000313985.2 Echinops telfairi | reverse complement strand
GCCTTTTGCTAACCTGAGATTGAATAATGGAAATTCTCTAAAATTTGACACTCAAAAAGTAACAATATAAGTGGGTGGGTTATCGAATGGTACAATTTTTTTTGTCTTTTCCCCCCTAATTCCTTTCCTCCCTCCCCATTGTCCAATCTTTAATGTGTTTCCCTCACTTCATTTCTGCCATCCATCCACTTAATTAAGCAATTAAGCATTTGAAATGTGCCAGCCACTGTGATAGGCTTTAGCAGAGTGAGCAAGAATAAGCCCAGAACTTATTTATGAAGGAGCTCATCAACTACAAAGATGACTAATTTCACTGGAAAATGTTCTAGGCTCCAAGTATGTACACAGAATATTATGCTAGTACCAAAAAGCGAATGCTGGTTCAACTGAGAATGGAAGGGGTGGTAAAGGGACCGATGCTGACAAGGTTTTAGAGAACATTTGGTATCTTAGGATTTGAACATTTGAACCATGCATATGTTCGTAATAAAAGTTTAGAGAAAGGACACGTCAAAGCTTGTTAAGGCAATACGATAGAATTTGAGCCAGCATTTGAAGAAGGAAGTGAAATCTACCCTTATGGATATAGGACAGGGTTTTGTTTTGTTTTTAGGAAATATAGGGATTCTGGAAAAGGCAGTGTATTTATAAAACATAAACAGAGTTTGGTGTAGCTAGAATTCAGATTTTATGAAGTATTAGTCATAAGGGTACACTCTTGACAGTATGTGAAAGAATTGAATGTCCTTTGAAGAAGTTCTTATGGGCCTGAAGAAGTGATGGAAGGTCTTTAATAATTATAGAGGCATGGTCAGATCAGAGTTTTGCATAGCTCACTCCCGAAAATCTAAAAGTGGAGTGGAATAGGTGGAAAATGGGGCAAGAAAATATGCCTGTTGCCTTATTCCAAGATAAACTAACGAGAACTTACTTGGATTATGGCGACAAGAACAAGAAGAAGGAACATATTGAGAGACATTCTAGTGATGATTTGGGATTCAGGGGCTGACTGAATTCCCAGGGATGAAGAGAGCTATAGGGTTTTAACCGACAGATAAAGTACCACAGGACACAAATTAACCAGGGAAAAGTAGGCGAATGTCAGGACAAGATAAATGATAGAATGTTGGAACCCACCAAAAATCAGAAACATAAAAGGGACCTCTGACATAATCCATTTTTGCTTTATAACTTACAGGATTTGACTCAAGTTGCAATTCTAAGACTTATAACTGACTTTCCCAAGCTTTCTCTTTGTTTCTGAAAGTCCCAGTACTAATTTTCTTAGCCCTCCGTCATCCCTTTTATGTTAGTCTGGGTAGACTAGAGAAACAAACTCATAAGACACACTCATATGGTTATGAGAAAGAGCTTTATATACAAGAGCAGTTGAATACTGGGAAAACATCTCACCCCACTTGAGAGCAAGTCCATACTTCCAATATTAGCCCATATGTCCGATACCAATCTGTAAAGTCCTCTTCATACTCATGAAACCCATGTAATGACACTGAATGCAGGAAGATCACAGGCCAGTGGGTGGGAAGTCTTGTGGATTCAGTGGTGATATAAGCATCTCAGCTCTTGCAGGGGTCTCCACATAGCTCCTCCAGCTCTGAGGCTCTGGCTGCCAACAGTCTGTCTCCAGGTGGCTTGTCAACTAGCATGGCTTCCAGGGACTGAGCAGAGAGAGTGCCTCCCAACCCCAAAGAGGAATACCCGAGTTGCCAGAACCTTCGGAGAAGGCCATGCCCACACAGCAGCCTCAATGGCGGTGATCTGATTGACAGGCTAGACTCCACCCCTTCACTCTTAATCTGGCTCAAGTTTACAAATGATTATATAACTACCACACGTTTGTTATAATGTGTGCATGTTGTTATACACTACATGTACTTTCTATCCTTTATTTCTCACAAGAACTCCACCTCCTCTAAAGTTTAGAATGACACGTTTGCTTTACATTTCAGCTATGGGCTTCCCCTGTACCACCAACTGGTTCCCTTTCCCATTTTTTTTTTCTATTTCCTGCATGAAAATTCAAGAAATCGATCTTTTGTCTCACAATGGTGGAACCCCAGGTACACAGTGGTTATATTACTGGATTGCTCACAGGTACAAACCCACCAGCTGCTTCATGAGAAAATATGTGGTAGTCAGATTTCATAAAGATTACAGGTTTCGAAACCCTATGAAGCAGTTCTATTCTGCCTGGATAGTTGCTGTGATTCATGAGCAATGGGTGTGGTCTGGCCTCACATAGGAAATTAGGATACCCATGTCGTATACAGGTATATCAGCTCCTTTCCCAGGAAATTCGGTAATTTCTCTTGCACTCTCCAGACACAATCGTTGAGGACAAAATGGGTGCATAAGCAAATGTGGTGAAGAAAGCTGATGGTTCCCAGCTATCAAAAGCTCTAGCATCTGGGGTCTTAAAGGCTTGAAGATAAATAGGCATCCATCTAGCTCAGAAGCAACAAATCCCACATGGAAGAAGCACACCAGCATGTGTGATCACGAGGTGTCCAAGGGATCAGGTATCAGGCATCTAAGACGCAGAACAAAATCATACACAATGTGAATGGGGGGTGGGAGTGTGGAGTGGAAACCCAAAGCCCATCTGTAGACAATGGGATATCCTCTCACAGAAGGGTCACAAGGAAGAGATGAACCAGTAAGAGTGCAGTACAGCACCGATGAAACGCACAACTTTTCTCTAATTCTTTAATGCTTCCTTCCCCCCACTATCATGACCTGAATGCTACCTAACAAATCAGATTAGACCAGAACATACACACTGCTACAGATAAGAGCCCACAACACAGGGAATCCAGGAGAGATAAACCCCTCAGGGCCAACAATGAGAAGAGGGATACCAGGAGGATAGGGAAGGTGGGGGGCGGTAGGGGGAATCAATCATAAGGATCAAGCTATAACCCCTTCCCAGGGGGATGAGCAACAGAAAAGTGGGTGAAGGGTGACAGAGGACAATGTAAGATATGAAAATAATAATCTATAGCTTATCAAGGGTTCATGAGAGAGGTCAGGTTGGGGAGGGAGGGGGAAAATGAGGAGCTGATATCAAGGGCTCAAGTAGGAAGAAAATGCTTTGAAAATGATAATGGCAGCATATGTACAAATGTACTTGACACAATGGATGAATGTATGGATTGTGATAAGAGATGTGAGAGGCCCCAATAAAGTATTTAATAATATTTTCAAAAAGCACAGTGCTCTTATAGATGTGAATCTGCAGAATATAATTTTCTTCATCATATAGGTCATAAGGGTGATATGCAGGAAGGACATTGAGCCTCCACTCAAGTACTCCCTCAATGCAAGAATACTTTCTTCTATTAAATTGGCATTCTAGGATGCTCACCTTCC
>NW_022111378.1:2549504-2552768 GCF_000313985.2 Echinops telfairi | reverse complement strand
GAAGAACAGCATCATTCAACACAATAATCTACAGATATTTTGATTTTGAGAATTCCAGCTCCATTTCTTAAAAAGCCTCATAAAACTTTATGAAGCATTAGGTAGGCAGAGGGATCAAAAGAGTAAGTCTAGCTTTAACCATCTCA
The DNA here is from genome assembly GCF_000313985.2 of Echinops telfairi. Taxonomy (NCBI): domain Eukaryota; kingdom Metazoa; phylum Chordata; class Mammalia; order Afrosoricida; family Tenrecidae; genus Echinops; species Echinops telfairi. The sequence continues at coordinate 2,552,622 of NW_022111378.1, read as the reverse complement.
GGTTACAGGCAAAATGTGGAATTCTTTACAATATTAAAGATCACTGTTTTATTCATGCTTTCTTTCTATGTTGTGCCCACATACATTTTAATTGTTTTACCATACGCTATAGTTCAATTTGTTTCAAGGGCCCATCAGGGCTTAAAAATTATGAAAAGGACCAAGCTCAAGGCTCTATGGACTTGCTGCTGCTGACTGCCCTATTTCTGTATTGTGATCCAATACAGTAGCCACAACCCATACATGGTATTTAAATTTAAAATTAATTCAAGTGGATACAATTTTAAATTGTGTTTTTCAGTCACAGTTCACTGTTTATTATTCATAATCTGATGGTCCATTCTGATGGGCATGAGTACTGAGACATTTTTCATTATCTCAAAAAATTCTATTGGAATGCATTAGTCTCGGTCCTTGTAACCTTTTTGGTTCTATAGTTCTAAAATTAATTGATTTTAAAAATTCAACAACATTAAAACAAACACACTGAGTAGTTAATATACATGTACCAGTGCTAATCCATTTACATGTATTAACTCATTTAATTGAGTTTAGAGATTTTGTTATTCTCATAGAAGTAACTGAACTATAGCAAGGTTAAGTTACTTGAAATGATATTACTGAAGACAGAAAACATTAAAGAAGAAGAGAGATGCAGAATGATGCAGCTCACGGTATATTAAAAAAAAGCTATCTGTAGTTTCAGAAAGAATCCATAAGTTTAAGCTACCATCTATATTTCTCCACATCTCACAGCTGAGCTTCTGGTCTTCATTTTATCTCCCAAACTATTGCTTCAATCAGAATGTTCTAGAACCTAGAGCCCTGCAAATGCTATTGAACATTACTCAGGAAAAAAAGGGTCCATAGTTAGTTTTGAGAATCACAAATTCAACAAAGTGCCTTTAAAAATTGCAGGATTTCACAGACTACTGAATGGCTCCCCTTCACTATGAATTTTCCAGACTAAAATAAGTAGAAAACTTTCTGAAATTAGTTCAGCGAAGATCTTTTTCTTGTAATCTCTTGCAGAACTGGTGTTTAGCGTAGTATCACTTACTTTCTAACACCCAATGGAAAACATTAAATTTTTTTGCAGAAAATGGTTCAAGATGCCCTAAGGAACCATCATGATAATGTGCTTGTATTAATGTTGTTTTAGTCAAACAAAAAATGATTTATACTAAAATCATTTCTGTAATTACAAATCACTTCACATAATTAGCATAATTAATTATGTAATAATTATGTAAGGTAATGTAAAATAGTATGTAACAGTAGTGGCTTGCATCTCCACCTAATTATCCAAATGTTCAAAAACAACCTGGGTGCAGCAGTCTTTTGCATTGAAAAGCAGGATTTCTTAGTGCCTTAGAGTAGCATTTCTCAAACTTAATCCACATAGAAATCAACATAACGTGACACAATTTACATTCTGATCCAAAATACTTGGTTTGGGGTTGGAGAAAGTGCAGTTGTAGCATACCATAGGTTTGTACAGACACTATTTGTGGATGGACCACATTTTCAGTATAAGAGTTGTGTTAGGCCAGGTTGACTAGAGAAATAAAATTGGTGACACTCAGAATGTTTAAACGACAGCTTTATATTAAGCAAACATCCCAGCCCAGTCCCGAACAAGTCCGTAAGTCCGATACTAATCTAGAAGTCCCTTTTAAGAGTCACACAGCTTCCTGCAATGATGCAGAGTGCATGAAGATCACAGACTAGTGGGTGCATCTGTGGATGCAGTGGTAGTGGAATCATCAAAAGGTGCTGGAAGGTCTCAACAGTATGGTTTGCAAACAGGAAAGTGAAGAAGACAGAGAGGAGGAGGTTCCCAGGACCCTCCTAATGATGAATTTGTGCCCACAATGAGTCACCATGAGGTTGTGATCTGATTGATCCACCCCTATACTTCAAGTTGACACAAAATTATGTAACTACCATAAGAGTTTAGAGCAGGAGTGAAGCCTGTCACCTCTGTTTATATCTGTTTATATGGGTTGCAAGCTAAGAATTGTTTTGCTAATGATTGGGGGTAAATCTAAGAACTCATATCACAAGCAACATGAAACTCCAAGTTCAATGTCCATCAACAAGTTTTCATTGGAATATACCCATGCTTACTTATTAACTTTTTGTCTAAAAATGCTTTGGTTTTTGCAACAGCCTGGTTGATTAGTTGCAACAAATACCCAAAAATCTAATTTAATCTAATATGTATCTATTCCTACTGCCACCTGCATTAGCATATAAGCACTGGATCCAAAATTCCTAACTTCAAATCCTACTTTGCTTCTTACTATTGCACTTTTCGATGCATGAGGTTTAGTACCTACAGCATGGGAGTATTGTGGGAATGAGTTAATAAGCCCATAGAATGGCATCGATAATATCTAAATATCTAAAACTCACTAAATGGAAGCTGTCAGAGGTTCATAGAATCAGTTCTGACTGATCATGCAACAGAATTAAGTTAGTATAGAAAAAGGCATATTGCTAGGATTATAGGCCGTGCTTTGTTCTGTTGTGCATAGGGGTCACCATGGGCAGGAACTGAATAGGTGGCACTGAACAGCAACCTCACAACAGGATTATAGAGCTGCACCTTTTCCTCCCTGTCTCACTCAAGTGTTCACTCATTGTTTCATCAATATGAGCAGAAAACCAGAAGTTAAGAATTCAAATTACATATTTTTGACAGTTCTTCCAGTCTTTAGAGAGTCTGATATCTGTCTCTCATTTTGAGGAATTCTCAAGATTAAGGGAAGATTGTCAGACTCTTGAAAGACTGGCTGGTTTGAAGTATATTACCAACTCTTTCATAAAGCGAAGCTCTTTACTTCTCAAAATTGAAAAAGCCAACAAGTGCAGCGAATCACAATTTTTTTCAACAACAAAAAAACCCCAAAACGGTATCGTGAGAGTACATTTTCCAAAACTCAGATAAAATGTATCCTCTTTTCACCTTCAACATCCTCAAAGAGAAGATTTAAGATTATTTTATAACCAGCTGATAGTTATGACCGTATTAAGGAGAACATGGAATTCCTCCCGGAAACCACAACAATCTGCTTGGGGTAGTCCTTGTTGTTAGTGCCTGAGTTAGTTAATT
>NW_022111378.1:2534673-2548823 GCF_000313985.2 Echinops telfairi | reverse complement strand
GGGTTAATGGGTTAATGTTGGACTTGTGGGCTTGGGCAGCATTGGGTTGGGATGTTTTCGTGATGCACCTTTTCTTTACATAAAACTCTCTCTTATACACGAGTTGCTGTGGATTTGTTTCTCCAAAGTACCCAGACTAATACAGTGCCAGTGCAGCAATTCTGATCCATAGAGACGATGCACAGCACAACGAAACATTGCTGGATTCTGCTCCATCCTCACAAGCATTCCTATGCCTGAGCGCATCGTTGCAGTGATGGTATCAACCAATCTACTTTAGGGCCTTCCTCTTGTTAGCTGCTACCCTATTTTACCAACCACGATATCTTTCTCCAGGCTCTGGTCTTTCTTCACAGCATATCTAAAGCATGTAGGATGAAGTCTCCCCACCCTTGCCGCTAAGGCAATGGTTCTCAACCTTCCTAATGCTGTGATCCTTTAATACAGTTCCTCATGTTGTGGTGGCCGCCCAACCATAAATTTATTTTCGTTGCTACTTCATAACTGTAATTTTTCTACTGTTATGAATCAAGCAACCCCTGTGAAAGGGTCATTTGACCCCCCAAAAGGGTCACAACTCACAGGTTGAGAAGCGCTGCTCTAAGGAGTACGATAGCCCTACTGCGTCCAAGACATACTTGCTTATCATTTGGGAAGTCCATTCACACGCATCAATTCTCCTCCATTCTGCCTCATTCAATGTCCAACTTTCCCACGCATATGAGCCAATTGAAAATACCATGGCTTGGGGCGGAGCACCCTAGCTCTCAAAATAATATCCTTACTTTTCAATACTCTAAAAAGTTCTTCTGCAACAGATTTACCTAATGCAACACATCTTTTGATCCCTTGACTGCAGTTTCCATGAGCATTGATTGTGGATCCAAACAATACCACATCCTTGACAACTTCAACCTCTTCTCCATTTATAATGATGTTGCCTATTGTTCCAGCTTTGAGGCTTTTGGTCGTCTTTACGTTGAGTCGTAGTCCCTAAATGAAGGTTGCAATCCTTGCTCTTCATCAGCTAGTGTATCAAGCTACCCTCACTTTCAGTGAGCAACATTGTGTTATCTGCATATCACAGGTTGTTAATAACCCTTACTCCAATCCTTATGCTGCCTTGTTCTCCATATAATCCTGATTTTTTGATGATTTCCACACCTAACAGATTAATAAGTACGATAAGAGGATTCAACCCCGTCTCCCAACTTTCCCGATTTTAAATCTGGTTCTGTTTGCACAACTGCCTCTCGATCTATGTACAAGTTCCACCTGAGCACAATGAAGTGGTCTGGAATGTCCATTCTTCTCAAGGCTATCCATAGTTTGAGATGATCCACACAGTTGAGCGCTTTAGCATAGTCAATAAAGCACAAGTAAACATCTTTGCAGTATTCTTTCAGCCATGATCCATCTGACATCAATAATTATGTATCTTATCTTCCAAGTCCTCTTCTGAATTCAGCCTGGACCTTAGGAAGCTGCCTTTCAATGTACTGTTGTAACCATTGTTAGAAGATCTCCAGTAAAATTTTACTTGCATGTGATATCACTGATACTGTTTCATAGTCAGAGCATTCTGTTGGGTCATTTTTCTTTAGAATGGGTACAAATATGGATCTTTTCAAGTAAGTTGGACAAGCAGCAGTGTTCTAAATTTCTTGACATACACAAAGAAATGCATCCAGTGCTTCATCAGCTTGTTGAAACATTTCAGTTAACAATAAATCAATTCCTGGAGTCTTGTTTTTGGCGAATACTTTCAGTGCACTTGAACTTCTTCCTTCAGCCCCATTGGTTTTACTCATATCCTATCTTCTAAAATGGTAGACAGTGACTGTGTATTCTTTCCATCTTCTTTGGATATTTCTTGAATACTTCAATATTTTGCCCAATGATTCATAAATCAGAGGGGTCATTAACCCAGCCAGGACTTATATGTAAAAGGATAGTGCTTGAGTCCTAAACACCTAAAACTATTTTAGCCACTTAACCTATCAGGAAAATATTTTAGAGTATGCATTTTAATTCCAAAGTGAGAAGCAACTTGTTGATAAACTCATTATAGTATCTCACAGACATTTTTATATGCTAAACACAGTCTTGTATAATGTATACTTTAGTAACAGGGCTATGCTTATCTTTAACATCAAAATAGAATTTATTTATTATAGGCAGTCAAATATTTATATATACTTCTTTGTGATATATTTTTGGCTGGTCCCTACAAAATTTTATTCTGACTCTGGCTTGAAGTATAGCTTTTAATAATAATACTGTTAATATGTGCTGTCCAGGAATGAGATGTATCAAAATAAGGACATTTCTAACAAAGAAAAAAAATCACACGTACCATAAGATTCTCCTTATACAAATGTACAAATATAGCAGGCCAATCACAGAGACACATCTGAAAAACCCAAAGAAAATCTGCCAAAGATGAAAAATAGATTCCACCCACCTCACTATGTAGTCAGTTGAATAAACAGAAACTACCAAGCTTATAAAAGGCCTATGGCACCAGTGTACCTAATTAAAATATACACATATAAAATCGGAAAGATCCAAAGGAAAAACCTTTGAACTGTGCACTGGGCTACAGGTGAGTTAAACAAATGATCATCATCTGGATCAAGATGAAAATATATTTTCATGCTAAATGCATTTCAATGGGACAGACACGTCTCTCCATGGCATTAGTAAGGACCATGCTACACAACATTTCAGCCCTTTATGATTTCCAAAGCTGCAAGTGCTCATCCTGCCATGGAAGACTGGAGGGAGAGGCGTGTGAACAGATGGACAGAAATCTCTGTTCTGTGCTCTTCTGGCTGCAGTTCAGTGAATGGCAGTGTGCTAATAAAGTGCTCAGAGTACTTCTCTCTCCATCTGCTCTTAATAAAAATAAATGAGGCTCTGTAGCAAGCACAAGCATTTGGCGTCTTTTTGTGAGACTCAGCAACAGTGCACAAGCAAGCAGATAGGTTGATCTAAGACCACCCTTTACAGGCGTGACAGCCCTGCAATTGTGGTGGTCACTGTGTTGCTCTCCTTCTTTTCTGGCCACTTCTCATGAGAAATTATCATGCATGGACAACCTTAACAGCCTCTCGGCCCCATTGTTCCATGGTGAGTAATGAAATTAGATTAGTGCTGCTCAGTTTAGTGAGCAGGGACTTTATGGCTCTCTTATGTTTAGGGAAATAAATGTTTATGAAGCTCCTCTTACAGTGCGTGAGTGTGAAGCACATGTTATTAATACTATCCTGAGCTGCTATTACAAGGTTTTGATTGTGCCCCCACTTTCTGTCTAGGGCAGGCCATTGCACACACTTTCTGTCTAGGCAGAAACTAGACTTACAGAGAAAGACAGAAATGACAATTTCTATATTATGCCATGTATGGATTTAGGACAGAGGATTCTATTCTCCGTTTTCAGAGGGAAGTTTGCAATTGCAAAAGAAGGCAGTGCTTTGAGGTCTCGTTAAATTTTATCTAGAAAGGAGGAAACTGAAACTGGGGCAAAAAGCATTTCTCTAAAATAAAATGTTGCAAGTCCCCATAGTAGCGTATTTGGGGCAACTCCTGTTTTAGAGCTGCAGCTTTGAAATGTTATTTCTTCCAGGAATCATCCTTGGAGTTTAATGAAGAGTTGAAAAGATGCTTTCATGGAGATCCAAAGGTAGAAACTTTAGCTCTTCAGTGGGGATAATAATTCTTCAATTAGCATTTATCTCTTTCCACTCTGGAAGTAAAGTTCTGAATTAGTACAAAATCAATATAAATGGGTAGGATTTACAGGAAGATAGTTTTAAACTCAATATGTGGAAAAACTGTCATATGTAGATTTTTTCCAAATATACATTAGGTGCTAAGTCCCTTTCACTATGCATTGCCAAGTCACTTTGACTCATAGTGACCCTATAGGACAGAATAGAGCTGCTCACATGGGTTTGCAACACTATCATCTTTAAGGACGACTACGTCATTTTATTCCCAAGTAGTGACTGGTGGGTTCCAACCATCAACCTTTAGCTAGCAGGTGAGCACTTAGTACCTTAAATAGGGAGAAAGAAAGTCTGGCTGTACAGTAGATTAAACATCAGGCTACTAAGCACAGGTCAGGGTTTTCAGCCCACCAGCCACTTCTCAGAAGATAGATCCGCCTGGAGATTTACAGTCAAGGCAACCCTAAGAACAGTTATATTCTCTCCTGTCAGGAATATAAATCAGAATACACTTGGCAGCAGTGTGTTAAGCTTGAAAAAGTACATTTGTTTTCAAGCCTGTGAGATTCCTGATACAGTATCACTACAGCAGACTTAGGACGTACCAACTGCTACCTATTAGTGTGAATATATTGGAAAATTTTGAGTCTTCACTGATTGATGTAATCATTTACATTAACATGAATTCTTACTGGCATAGGGTAGCCCCCAATGCAATGTGACCACTGTCTTTCCAAAAAGTAAGAGAGGAGATACAGGCAAAGTAGATTCCTGGGAGGCAAAGTAGAGATAGTTATGCAAATTATAGTTATGCTGCTATACCCAATAACCTTGGACCTCCTGAAAGATGAAAAAGACAAGAAAGACTAGTCCCCTCGAGGCTTCGGAGAAAGCACGACCCTGTGAAAACAGTCCATCCAGCCTCCTAACCTCCAGAACTGTGATGGAATAGCACGATGTTGTTTTAAACCACCCAGTTTGTAGTTCACGGTAAGGATAAACTTAGCAAATCAGTCATTGATTGTGGATCAAAGTAAAATCAAACCCTCAGCAACTTCTGTCTTTTCTCCACTTACCATGATGATTTTTATTGACACGGTTGTGAGGATGTTTGCTTTCTTAGGTTGAGGTGTAATTCAGACTGAAGGCTACAGTCTTTGATTGTTTAAGGAACTCTTTAGTTACCTTTGGAGGAGACCAACTGATTAAATGGGGGGTGGGGAAATAAGTGCTGTTTAGCAAAGGACAGGACTTGAACACTAAGATTGACCCCCATTGGGAACTCAGATCCATAATACTGAAACTTCCTTGCGGGAGAACCAGAAAACTCAGTTATCTTTCAAAATAAAGCAGTCATGATGTTCACATTCTACAATCTTAACATATAAACACAGTGCTTAATTCTTGATGGCATTGGGTGTTTCTGTGCTACTGGACTACTTGATTGTGTATGTATGCTCATAGGCACATATTGAATAAGTTGAAAATATAAGTATTCAAACTATAAAAGCTTATATTTTAAATGTGTACAACATAAACCTTTGTGTTGTACATTATTTTTTAACATGCCCTTCAAACACAGATCATTTTATTCTACAAAGGATGCAACAATAAACAAACTGGGGTCATATCTATTAAGTATTTGAGAAGTAGATTAGTGGGAAGTCATATGGTTTTTACTTAACTACTGACCTAAAGTTGTTGAAGTTGATGGCCCAGACGAACAAGTGGACCCAAGGAAGAAAGATATGGTGAGCTTCTTCACCGTCTCTTCCCACAGATGTAGTCAATTTGATTTCTCTGTATGCCAGCTGAAGACGTCCACACAGATAGTTGTTTGCCTTTTGTATGGTTGAAAAGGGTATTTGCTATGAACAAGTTATTGGTCTTGCAAAAGTCTATCATTTGATCTCCAGCTTTGTTTCTATCACCAAGACCGTATGTTTCAACTACTATACCTTCCTGTTTGTTTCCAACTTTGTTTCCAATTATTGTACTGAAGGAAGACATCCGAGCTATACCGAAAACATTAGCTCAATCAAGGCTCCAGGAATTGACAAAATACCAAGTGAAATGTTTCAACAATTGATGGAACACAAGAACTCACTTCTCGATGCCACAACATTTTGAAGACAACTACTTGAACAACTGACTGGAGTACATCCATATTTATATCCATTCCAGAGAAAAATAACCCAACAGAATGCGTAAATTATAAAATGTTATCTTGATATCGTATGCAAGTGAGATGTTGCTGAAGATCTTATAACAATGGTTGTGGCAATCTGCCTTGACAGGCAGATCACAGAGGTTCTGGCTGGATTTCAGAAGAGGATGTGGAATAAAAGGTACCATTGATGTCATATGGATCTTGGCTGAAAGCAAAGAATTCCCCCCCAAAAAAAGTTTACTTGCTTCTCCTTGAGTATACAAAGACATTAGACTGTGAATCATAACAGACTATAGAAATTCCAGAACACTTCATTGTGCTCATGTGGAACCTGTGCATGGATCAAGAAAAAGTTGTACCAATAAATCAAGAAAATATTGTTCCTTGGGTTTAAAATCAGAAAAGGTATGTGTCAGGGTTTTATCTTGTTACCATACTTATTCAATCTGTATGTTGAGGAAATAATCAGAGAAGCTGGTTTATATGAAGAAGAATGTGGCATCAGGATAGGAGGAAAGCTTATAAATACCCTGTGATGTGCAGATGACACAACCTTGCTTTCTGAGGAGGAGGACCACTGAGAGCACTTGCTGATGAAGATCAAGGATTGCGACCTTCAGTATGGGTGACAATTCAACGTAAAACAGACCCAAATCTTCACAATTGGACCCATAGGTGGCATCATAATTGGAGAAAAGATTGAAATTCTCAAGGGGATTCTTTTTGCTTGAAACCACTGTCAATGCTCATGGAAAGAGCAGTCAAGAGAGAAAACTATGCAGAGCCTTGGGTAAATCTGTGGCATGAGACCTCTTTAAAGCGTTGAAAAAAATGTTACTTTGAGGACTAAGGTGTGCCAGGGTATTTTCTTTTTTTGATTTCCACAATCATTTTAATTAATTGCCCTTGCGACTTGAGCCAGTGCAATAAGTAGAATTGTATTGTGCCCCATAGAGTTTTCAATGACTGGCACATTTAGAATGAGATCACCAGTCCTTTCTTCCAAAGCATGTTTGGCTAGACTTGAACCTCTAATCTTTTGGTTGGCAGATAAGGACATTGACCGAAGAGAAACCTTGGGGATTATTTAATAGTATTTTTATTAGTACTTCCTTATCATGACCGTGAAAAGAAAATATTTTATATTAAAACTCAGTGCACCCCCAAAATATTTGAATATATGAGGGAGCTTCAAAAAGTTCATTATTTGATTATCTTCTTTTAAAAATCATTTTATTGGGGGCTCGCACAACTTTCACCACAATCTATGCATACATCCATTGTAAGCCAAACACATTCATACATGCGCTGCCCTCATCACTCCCAAAACATCCACCCTCCACTTGAGCCCCTGGCATCAGCTCCGCATTTCCCCCCTCCCTCCCCAGTTCCCGCTCCCCCATGAGCCCCCGATGATCTACAATTATTTAGTCATATCCTACACCGTCCAATGTCTCCCCTCACCCTCTCCCCTGCCGTCCATCTGCCACAGAGGAGGTCATAAAAACGGTTGCCTATAATAGGTTGCCCTATAATCGGTTGCCCCCCTATAATCCCTATATATAATTCCTATAACCGGTTGCCCCCAGCATCACCACTCTAATCATTGGACCCGAAGGGATCATCTATCCCGGATTCTCTGTGCTTCCTGTTCCCATCTGTACCAGTGTACCTCCTACGGTCCACTCGGATTTGTAAGGTAGAATCAGGAGCATGATAGTGGGGTAGGGAGGAAGCACCCAAGAACTAGAGGAAAGTTGTATGTTTCATTGTTGCTACAATGCACCCTGACTGGCTCATCTCCTCCCTGCGACTTCCCAAGGGGATATCCAGTAGCTTACAGATAGGCCCCGGGACCCCAATCTGCACTCCCCCTCATTCACAAGAATATGATTTATTGTTCTCTGAACACCTGGTTCCTGATCCCTTCAACACTTCGTGGTCATACAGGTTGGTGTGCTTCTTCCATGTGGACTTTGTTGCTTCTGAGCTAGATGGCCACTTGTTTACCTTCAAGCCTTTATGACCCCAGACGCTATATCTTTTGATAGCCAGGCTCCATCAGCTTTCTTCACATTTGCCTATTTACCTGCTTTGTCTTCAGCGATTGTGTTGGGAAGGTGAACATCATGGAATGCCAGTTTAATAGAACGAAGTATTCTTGCCTTGAGGGAGTACTTGAGTGGAGGCCCAATGTCCATCTGCTACCTTTATACTAAACCTATAAATAGATGCACATAGATCTATTTTCCCATCATCGTATATAAATATATTTACATATGTACATAACTGTATTTAGAACTCTATAAATGCCCTTTGCCCCCTAGTTCTTTCCTCTAGTTCCTTTTACTTTTCCCTTGTCCCACTATCATGCTCAGTCTTCACTTGGGTTTCAGTAATTTCTCTTGGTTACATTGCCTGTGATCAATCCCTACCAGGTGTCTAACACCCTCCTTGCCACTGATTTTGGATCACTTGTTGTTCCTTTGTCCTTTGGCTGGTCAACACCACCTCCTTTCCCACACCTACCCCTCTCATGTCTCCCCAGAACCATCGGTCCCATTGTTTTCATCTCCAGACTGTTCATCCAGCCTGTCTTATCTAGATAGACCTGCAGAGATAATAATATGCACAAAAAACAAGACAGAGCAAAACAAAGTGACCAAAGAGAACACAAAGAAATCAATGACCAAAAAAATTAATTTTAAAAAGAAAGAAAGAAAAAGGGAAAACCTGTAAATAGTTCAAGGTCTGTTTGTTGACCTCTAGGAGTGCCCTCCGGTTGAGTCTGATGGGGTGCCACGCCCTGACCCAAAGTCTATCCTTGGCACTCTCTTGGGATCTCCCTACTCTGCCCCCTCCCTCCTTGCAGCTCTGCTATGTGCACTTAGTGTCTTGCCTTGGTGTGGTGGGGCCATACTGGGCCAATCCTGACACTGTGTCTCCAGTGTTGTCCCCCATAGGACCATGGGTCAGTGAGGGACATCATGTCACATAGTGGGGCCGGCCATATGGTCCAGTCTGTGCATTGGCTGTTCTGAGCAGGAATATCGTCCTCAAGGCTTGGTGGGCCAGGATGCGCTCCACTTTCTCTTCCTCCCCCTTCATTTTCTTCCATGTTCTCTGATCAGACATGTCCCTCTCCCCAAGCTGCAGCTTCAGTGCTGTCCACTAAAGTAAATTCTTCTGGGAGGAGGGGCGGTTGTCCACGTAGTTAGGATTGGGGCCAGGCCCTCAGACCCCTCCACTGGCTCCAATGGTCCATGCTGGCATGCTGCTTTCACATCCCAGAACACTGGGTTGAAGTCTGGTCCCTCTTTCCCTGTGGAGATATAAACAATACCTTCCCCCTGGGTGGGTTAGTGCTCTATTTCCCCGCTACACATTTCTATCCCCCCCACTTTTTTATCCTCCCCACCTCCTCTTAGTTGCCTACCATATGCACCCCTGGATTTGGTCTGGAAATCCAGGGTATTTTCAATTGCCTCATTTGCATGTGAAAGTTGACATTGAATAATGAGGATTGAAGAAAACTGGTGCGTTTGAACCATGGTGTTGGCAAAGAACATTGGAAGCACCACGACTACAAAACCAACAAAATATACAACAAATGAACTATGACAACAGAAGTTTTGGTTGTCTTGAAAGAAGTATGGCCAGAGTGTTCTTTAGAGGCAAGGATGGCAAGACCTTGTGTCACGTATTTTGGATAGGTTATCAGGAGAGACCTGTCATGGAGGACATATACTGGGTAAAATGGAGCAGAAGTGAAAAAGATGAAGGCTTGAAATAGGTTGACACCATGGCTGCAACAAAGGACTCAAACATAGGAACGATTGTGAGGATGGGGCAGGGCAGGGCCGAGTAGGGTTTTGTTAAGAAATAGAATCACTGTGAGTTGGAACCAACTTGATGACTCCTAACAACAACAAATAAAAGAAAGAAATGGGTTAAATGAAACAAAACAAACAGCAGTCATAAGTCCATTTAGGATAGTACACGTCCTACACCTTGAGTATATATGATTTGAAACAGCTGAGATAGCAAAGCAAGAAAATTGAAATAACTATCGGTGGGCTTGACATTAGAGCCTAATTATAAGTTTTCAATATGGCACCACAACCTAGAAAAAAGATGAGGGAAGTAACTCTGCATATGCTTGATAGCTGACTTCCATTCTGACTTCCTCAGCCATCCCAAAGCTGGTTATTTATTAATAGTTAAATACAAAATTTTGAATTTGAGAAAGCATCCATCTGTGAAAAATCCCACAAAGAGGACAAGATGATTACTTTTCCCATTAAGCTTACAAATAAATATTGAAGCCATTTCTAATGAATACTATTTAGCTTGGAAATGACTTTGTTTCCTATTTACTGATGTATAAAGACTGAGTCATGTTATCTTGTTTCTGTACCATTACATTGTAGGATGGGCACACACACATGCCCTCTATGAAGGCTTCTAGAAATAAACCCTAGGTTGATATAAAATATTAATCAAGATTGAATTAGAGGAGCTTGTATATAAGCATACCACTAAGAAATAAATATTTCTCATTTGATATGATTGGTAGATATTATATAGGTTAATATTTATGAACATTGGCCTTGAACATGTTAAAGCAATGAGCTTGAACATGGAAAAGACATAAAAAACATTCACCTTCCAATTGTATAAATATAATGAACTTATTTGCCCCCTAAATCTCAGGCTTAAAAAAAAAACCTGTGTAGAATCAGAATAATAAAACCTACATCATGAAGTTTTTGTGAATGTCAAAGTAAATGATATAAGCTGTGTTCTCAGCATGATACTGTCATAGAGAATCCAGTTAATAAATGATTACTGTAATTCTAGCTTGGTAGGAAAAATACAAAATAATTTGATCACATAAAAAGACTATTGTTCTTACCCGTTTATAATTTGGAATATAAGAAAAAATTTCAGAACTCTAAGATTGCTTTTCCACTCTATGCTACTTCATAAGAGGTACATGCTCACCAACTGAAAGAATTGGGAAGGCAAATATCCATCTCTACTAGAGCAAAATAGATGGATAAAGATTGACAATTAAACACAGTAATGAAATATTCAGAGGGTAGCAAGACTGAACAAAATCATGAATGTCACGTTCATACTACTTTCTGTTCAGAACTTTATTCTAAGGGTAGAGGGCTGAGGCTGAGTGCTTATGGGCATCTCTCCTTGTACTGACTGGCTAGGAAGAAGACCTATTGGGAAGGACTCTTTCTTTAAAAATGACCATCCATCTACTGTGAGCTACCACAAAAAAAAACATTTTTTAATCCACTCTCATTGAGTAGATTACAACTCGTAATGACCCTATACTAGAGTAGAATTACTTCTTATGATAGCAGACAGCCTCATTTTTGTCTTGCACAGCAACTAGTGGGTTTCAAAAGCCAACTTTACAGTTAGCAGTCCAAAGGTTAATTCATTGCACCAGCAGGACTTTGACTTAAAGTTACAATGACAGAGGTCACACTGTTCTTATGATCCTAACTAGCTGGAGGGAGAAGAAGACTTATTAATATTGCCTCAGAGAAAATAAAGCTCAGAATGAAAGAAAATATGTTGGACTAGTATGTGTGAGTTCTACTCAAATATCCATTACCAGAAACCTACAAGAATGAACATAGCATTTTCTAAAAAGTTTGGGTACTGTGATGAGGCCCAAGTTGATAGAGACCTGATCCTTTTGGGTGCTGTCATGTATGAATGAATGTGAAAAAATTCACATTAGACAGATGAATTAAAGCAAATAAACATCTATATATGAGATTCAGTATCATTGTGATCTGCAATGTTGAGTAAACTATTTCAAAAGCACACACAAATATACACTATGGGTTGTCTCTATTTCCACCACTGAAGCTATTTCTCAGTGTCTTAACTCCAAGTCTCCAGGTTTTTTCTCATTGCACTTGATAATAACTTGATATTATCCTATGGGGCAAGGTTACTTGTGTTAGTCTGGGTACATTAGAGAAACAAATCCACAGAAACTCATGTATAAGAGAGAGTTTTATATAAAGGTTAAGTGCACATCAAGAAAACATCCCAACCCAGTGATGCCCAAGCCCACAAATCCAACATTAGCCCATATGTCCGACACTAATCCACAAAGTCCACCTCTCACAAAACACACACTATGAAGCTGACTGCAGGAGGAAACCTGAATTAGTGAACCTGTAAGCATCTCAGCACTGGCAGGGGTCTCCACACGGCTGCTCCAGCACCCAGGGCTGCATCAGGGTAGGTCCATGTGGCTTCTCCTTGGGGAAGTCTTGCAGGAAGTGAACCTTGCCAGCTGAAGTAGGGAACTGGCTAAGGCAGCTGCACCCTGGTCTGACCATCACAGAGCAAGAGATTCGAGAACTCAAAAGGTGAGGCTCACTGAGCCATTTATCCGTCGGCCCTTTAATTAACTCCACATGTGTTTATTGGCCAGGTTGGCACAATAAACTAACTACCTCAATACTTTCAGTGCAGGTCCAGTAATTATTTGCTGCTGCTCTTTGACCAAAAGCTCCACTGAGAAGGTAAATTCTATTTTAAAAAATTCTATGTCTCAAAGCACTTGCTAAGGGGAATTGACACTTTGAAGATGAAGACATGTGTGCATTGATTGACATGTGTGCATTGATCGATAATCTAAAGTAAACTCCTTTTGTGCTGATGGGCCAGTAAGAAATAATCAATCTAGGGACCAATATATTGAATAGCATAGCACTAGGTTATTTAGGCAGAAATCAGAGACTAAAGGAGATGGACAATTAATGTTCTACACAATAGTGAAGGTTTCAGAATGGACCAAAACAAACAATATGAGGTGGACCAATTATACCCATCTGTGAGAAGCCAAGAGGAATCTTCTATTAGTAAAGCACACATAGACAGTATATTTACTGACTACTACACTTCGGGCACAATGTTAGGCAATACATTAGCATTGTTAGTTTCAGGACAAAGTGTCTACTAACATGTAGGAGGATTACATACCACAGGGATACACTTTGGGAAGTGTTATCTAATATATCATACTTTCAATAATCTTTGGTTTCTTCTAATGAAATGAATCACACTTCTTATGCCCTCTTCATTGCTCCATCTTCTTCCCATGCAAACACTCAATACTCACTCAACTCATTTGTTCTCCAAAAGATTTGTGGAGCAGTGCTTGTATGAAAAACTTATGGTATACTGAGCACTGTATATGAAATGAATACCTAATAATCATAATTCTCAAGTCTTGAAGAAATATCCATATGCAAAAAAACCAACAGTTCATTTCAAAATCAGTCCCTTTGAATATGTAATAGGCCCTTCGCATAAATAGTTTGCTGGATATGTTTGTATATGACTCCTATACTAGTCAGAAATCCTTCATTGTCAACTGATAAAACAAAGACAAATATGTTTAAGCAAAAAGAAAGTTTCTTGGTTCATAGAATTCATTGTCCAGTTGCATTCTACTCTATATACGTGAGGCTCCAGGTGTACAAACAATCCCTCAAAACAATCTTTTCCCCTTCACAATTCAAATCTCTAATTGTCTTCACATCCCCAACAGGCTTTTTCCAACCAGTATGTAAAATGGTTGCTAGTAAAAATATCTTCAAATTTCAGAAAGCCAACCATAAAGATACATTACTTCTGCCAGAATTTGCAGGCTAAGTCAGGAAACCATCTAATTAATCTTGCTGGAGTAATGAGCCATCTCTGCAGCAGTCCTGTGGACAGCCTCTGATTAGCTGACTCGGGTTATTTGTGCTGGTCTCTGTGCTCTGCCATGTGGCTAGAGGAAGGCGTGGATACTGAGGAGAGCAGGGACTACCCACAGCATTTACACAGGACTGTGAAATTGTGAAGAAGCCTGCAGAGATCCCAGAGAATAAAAGTACATACATTTCGACAGAGCACGTATTTTAAAATGGAAATTATTTTCTGTTGAGGCAATTCTTCCTCATAGCAACTCCATGTTTGTCAGAATAGAACTGTACAGATTCAATGACTAATTTTTGGGAAGTCAAATATCAAGCCTTTCTTCTGAGAGATGTTTGGACGCCAGTTGCTTTCTTTGAGTTAGTAGCCACGTAAAGCTCCTCACTTCCTCTCCCACGTGGATGTGTGTATACTCTCCCATGTGTATGCGTGTGTATACTCTCCAGTGTGTATGCGTGTATACTCTCCCATGTGCATGTGTGTATACTCTCCCATGTGCA
>NW_022111378.1:2523422-2534523 GCF_000313985.2 Echinops telfairi | reverse complement strand
GCGTGTATACTCTCCCATGTGCATGTGTGTATACTCTCCCATGTGCATGTGTGTATACTCTCCCATGTGCATGTGTGTGTATACTCTCCCATGTGCATGTGTGTATACTCTCCCATGTGAGTGTATACTCTCCCGTGTGTATGCATGTGTATACTCTCCCATGTGCATGTGTGTGTATACTCTCCCATGTGCATGTATACTCTCCCATGTGGATGTGTGTATACTCTCCCATGTGGATGTGTGTGTATACTCTCCCATGTGGATGTGTGTGTGTACTCTCCCATGTGTATGCGTGTGTACTCTCCCATGTGTATGCGTGTGTATACTCTCCCGTGTGTGTATACTTTCCCATGTGTGTGTGTATAATCTCCCGTGTGTGTGTACTCTCCCATGTGTATGTGTGTATACTCTTCCATGTGTATATGTGTGTATACTCTCCCATGTGCATGTGTGTATACTCTTCCATGTGTATATGTGTGTATACTCTCCCATGTGCACGTTTGTGTATACTCTCCCATGTGCATGTGTGTGTATACTCTCCCATGTGCATGTGTGTGTATACTCTCCTATGTGTATGTGTGTGTGTATATATTTATAGATCTATAATTCCCTATATAGAGATATGCACAGATATTTCCTGATGTTTAAACAATTAAAATATGCCTTTCTCCCCCACCCTCACCGAACCATTCCCTCTACCCTGCAGGTACTTTCCAAGTGCAGCTATGATCATTTGTTTTACATGTTGATGTGACCCCCCAAAATTAGCACAGTACATTTACAAAAACACCTGCAAGGAGCACGAGTAATTGCTAAACAAATAAAGAAGACACACATTATTTGCATAAAATATATGCCATGTTCAAACATATACAGACCATTTATATGAGGATAGGTAGAAAGATATTGCTACTAGGTTCCTGTTCATACTTGCACAGGGATGTATTCCAAACTAAATGAAGTTAAACCTGTCTCTGTGATCAGTGAATGGCTGCAGACAAATTCTTTAAGTAATACATCAGTCTCAATTTGTGATAGTTAGATTTTGTGTCAACTATACACACCAATGTGAAAGGAGATGTAGAGTCCAAGGTATCAATCAGGTCACAGACTGATGACATTTCCTTGGGAGGATGGCCTTTTGTATGAGGCCCAATGCAGAACAAAGCATTCTCTTGCCCTCTCACCTTCTGATGGATCTGGACCTTATGTCTGGTTCATCAATCTCCTGATATAGCATCTACAAGAGCCATCAGCAGACTTCAGTCAGCTCTGCATCCATAGCCTGGGGCTCTCCTGCTTCATGTTTCTGCTTCCTGCTTGTCAGCTCCTGCAGCCACATAAGTCAGGAGAAGCCTGCAGTTTACTTCTGGCCTATGAACTTGAGCCAGACCGGGCTTCTACAACTGTATAAAACATTTCTTGACATAGTCTCGATACACACACCTACAAGTATCACTGGTTTTGCTTCTCTAGATAGTCAAACGTAACACATCATCTTGTTAGGGTATGATCAAAAGAGGGTCCAATCAACACAGTGGCGACTGTTGGGCTAGTTGAGTTCAAGGCAGAGAGGGAGATATGAAAGTCACTGTAGCTGTTTTTTGAAATTCCAAAGGGATAATCTTGAGAGATTTTTTGAAGGACACAGAATGATAACTAGGGCTTATTATAAATAATTTTTAGAAAATTGAACATTTCAGTGAAGAAAGGCAGGCCAGAAAAGTTGTACTGAGAATTTTTTATTTTCCATCTTGACCATGAACTAGCTCATTTTTCAAGGCTAGTACAACCGGTCCTATGAGAATTTGAGGGGAAACCTTACCCAAATCTACCCTCCATCCCTGATCATGCCCCTTCAGATGTTTTTTGTTCTTTAAATTCAAAGAACATTTAAAATGAACATGATTTGAATTCCTCAAGGATGCCAACACTGATGTTTTTATGTGATGTAAACCAAAGAGTCTATAATTTTTCAGGAAAGGATTAGAGCAATAATGGAAATATCACATTCAGAAGTATACAGTCCTTTAGAGGTATAACAAATATATTTGTTATGTATATTTATCTCTGCTGCAAATATATCTGTGAATGTTGTGTAGCATACAAGTTATGAAAATTCTTAGATAAAACCAAACCCCTTAAAGGAATGAATCACTGAGCCAAGGCATCAGGATCCTCCTCTCAGGGAACACCAGAGTCACTTGGTATAACATAGTTCACAAAGACAATGATTAAGATCCTAACTTTCCTTTCACTTGCTGAGACACAGTCCACACTGAAGGGCATAATCTGATCTTCATTAAAAATGCTTCAACTCCTTTTCACATTTCGTAAGCAAGTGTATGTTATCTGCATATTCAGATAATTAGTAAATCTTTCTTTAGGCTGGATGCAGTGTTTTTCTTCAAATTTCCCAATTTCTCTGTTTTTTTACATAATTATGTAGCTATTCATTCGGAGATACCTTATTGATGACAAATCTTTGTCTTTTACATCATCCCTATTAATCTCCCTGCAACTATGTTACAAGAATATATTCATATCTTAGCATCTGGGAATTTTCATCTTAAAATCCATATGAATCACGATTCATCAATTTTTAAATGGAACATAATAGTGCATCTTTATATTTAATTGAGGCAAATTTTATTACCCAGGCCACACTAGAAGGAGAGTTAAGTCACAGAGCTTGGGGTAGGATCCAAGATTTTAACTTTCCTCCCAGTTTCTTTCATCTCAGTACTGTTGTGAACAATGTAATTTACTCCCCAAAGCTAGGTTCTTGTTAAAGCGAAATCTAACAAGGCATTAGCCTTCAACAACTGTGAACTCAAGCTTTAGATTGACAAGGTTGGTATATTTTGTACTCAGAGATTTCAGGATAGGCACTTTACAGAACAGAATTTTAATTAACCAAGAAGACCTAGGGAGGCAATGGATAAAGTACTCTGCTGTGACCACAGATTAGCTGCTCAAAATCACTATCAAGCTATGGGAGAGAGAGATTACAGATGTTACAGTCATCGTCTGTAAAGGTCTACATCCTTGGAAATCCTATTCGTTAGGATAGGTAGAGCCTATTCTACTATGTCCCATAGATAGGATGATTATGAGTCAGAATCAATGGAAGAGAAATGAGTTTGGTGTTTTTGTTTTTTATTAACTACACATACACCTATTTAAAATCTCAAAAATACAAAATAATGTCTTCCAAAGGCATTAGCTTACATTCTTCTGGCTTGTTCCTTTTTGGAAGTCACTGATTTTTCTCCCTCAGAAGTGATTAACTACTTAACTATAATGCCGCTGTGTTCTATTCTGTTGACTGTCAGTATAATCTTTTGTACCTTTTGACAAGTTTTTGAGCAGGCCTCCATTTGGGTATTCCACATCCAAATGGATCCAATCAATATCTAAATTGCTGAAGTGACAAGTGAACATAGAAACTTGTTTGGGAATAAACATGATAATTAATGACAATCAATGGGACAGTTTAGTCAAGTACGTCTAAAAGAGTATAGCTTTTACTAATAAGCATTTGTCAAACCGTATTGCTCAGCAAACTAGCTTTCTTTAGGGTGTTATTAATAACCTAATTTTACAAAACTATTGTCAAAGAAAGCAAACATAAAATATAGCCTCCCAAGAATGCAGTGAAATGGTGCCTGCTTCTGAGGAAACACTACAGAATTACTGACAAGACCATTAATACACATGCATTCTTCATGCACAACACTCATCAACTCAGAGGGTTGGAGAGAATAGTTCTTTCCTTAGTTCTATCACACACACACACACACACACACACACACACACACACACACACCCCAAATAGCAGCCTTGCTAGTTTCACATTGTTGCATCCTTCTAGAATACAGACTTTAGAATTATAAACTTACAAATACTTTTAAATAAAAATGGTACAGAAACAAAATGCATGCCCTAAAATGAATTGATTCTAATTGGTTTTCATTAGTGATGAGTAGCACACTGAAGTGAAATTATCCATGAATTATTTACGTTTTTCCCATGATGAAAGACACGTGTGTTTCTTTTTAAGTCATCTATTTTCTGACTAATGGATTTTTCACTATACATTAAATTCCAGCTATTTGATCAAAGTCTTTCTTTGAAGCATTTTTTTCATATTTATGATAGCTTGTTCCAGTTGGTACTTTAAGGAACAATTTATTTTCAACATCCTTAATGTTAGCACAGGATTTCAAATTTGAATAATTTGGCTCTTTAAAATGCATCTTGACTAATATTAGACATCAAGGAAGGGCTCTTTGAGTCCAAATGCACTTTGCTGGTTTCTTATCGAGTCAAAGCAGTGAATAACAATTGCAAGCCTAGTCATTCAAAAGCAATCAAGGTTTCTTTTTAGTTCCATTTTTTATCACTCCAATGCTTGATATCCTTTTTCAGGCAAAATAGCTAGTTAGTTATTCTTCTTTAATGGTTTTGTAAGTATGATGACTAAATTCTCAGGACCAAAGTATGGGATATAATTTTTACCCCAAAGAGGTAAATATTGGCTAGGGTTAAGTTTGAATCTGCCACACATGGAGTTGCTGAATTGACTCAAAGGTATGTGTTCACATAACAATAGGTATGTGTTCACATAACAATATTTTTTGTAAACTCACAATAACCCTTAGAACTTATCATGTCTAGAAAAGAGACTCAGAAAATAAGTGTAATTTGGCCGAAGGAATGTTAGACCATGTCAGACATACGTCCACTCTTCAAACTTTGACTCAATTCTGAGACTATCTGTAATCCCCCCTGAACTCTGCCTCTATGCAATACCACACAGAATTTACAGGTCTGATAGCAAATATTCCAAACCGGTGGCCATCAACTGGTGGTAATCCCCCCCTGAACTCTGCCTCTAAGCAATAACCACATAGAATTTACAGGTCTGATAGCAAATATTCCAAACCAGTGCCCATCAACTATGGACTCCATAGGACTGGGTAGAACTCTTACCTTTAATGAAGCAGACTGCTAAGTCTTACTCCCATGGAGAGACCGATGGATTCAAACCATTAACCGTTCAGTTACCAGTCAAGCTCTAAACCACTGTGCCATAATCCAGGTATATATATGTTTTATTAGGAAAGTAACAAGGGATCAGTACTAACTTACTTCCAAGTTGGAAGTAACAAGATTTGGATCAATGTCAGAAAGCAAGCAGGCAAGGGCTGAAAGCTTCCCACAAAAGAAACTGTACATCCTGCCTTTCTTTAAAGTCAGCACACACACACACACACACACACACACACACACACACACACACACGCACGCATGCATCCCAGTTTCACACACACACACACACACACACACACACACACGCATGCACGCACGCGCGTTCTCGCTTCTGCCTATGCAGAATTCCTCTCGCATGCCTCAGGACTGCTTCTATAACTCCCAGAAGACAGTCGGCTCTCAAGTTCCGCAGGAGAGGTTTCTCTGGGATCCATCAGGACAGGCTTCTCTTGGCTCTTTTAGCTTCACTAACAAGCCTCAAGGCCCTCACCCTACTGGTCTCTGTCCTGACTGCTCCCAAGATTACTTCTCACTGGTCTCCTGTTTCACTGCAGTCCTTCTGGTATTCCAGCATCCCCTGTCTCCCGAATCTCGAATCTCGGAGGTTCTCATTACATGGACCAGGGTCCAAAGAACAGCCTCTACTCTAGCGGTTCTCAACCTGTGGGTCGTGACCCCTTTGGGGGTCAAACTACCCTTTCACAGGGGTGGCCTAAGACCATCAGAAAACACATAAGTCCGTGGTGTTAGGAACTGAGATACCGCTCCTCTATCTGTCTCCAGGTGGGTCTGCCCACATGCAGATGAGCCCACCTAAGAGTACCCGGCGGGAAGACCGTTACCCAGGCTATACCATACTTCCATTTTTCCTATTATGCTTGTGATGTCCTCTGATTTGGGCGCTGTTCTGACCCCTAGAGGGGGAGATCCATCTTATCAGGGGATAAGATGTATGTTTCCTTCTTGGCCAATTGGGACTAAATTCGCTCCCTGGACTCTGACTATCCACCTGTTTTCTCCCACACCACGAGCTGCCTCCGGTAAAAATCTTTTTCTTCTACTCTAAATTATGGCTACCTACCACCCCCACTTCCCAGGCTGTGAGCTCAAGGCAGCCAACAGCGTGGAGAGCTCTGGCGTGGGGTTCTCCTCATGTCTGGGGTTCTGTCCCCTCTAGGGCGTCCGCCTGGAGAAATCACTGCTCCCGACAAGGGCGCAGCTGGGGCCCGTGGACTCGCCAAAGCTAGAGTGCTTTGAAGTGTTCTTGGTTTGTTTGTGAATGGAAATCACACACAAAACAGGGTTCAGGAGAGACCCTAGTACCCTCGTTCTAATTTCAGTAGTCCACCTCTCCGTTTCCTTCACCTTACCTCCCAATTTTCATGTCTGGCAGCAGGAGCTCTGGAAGGGTGCGTCCTATCGAGTCGCCATTTTCCCCTGGGTCCTCTACATTATATTTTTGAAAAGTTATATTCGATGTGTACAGCAATCAAGTAGTATATAGAGAATTTTTTTGTGTATTCACCTGGCCACTTATGACCTCAATAAATCTAGCTATTGGGGTTAGCAGTTTATTTGTGGGCTGATGTGGATTTTCTTGAACACAATCTTGCAAACTGCAAGTAAAGTCATTTTTATTTCTGTAAAAAAATAAGAAGAAAATACATCATGCATGTATGATATTTACATGATGATTCATAACAGTAACAAAATTACAGTTATGAAGTAACAATGAGAATAATTTTATGGTTGGAGGTCACCACAACATGAGGAACTGTATTAAAGGGTCGCAGCATTAGGAAGGTTGAGAACCACTGTTCTACTCAAAGCAATTTTTCAGGAAGGTGAGCATAATAGAATGCCAGTTTAATAGAAGAAAGTATTCTTACATTGAGGGAGTACTTGAGTGGAGGCCCAATGTCCTTCTGCTACCTTAATACTAAACCTATAAATATAGGCACATAGATCTATTTCCCCATCCTCATATAAATGTATTTGCATATGTACATGTCTTTACCTAGACCTCTATAAATGCCCTTTGCCTCCCAGCTCTTTCCTCTATTACCCTTGATTCTCCTCCTGTCCCACTATCATGCTCAGCCCCATAAGGAAGTGCTCCCTTAAACTGTGTGGCATGGCTCTCTTTATATAGAAAAGTGACTTAATACTATTGGGAAAAATTTATGCACACAATTTTGATAATAAATGATCACCCCCTTCTGTGTACTAAAGTGATCAGTGCTCTAACTAATGGATCCACTCATTTGAATTGTTGTTGTTGTTGTTAAATGCCCTTCAGTTAGTTCCAGCTCACAGAGACTTTATGTAGAAGAGAGAAAAATGCTGCCTGGTTTTATGACATTTTCAGAATAATTCCTAAACTTGAGCCATTATTGCAGTCACTGTTTCAAACCATTTTCTTGTATTCCTTTTTTTTTTTTTCAGGCTATCAAACCTGATGATTTTTTCATGACTGATAGCTCCTGATAACATGTCCAAAGTACATGAGACGATGAATCACCATCCTCAACTAATAGAATCATTGTAGATGCACTTCTTCCAATACAGAGCTGTCAATTCTTCTGACACTACATGGTTTTCTTAAGTCTTTTTACCATAATTCAAAGCCATCAATTATTTCTTGATATTCTATATTTCTTGATACTGTATATGTATAATAATTAAAAGTACCATGGGCTGGGTCAGCTACACCTTAGTCTTAAAAGTGATAGCTGTAATTTTTTAACCCTTATTATGCAGTATTTACCCATTGAAACATATCATTTGATACCATGAATGCTGCTTCATAAATACTTGATTGTGGATGCATGTAAAATTAAATCCAGGAACACTTTAATATTTTCCCCATTTATCATGATACCATCTATTGGTTCATTTGTGAGGAATTTTATTTTCTTTACATTGAGTCACAAGCCATGTTGAAGGCTGTAGCACTTGATTTTTATCCATAAAAATCAAATTCTTCAAATCCTTTTACCTTCAGGAAACAAAGTTGAGTCATCTGCATATTGCAAATTCTAAACGAGTCTTCCTCTGACCCTGATGCTCTGTTCTTCTTCTAGTCCAAGTTCTTGAATTATTTGCTCAGCATGCATATTGAATGGATAGAGTTAAAGGATACAACCCTGACACATAGCTTTCTTGATTTCAAACCAGGCCAGGTACTCTTGTGCTGTTAAAATAACTGCTTCCTAGTTATGACAGGTTCCCCATGAGCAGTATTAAGGGTTTTGAAATTCCCATTTCCCCAAAGTATCCACAGCTTGTCATGAGCCACATAATCACATGCCCTTGCATACTTCATAAAACACCAATAAACATATTTATAGTATTCTCTGCTTTCAGCTTTCAGAATCATCTGATATCTGCAAAGCATCCATGTTTCATGCCATTTTCTTCATCTGGTTTAAAATTCTGGCAGTTGCTTATTGATGTATGGCTGCAATAACTTAAAAATTATCTTTAGAAAAATTTACTTGTATGCAATATTGATTGCATAGTTTGATAAATACTGCCTTCTTTCACATCATCTCTTTTGGAATGATTAGAAATATGGATTACTTGGAGGTGGTTGGACAGGTAGCTTTCTTTCAAATCTCTTGGTGAGAGGAGTAAGCACTTTCAGCATATCTCAATTTGTTAATAAGACTTCCTCCAACCCTAACGCTATATGCTTCATATTTTTCAGCTTCTCAGATTATTTGCTCAATATTGAGTAGTATGGTGAAAGGATACAAACTTGAAGTACAACCTTCCTGATATCAAACCATGCAGTATCTCCTTTTTCTCCTCAATGGACTGTCTCTTGATTTACATATAGGTTCCACATGAACATAGTTAAATATTCTGGAATTAGTTTGTGACGAATCCCTTTGCATAGTCAATAAATCACAAGTAAGAATCTTCCTAGTTGTGTTAGTTTGGGCTGACTATAGAAACAAATTCATAGATACTCATATGTGTATAAGAAAGAGAGCTTTATATAAAAGAGCAATTGTACATTGAGAAAACATCCCAGCCTGGTCCAGATTAAGTCCAAAGTCTGATGTTAACCCATATGTCTGATACCAATCTATAAATTCCTCTTCAGACTCACGCAAAACATGCAAGGACGCTGCATTCAGGAAGATCACAGGTCACTGCATGGAAAGCCTTGTGGATCTAGTGGCAGTGGAAGCATCTCAGCGCTGGCAGGGGCCTCCACATGACTCCTCCAGCTCCAGGGCTCTAGTTAGTGTGTCTTGTCTGCAGGAAGATGAAGCAGAGTGTGTGTTGATCTGGCCTCCAGTGAGCTATGGTATTTATCTCGTGGCACCCCCAAATGAGGTCATCAAGCTGCAACCTGATTGGCAGGCTAGACTTCACTCCTTTGCAAGCTCATAGGAGATTATGTAACTGCCACACTAGTATTCCATGCTTTCATTCAAGATATCCCTCATTGCACATTGGCTTCTGAATGCAGCTTGAATTTTTGAAATTTACCTGTTATTGAACTGCTGCAAACACTTTTAAACCACATTCACCAACATTTTACTTGCATACACTATTAATAACATTGATTGATATGTTCTGCATTTTCTTGGATGATTTTTCTCTGGAATGGGCTCAAATATGGATATTTTCTAGTAGGTTGGCCAGATGGCTCTCTTGGCATAGACTTCTGGCTTCTCCCAATGCTACATCAGTTTGTTGAAACATATCCATTGTATTTCATCAATTCCTGAAAACTTGTTTTTCATTAATGCCTTCAGGGCAGCTCTAATTGCTTCTTTAAATACCATGGGTTCGTCATCATCTGCTAACTCTTAAAACAGTTGACTCTTGATCAATTCTTTTTCGTTCAGTGACGCTATGTATTCCTCCTATCATATTTAGATGATTCCTGCACCATTAAATATTTTCCCTATTCAATATTCCAACTTAAGATGTGCTTCCCCCAAGCCCCCTTTAGTTGTTCCAGCTGGGTTTATGCTGATATTCACTTCAGTGCTTTATTTCCTCCCTTTCTTTTAATGATGCATTTCTTTATAAATGCATGAGATTCTGAATGTCATCCCACAGCTCCCTTAGTCGTGGACCATTAGAATTTAAATGTATCAAGTAGGTCCATTTTTGAGTTGTTTTCTAAATTCAGATGGGATTACTACATATAATATTTTGGTGTTTTTGGACCTGTTTTAATTTTCTTCAGTTTCAACCTGAATGTGAATATGAGTACTACAGTTGACCCTGACCTTGTTTAGGTTGATCTTCTCCTTTGTCTCTTCCACCCAAAAGACAAAACCCACAGTCACTAAGAACGTTTCAACTCATAGAATTTTATTTAGGTTCCAGAGACTGGAAATCCTTATGGGAGCAGATAGCTCTACATATCTTCTCCTGAGGGGCTGGTGTGTTTGGACCGAGACCTGGCAGTTAGTAGGTCAACATTTACCCAATAGTTCTTTACCCAGTTCTCTACTCTGTCTGTTCCCACATAAATACTCAATATTACTCCTATGTATCACATCTGGAGAGATAGATACACATGTATAGATACCATTTATGTTGTTAGGAAAAAGTTATTTACAACTAATATGTCATTGGTCTCACAAAATTCTATCAAGCATTCTCCAACATAGTTACTATCACCAAGGCCATGTGTTCCTGTTGTTAAACCTTACTCTTTGCTTCCAACTTTCGCTTTGAAATCATCATTAATTTTTAATTTATTAATGCATCTTAATTGCATTTTTGGTCAATGTCACACGTAAGTTTGGTACATTCTTCATCATTTGCTTGAGTGGTAGGTAACCACGTAACAGTTACATTAACTGGTCTTCCTTGTATGTGTTTAGATATTATACTATCACATACAGCATTCTACGTCTAGATATATCTTGAAATGTTAATTTTGAGGGCGAATGGAGTCCTATTTTTCCCATAGAATTCTTCAACACTATAACTCAAGGCTTGAATTTCTTCTTCAGTTTTTAGCTCCAGAAATGCTCATTGTGTCTTCCCTTATGGTTTTCTAACTCCATGT
>NW_022111378.1:2506339-2521722 GCF_000313985.2 Echinops telfairi | reverse complement strand
TCCTGATTTTGATCATGATTTTGATCATGCAGTATTCCCTGTTCTGTTCCCATAAATACTTCCATTTAGAAGTGCTACATGAGCACAAGGAAGTGTTATGGAATTCCCAAACTTCTCAAGGTGATCCATAGTTTGCTGTGATTCACACAGCCCAATGACAAGCCATAGTCTATACCAGAAGTAAACATATTCCTGGAATTCTATGCTCTCGGACAAGATTCATCGGCAAATGGCACCCCTTGTTCTACACCCTTTTCTGAATCTGGTCTGAACCTTTGGAAGTTCCTTTTCAATGCTCTGCTGCACTATTTTTGGATGATCGTCAGCAAAATTTTACTTGCACGTGATATCTATTATAGCATTCCATAATCAGAGCATTCTGTTGGGTTAGTTTTTTTGATTGGGCACAAAATCAGTTTGTGAAGTAAAGTGCTTCCAGTGCTTCATCAACTTGTTGAAATATTTCCATTGCTGTTCTATCAATTCCTGGAGCCTTGTTTTTGACCCATCCTCTCAGTATAGCTTGATCTTCTTCCTTCAGTACATCCGTTCTTGTTCATAGGGTATCTCCTGAAGTGGTTGAATGTCTACATGTTCTTTTTGGTACAGTGACTTTGTATTATTGACATCTTTTTTAATGGTTCCTGAAATATTCAAAAGTTTTCCCAAAGAATCTTTCAATATTGCAACTTGAGACAAATTTTTTTCTTGAGTTCTTTCCATTTAAGATACTCTGATCATGTTCTGCATTTTTGTTTGGCTACTTCTAGGTCTTTGCACATATCATTATAGTATTTTGCTTTATCTTTTCGGGCTGCCCTTTGAAATTTTCTACTGAGAGCTTTGGCTTTATTGTTTCTTCCATTTGCTTTAGGTACTCTATGATTACGAGGAAGTTTCAGATTCTCTTCGGACATCCACTTTGATCTTTTCCTTCTTTCCTGTCTTTTTAATTACCTTTTGCTTTCATCATGAATGATGCTCTCACTATCCTACAGCTCATCAGGTTTTCTGTCATTAGATCCATCAGACAACAGCATTAGTATTCAATTCATCAAATCGATTCTTGAGAAGTTTCCAAACTCAGGTGGGATAGACTATCCATCACAGTTTGACTCTCATGAGCTTGTTTTAATTTTTCTTCAATTTCAACCTGAACTTATATGTGAGCAATTCCACAGTCAGCCCCTGGCTGGTTGGTGTGCTTACAGTTGTATATTTCCTGCCTCTTACTATGCTGGGGGATGGAGGAGTGGTGTGAGGTCAGTGCATCAAGGAACAGGAGTTAAGTGCTTGTGGAGATACACTGCTGCCACCCAGGCCAGGCTGGGAGGGATGCACGGATGTACTCAGTTGCCACTTCTCGCTAAAGGGAGGGCAAGCAGTGAGGGGTGAGTTACTCCAAACATGGTAGCATCACCAGGCCTCTTTCTGGATGGGGACCTGGAGAGGGAGCTGTGAATGAGTGCACACAATCAAGTTGCTGAAGCCTCTAGCCAGCCAGACAGCATGAGGGGACAGCTCTTCTGGGTCAGCAGCAATGAGGTGAGGGGTTGCTCCTCCAATCACCAGGAGGCAAAGGAGAGGAAGAGGGTGCTCTTCTGTTCACTGCATAAAGTTACCTGGGCTCTTCTCATGAGCTGTACCAGTGATTGGCATCTTACGTCACAATGTGTTTGTCTGTGTATCACTCGGTGACGCTTTAGAAATTCTGTGCTGTTACCTTCTACGCTTCTCACCCAGGATTGCTGCTGGATTTGTCTCAAGGTGGCCATCCTGTGCCAGGTCAGTTGATGAGGCCCCTCCATTTTCTGTTTTCTGACATTCAGTAATCCACTGCCTTCTTGCAATCAGTAATCAATCTAAATTTTACCTTGTTTTTGATGCCTAAATGAGGATGTTCTAGGATGGATTTCTGTATCTGTTTCACTTATTTTCTTGGGTCTTTGCTGTAGCGTGAAGGCACAGTATACCTGACTAAGCTATCACTTTGACCTCTTCCCACCTGGTGTCTAGTTTTCAGTGGTATTATCTAACGTAATACATGCCCAAACCTTATGAAGTGCTACTGAACTTGACTTCATTTCTAAGTTGGTTTAAAGGAGTTAAATAATTTGCCCTAGGTATACTACTAATTAGTAATGTAGTTAGAATTACAATTAAAGTATTCAAAATCTGAGAGATAAAAGAATGCAATCAATACTATAGTTTATATAGAGACTGATATGTAAATTCTCTATCATTTGAATATTCATTGTCTAAGTACTAACAAGTGATAGAATACCTAATAGCAAAATTTTTTTAATGTATTTAAATATATATATGTATTTATATATTGCTATATATGCATATTTAAATATATATGTATGTAAGTATATATATGGAAAAAAGAAAGAAAAACTTACTTTCTAGCCAGTTTCACAGTTTCTAGCCAGGAAAAGCAATCCCAATTTTTTTTTTTTTAAAAAGAAAAATTAAATATGGGGTGCTGTAACAAATTCAAATCTGCCACTAGGTTACATTTCCATCTCTAACCCTTGCCTGAAGAATTCTGAACTATTTCATTTCAAATTCCAAAAACCAAACTCACTGCCATCAAGTCAATACTGATTAATGGTGACCCTGCAGGACAGCGTAGGACTGCCCCTGTGGGTTCCCAGACTGTAACTCCCTTCAGGAGTAGAAAGCCCAGTCTTTCTCCCATGGAGAGGTGGGTGGTGGCACACAGTTGACCTTGTGGTTAGCAGCTGACCACATAACCACACCACCAGGACTCCATGCGCACCCCAATGGCACTTTGGGCATCATTGAGGGACTCAAAGTGCATCCTTTTTCAGTGTTCCTTTATTTTTAGGAACAAAACCATCTGAAGAGTCAACATCAGAGTAGGAGGATGAATAGGTTAAAGTATCCCAATCAAATACAGTTTTTAGACCAGGCTCACTGGTTGCCTAAAGAATGGCCTACTGGTGGGACCCCTGACTTTGGTCATTACCCTTCATATCTGGAACAGAACTCACCTTGGTGCTAGAATAACCCATTTTAGGTCCAAGGGGCAGAATTGACCTAAGGACAAGGTTCACAGGGTTAGGTTGGAAATAGAAAACAAGTGGGAGTAAGTGGGACAAAGGATGGTACATTGATGAGCTTGAAAAGGATGTGTTGAATCAGAATGTGTATGAATTATTGAATATAAAATGATGATCTTGTCTGTGAACCTTCAGCTCATTCACAATAAAATATATTAATTTTACATCTAGGCTGCAGAATTTTCTACAAGCTCCTTGACTAATTGGCCTATATAATTCAGTCATTTTATTACCTTAGGTCAGTACAACTGCAGAAGGCTGAAAAATTAATAAGATGAAACTTAAGTAGACCTAGCATTAAATTCATAGAATTGAGTATTGCAAACAAACAAGATATGTATTTGAGATTATTTCATCTTATGTTACCAGATCATAGCCATAGTCAAATGCTCTATTGGATGTGGAGTTTAGCTCAAATAAAATTAAGTGTTTTATTTAAACATTATTAGGAATATTAAATTTTAGAGCTCTGAGAATCTAGAGATCATCTAGCCACTCCAAATTTCAAGTTATCTGTAAAACAAGATAAGTAATCATTGAAATCATTAAATTTCAAATAAATGTTCCAAATGTTCCCAATAAATAAAGGTTTGATGGCACAAACTTGTGGCAAATAAGATCCTTTTGGATATTGTGAATTTACTAATTGAATATAGTAATCTAGGGAGTATTAGAAACATCTAATATATTCCCAACAAATCTGTGTTTCAATAGATAAAAGTAGAGAATTTGGCAAATTAATTTTATGAGAACTTGCAGAATTCCACAATTGTCCTATCTTTGACATACACTCTTCCTTACTAAAATCCATTCTCTTTTCCTGTTTAAGTTTTGTGAAGAGAAAATATAAAACACAAAATCAGTTGAAGAACACTGATTTCTCTCTATCTCTTATTACTTTTTGAAGGTTCTTTTGTGGCACATCTACTAACATAAAAAGTTGGTGGTTCATGGAAGAAAGGCCTGGTGATCTGCTTCTGTAACTACTATAGCCAAGGATGCCCTTTGGAGTCATTCTAGTTGGTACCACATGAGCTAGCTATGGGCTGGGACTGGCTTCACAGCAATGGATCTCTTTGTTTTGCTCCTTGTTACTGCTTCATCATCTTCCCCAGGCATCGGCCTTATCCATTCCTTCTAGCTTCCTCTTGCTTTGAGGCAAAATTCAAACATTTTTTGTTGCTGCTATCATACACCATTTATTTGTGTGTGCGTGTATACTTGGCAGTTTCAGGAATTTTGTTATATATATATTCTACAACAAATTTCATCTCTAGATTAACTCTATGCTGTAAGATGGATAGAGTAAAACTTTACATTATAGGAGACAGAAACAGTACATAGTCACAGGTAGATATGTACAAAGTACTGTCATTCATAGCCTCTTTTAAACGTACTGCTCTTTTGTCTACCCCAAGGACTGGCAAATGCAGCCAGCAATCTGCTGGCCAAGGAGCTAACAATGGTTTTACATTTTCAGTGGCTACATTTTCAGAATTTATATCAGAAAAGACTAGAGTTACTGGTCTGATGAGACTAAGGAACCCTCTTCGTTGAGGTCTGACCTTTAAACTTGGAACTAAACCCACTCTCGAGATTATCCTTCAGCCAAGAAATAGACAGGCCTGTAAAGTGAATGAAAACACTTGTGAGGAACATGAATCTCAAAGCAATAAAAAAGACAGAATTTGTCCAAATCAAAGTCCAGAAAGCCTGCAGGGGCAGGGACCACAGACAAATGGAACTGCAGAACCCAGGGAGGAAGTGGGAAGAGAGCTGTTAAATTGAGGGGATTAGAAACAAAGTCATAAAGTACAATGTATATATAGTGTTGATTCGGAAGTCAATTTGTGCTGTTAACTTTTACCCAAATGACAATAAAATATTTGGGGGGTTTTAAAGTTAGGTAAGTATCTTTATAATAGCCTCAATTTAGCCTCTTCACCCACAGAGCCTAAAATATTTATTATCTGGCTGTTTAAGCAATAGTTCCTTATTCCCTGCTCTTTATTATAAACTCAAGAAGAGAGGGATCCTCAAATAAACACAAACAATATTTTAAGAAACAGAAACTAGTGCTGTTAGAAAAACCTATAACAAAAATATAGAAAAGAAAGAAGTTCATTGAAAATCAAGGACCAAACCGAAGAGGAGACTGTACTACAGGGAGAAAAAGGAAACAAGTGCAAAGAAATATTGAAGAGACTTAAAATGTGTAAACGGAGAGTCTGTTCATGTGGTGTAGTGGTTAAGTGCTGGGCTCTGCTCTGCAAAGGCAGCAGCTTGAAACCTGAGAAATAAGGGCTTTTCTAACCCCTAAAGAGTTACAGTCTCAGAAACCCATGGGGGCAATTCTACCCTGTCCTGTAGAGTCACTATGAGTTGGCCTTTACTCAATGGCTATACGTTTTGTGGGTTTTGTATGTATATGGATTGATATGAATCAGTTTATTTCATCAATTAGCTTTGAGGGGAAACAATTTAAGTGTTTAGCAGACTATTGAGAGCCTTGTCTGATGAAACCAATGACTGCATCCTCACTGTTGGCTGACCCTGACGTGTGGTAACCTATTGACTTCCCTAATGAACCCCTTTACATTTTTTTTAAGTCAGATTGCAAGTTTCTAAAAGGAAAAACACAGTAGTATTTAGTTTAAATATTATTAGATCCCCTACCTGGAAACAGTCATTAAAAAAAGAAAAAAGAAATTCTCTTCTCAAAGGAAAAAGGTATGATTTCAGAGATTCCTCTGGCTCAGAGAAGTCTTCTGCCAAATTCTCACCAAATGCAGATAATCTGAATGAAGTGACAGAACCAGCCGGGGTACTGACAGATAGGGGCAAGGGCTCTGAGGAGAGCTCCTCTTCCTACCATGTGCACGAGAGACCCAAGGACAGACACCTGTTGCTGCTCTTTTTAATGAGGGTTGTGGACAACCTTCCTTTTCTTCCACAATATTCTTCCAGAGATGAGACTGGAAATTATAAGTTGGTTCCTGTCAAAATTAGGTAGGTCCTTTGATAGCCTACTTCTCATTGTACTTCCTCTTATTGGCATCCGCAGCTTCTCTGTCCCTCCTGGGGTTACAAATCTGAATGCCTCA
This sequence comes from Echinops telfairi, assembly GCF_000313985.2. Taxonomy (NCBI): domain Eukaryota; kingdom Metazoa; phylum Chordata; class Mammalia; order Afrosoricida; family Tenrecidae; genus Echinops; species Echinops telfairi. The sequence continues at coordinate 2,515,529 of NW_022111378.1, read as the reverse complement.
GACCAGCAGTAGAAGTAAGCAGAGTTAAAAGAGGGAGAGATTATGCTTCCCCAAATGTCCTTTCCACTTAACAAGATTCTTCCTGTCTGAAGCACCCGTGTTTTCATTCAAGCTATCCCTTCTAAGTGCCTCATGCTCAGACTTCCTGTTGCTACTTCAGATCCCATCTCAAGCCTTTCAGAATCCTCCTGATAATCCATAGGGCAGAGCAAATCCCCATCCAAGGAAGCCAGCTTTGTAGATGATGCTCATGGGAAATGTATCAACATAGTGCCCAGCATCAATGCTGGTGCGCATGGTACAGGGTAGAGAGCAAGGAGCCTCACCTGGTTGAACAGCAGCTGGTTGTCTACTGGCTGGGTTCTTTCTCAAAAAGCCATCCAGCAAATCACACCCTACTGAGAGTAGGTAGAATTAAGCAGTTCTTCTTTTCCTGGGTGAACCTAAACTAGACTATAGTTCAGCACTGATAATACTAATAACTATGATGTGAAGTACCTAAGGTGCTTATTTAGTTGTCCCTACATCCGAAATAGTTCATAGTCCAGAATAATAATTTAATTGTCAAAATTGTTTTTATTTGTTCTCCCTTCAATTAAAAACAAAAAACATCTGCAGGAAAAAAGCAAACAAAAAACCCATAAACTTTGTTATTTATACTTATTCAGCCTCTCAAAACCAAGTAACAAAGATGTAGGAAACTGTTCATGGTTTGGGAGAGCTATGCATTAAAATCGTCTAGGAGAAGGCATGGTCAGCTTGAGCCAAATGGAAGAGTGAAGGCTCATAGTGTGAATGATCTTCCTCCAAATGTTTACATTCAGCTGAATTGCTGTACATTGCTTTAGCTGTTATGCACCAGTAAAATCCTCATCTTCCTGAGCACTGCATATCCTGTACAACTATCAACCATCTGTTAGTGGTGGCTTCTGTGTTTCTAAAGATCCTGAACAGATCTCAACACTTTATCCTTTCATTCCAGATTGGAACGAAATGACTGGCAAGCTAATCAGATGATGAAAACCCTACAAGTTGGTACTGGCTGAATTCCAACCAATCTTAGGTTATGGTGCAGATCTGGGCAATGTTTTGCTTCCATGTATATATAGACACCATTATGGCAGCTATTAATAATAACACTTGGCAACAACAACAACAAAAAAAAACAACCAGCATGTTGTGAAAATCAATTATAAAACCATGAATTTCCCATGTTACATGACCTAAAAATCCATATTTACCAATAGCAGCTGGGATTTTTGGCATATTAAAAGAAAACACAAACCAAACCTATTCAAGTCAATTCTGACTTATAGGACTATACACAGAAATAAATATTACAAGTTGCATCTCTATAGCAGAAACTAAGACGAATACAAATAGGTTTGTTGACTATGAGAGCCTCAAATACAGGTTCTGATTTTGTCAGATGTTCATATAAGCTTCCAAATGATGAACAGATGTTCATAAAGTGAAGTTGGTTTCCCAATATGGATGACTTTCAATTCTAGGTAAGAAATGCTAATCTTGTTCCAGGAGTTTGCACGACATATTCTCTCTACATTATCTAAATTTATTAAATCTGAAATGATAAGTCACACATGAAATGATGTTCCATCTTAGGTTTGTCTCTGTGTATCAACTCCCAAATATTGCTACATATTGGAGTCCCCAACTCATTGCCAAGTTAGTGCTGACCTATAGTGACCCCTTGTTGGTTTATGACACGGTATCTATTTATGAGGGTACAACACTCAGTCTTTCTCCCATGGGGCTTCTGGTGGTTTTGAACTGGGGACCATGCGGATCACAGCCCAACACATAATTGATACACCACCAGAGCTCCTTTGGAGTCCCCCAAGAAAGCTCTTAATCCATGCAGGACAGTATCTGAGACTGACTCCATCCCAACTGAATCAGAATAGTTGAGAATAGTAATTTGGCATTGCTCAAAGATCCCCAGGTGATTACAATTGTGAAGCAAAATGTAGGAGCCACTGATTTATGTCTGGTATATTTGAAATGGAAAAGCCCTCAGGCATTCAGGGTTCCACTTGGCAGTTCTCACTTGTCTTTGATGGCTTGCCATGTAAACAATGCTTGCCGGAAAATTGTACTACTCACTTTTATTTAAGATGCCTCGTGCTATTTTATTGACTATGCTGATCTCTCTACATAGGGTAGGATTTTATATTACATACATCTATTGGTATTCTGTCCTTCAAGTATTACATTATGCACAAAGCAGCCCCATTGTCCAAACTCGATGAGAAAGCTTCCTTTTTCAGTCTCACACATGCATTTTCATTTCTCTTGAGCTCCTATGGTACTGCAGAATGTTGTATAATCTATGGTAACCATTTTTAACTCAACAGACATGTACTGAGCATTGTTGGCAGTCATGTAGCTAATCACTAAGCAACACCACTATTACCATGAGCCAAGGAAGGGTAGCCATGAATCAGAATTGGTGAAAAAGCAAATAACAACAGTGTCTAATCCTCAATTACAAGTTTAGCTCCTGGGTCCTTCTTATTTTATTTATAGTATAACACTGAGTCCAGTGCTTATTCTAAAAAGGAATAAATGTATATTTTTTGAACTTAAGAAAATGATAAAATGCTAAGGTTAAAGAAGATAATGAAAATACAGTGTGAGCATGAATGCTGTACTTGAAATAAAAAATAATAGTTTTATCAGAAAATTTAAGTGTGATTTGGCATGCTGAAAAGTAAGAAATTCAACTTTTGAGTCTAGAGAAGCACATTGCCACATTTCACTGGAAATGTTTCAGGATTTCTCCATGAATAATCATGTTACCTTTTAAGTTAGCCTACTCATTGCATTCTTTATATTTACTCCAGACTATAATCTATATTCATTTGTTCATTTTAATTCAACAGTTATTACACAGGAACCCACTTTTTGGTACTTTGCTGAAACTGAGGTACACGAGTGATGAAAGCTATTTGTTCATTCATTCATTATCAAAGATTTTGTAATGCTTATGAATGCACTCTTTTCACAAGTTTTAAGTGAGGAGTATTTAGAGAAGAGAACAGACGAGATACTGTTCTAGTGTTTTGGTGAAATTTATTTATTACTCTAACAGTACATAGGACAAAGATGAGTAGAATAGCACAAATCTTCATCAGTCAAGGTTCCCCAAGGCTAAGTTCCTGCTACTTCCATTTCCCCATGATTGAAAGACTGGCAACTAGTCATATCTACAGGTCAAGCATTCTGCACACAGAGCATAGATGGAATAGGGTTAAGAAAAGGCAAAATAACTAATAAAAAGGAAAAAACAGAACACATTGCCATCATGTTGACTCCAGCAAATGCATAGGATATGTTAGAACTACCCAATAGGGGTTTTATGGCTATAATTTTTAGGGAAGCATACAGCCACATTTTTCTTCCACAGAGTAGCTGGTAGGTTCAAGCCTTTGACATTTCACTCAGCTGCCAAGTGCTTAACCATTGTACCATCATAGCTACTAAAAGGGAAAGGAGTAATAAAGGGAAAACAAAAATCTCCCCTGCAGTAAGTAAACATTGCTTATTGTCCCACATTTATTGCTCTCTAAACAATTTCTTGTCTCTTTTTCTAACTAAGATCACTTAACAGAGTTCTGAGCTTTTTCCGGAGGGCAATCATCTCCCCATAGGGTGTAAATTTTATCTATCAGTATCTATAATAATAGCCATTAGTAGCCATTGAAGTGATGAGAAATATTATAGCATAATTGTACACTCACTACTTAGCATGGTCTAGATGGTGTGGTAAGCACTTTGTTGGTAGGTGTTGTCACGCCAGTTCTGACCCATAGCAACCCCATGTCCAATAGAATGAGATACCGCCGGATTATCAACATCCTCACAATTGTTTAGTTTGAGTCAATTTTTGCAGTCACTCTGTCAATCCATCTTCTTCATGATCTTTCCCTATTTTGGTGCCTTCATTTGCATGGTGTTGTTTTTCAGGGACTAGTTTCTTTTGACCTATGAACTCTTGTCATCTTCTCTTCTAAGGGGTACTTAGACGTGCTGATTGTACTTCTTCCAAGACAGATTCTGTTTGTTCTTTCGGCAGTCCGTTGTTTCTCCACCAACACCATATTTCAAATGTTTTGAGTCTCCTTTGGTCTTCTTTACTCAATGCCCAACTTTCACAGGTGTATGCTGTGACTGGAAATACCAGGGATTGAGTCAGGCGCACCTTAGTTCACAAAGTGACATCCTTGCTCTTCAACCCTTTAAAGAGGTCTGGTGCATCAGATTTACCCAAAGCAATATGTCCTTTGATGTCGGCTGCTGCTTCTATGGAGAGTGTTTGTAGTTCAAAGCATAATTAATTCCTTGAAACTTCATTCGTTTCTTGCTTCATTGTGGCAGTCTGTTGGTCCATTTAGGAGGATTTTGGATGTCTTTACATTGAGTTGCAATCCATGACGAAGGCTGAAGTATGTGATCAGCAGCAGCCAGAGCAGCAGCCAAAACAGTCCTCCTGTTTTCTGGCAAGCTGGGTTGTGTCATCCATCTATTGCCAGTTTAAAAAATATTTTCTGCTAATCTTAATGTGTCATTCTTCATAAAGTTCACTTTCTCTGACTATTTTCCCAGAATACAAGTAAAATCAGTATAATAAAAAGCACCTAATACAACTCATCTTTTGATCTCTTGACTGCAGCTTCAATGAGCATTGATTGGGGAATAGACAGAATTAAAATTTATAGTTGCTATCTATATTATTGAAAAGGGTATTTTCAATAAACAAAAAATTGTTCTTGCAAAATTCTGTAATGCAATCTCTCGCTTCATTTCTATCACCAAGGCCATATTTTCAAATACTTCCTCTTTGCTCTCAATATTTACTTTCCAATTCCCAATAATCATCAATGCATCTCAAGCAAATAAAGATCTCAAAAGATGTACTACATCTGTGTCATTTTGGCCAAGTCTACTTTGAGAAGTACATTCTTCATTGGTCTTCTTTTGAGTGGTGTCTGGTCTCTGAGATTCATCTTCCAACACTATATCTGACAATGTTCTGTTGTTGTGCATAAGGTTTTCATGCTATCTGACAATTTTCCAATGTTTTTCCTTATGTTTTCAGTGGCTTATCCCTCAGAAGTGGACAGCCTATCCAATCTTCACAGTCTTTCTTAGTCTAGAAGTTTTGCTGAAACCTGTTAGCCTGGAGTGATCCTTGCTGGTTTTTGAAATAGCTGTAACATAGCTCCTAGCAATATGTAAGCCACCATGGCATGATAAACTATCAAACAAGTGGTGGGTCCTAAGCAATAGGATTACTCAAACAAATAGAACTTACGAAAGTATCTTCCTTTTTAAGTAATTAAAAAAAAAAACATTTGAAACATGCCACACATTTTTTTTTATTATTTACCTGAAGGTTAAGCAAGATGGATTAACTACCCCTTCTTGGTGACTAGAGTAAGCATTAGACTGCTAACCTCAATTTCTCTTCAAGAGAAACATGAGACTATCTTTTAAAATAAAGATTTAAATCCTTGGAAACCCTATATAGAGTCACTATGAATTAGTATAGACTAGAAGGCAGAGGATTTGGTTTAGGCCAGCCCCTCTTAATTGAATTCTAGTTTTGTATTTTACGTAAAAGAGGGGTGCTTAAAAAATGTTTAAGGCTAGGCATGGACTATTCATTTTTATTGTTCCATTTTTACATAAACAATTCTCTTCCCAGACAACCACATACCTTGTGCATATGAAAGGGAATCATCAGGCAGTACATTTTGTGTCCCTTCAGGCAGAAACCATATACTTTTTTGGATATTTCTCATCTGTCAAGTTAGAGCCAAAAAATGAGAAGAAGACTTGCAAAAATACTAAATCAGCAAGTTTTATAATATTTCTTTCTCCTTCTTTCTCCTCTGAATGCAAGACACAATTGAGTACTATCCATAGACTACTTTGAGCCATTGGAATAGATGATGTGATTTGATATTAAGGGCTAAAGTAGAAGGCAAATGTTTTGAGAATGATGAGGGCAACAAATGAACATATGTGCTTGACACAATGGATGGATGTATGGATTATGATAAGAATTGTCCGAGCCCCCAACAAAATAATTTTTGAAAAAGTGTAACAATTCTTATTTGTAATTTTAGGAAATTTGTGTCATACATTGGTATTGTTTACCCATGAGAGACGGTAAACTATTATGGTGCTTTCACTTGAACATAAAAGAAGACAAAATTAAAAATACTTCATTAATTAAGAAAATCATATATATGAGGCAGTTATCAAGGTTGGTTAATTAGCCAGGGAAACCATAGTACCAAATATGTGCTACTTTAAGCTCAGAAATCCCAATGTCAACGAGGTCTTCTTGGACATGAGATTCTGCAGTGCCAGGTGTCAACAACATATAAAGGCTAGTAGTCAAACTAAAATACATATCCTTTTGTAATGCTCCTCTTAAGAACAAAGAAAGCAAAACTTTAGATGCATTTTCGAGAAAACTATAAGAATAAACTGACAAAATAAATAAAACTTTATAAACCACAGAAATACTGCAGTTATAAATACTGAATATTAACACTAAGATTTCAGAAACAGATACCACATTACAGGGCAAAGGAGTATAAATAAATCAATGGAAGTGATTAGTGAGCTTGGAGACAAATCTGCCTCTTAGAGAAAGAATCAGAAAAACAAAAACTTCAAAGACAGCCTAAGAATAATATGGGGCATCATCAGAAGAAGTGCGTAACATATAATCAGAATGACAAAATAAGAAGAGAAAAAAATCCACAGAGAAAATTGCAAGAAAATATTACTTGTAATAGCTTTCCTGATATCATGAAACATGAGAAGAGACACATTCAAGAAGCTGGATGTGGCCAAACAAGATAGGCCCCAAAAGGAAGTCACCAATATATAATACAATCAAACTTTCCCAAGCCAAAACCAAAGAAAGAACCCTGTAAATACCTCAGGAAGAAAAAAAAAATTACCTACAAAGGGGAAACATTAAGACTAAACTCTACTTTCTCAGCAGAAACTGTGCAGACAAGAAGGCAATACAGTGACATGTGTCAAATTTGAAAGATAAAAATTGCCAACAGAAAATTATTTACTCTGAAAAATTATCCCTTGAATACAACTGAAAAGCAAAATTAGGATAATTTCAGATAAAGAGGAATTAAAGGAGTTTGTGAAAACCTGACCAACCGTGTAAGAGTGCTAATGGGAATTCTTCAAATATGGAGCCCACGCAGCATATAAGATATAAAATTGGTTTACACAGAACAATATTCAGAGGTCAATCCAGATATAGAAATGTATAAATTCAAACAAAACTGTAAGGCTGAAACTAGGAACCAGAGATATCAATTTTTAAACAAAGACAATGAAAAAATAACCAAAAAGACTGGTATAGTTACAGAACTTCCAAATAGAGAGAGAGTAATATAGATTTTATGATAGAACAGACTAATATATATTTTATTATAGAACAGACTATTTCTATACTATAGAAATAATAGATATTATTATAGAACAGATTTTATTATAGAACAAACTTAGGGAGAAACTAATAAATTACAGGGTCACTGCAAAAAAGTTAATAAACTTTCTCATAAAACAAAACAACAGGAACAAATTAAGTGACAACCTGATCCACAAGTAAGAATGAAGAAGAAAACAAGACTCATTAATTTGCTGTCTGTAAGAGACACACCTTATTCACAAAGAAAAAAGTCGACTAAAAATCAAAGGATGGAGAAATACATCGAGCAAATGGCAACCCAAAAAACAAGACTGGCAAGACTAAGTTATAACAACATCAATTTTTAATTCAAATACCAGAATAAGAGAGAAAGAAGAACATTGTATAATGATTATAGGGATAATTGAACAATAACACCTAACCGTAATATATATGTATGCACCAAATGAAATAGCCTCAAAATTAAAAAAGAATAACTCTTAAAAATTGAAAAGAGATATAGGCAACGCTATAATGATAGTAGGAGACTTTATTATACCACTTTGAATGAAGGGCAGAATAACTAAAAAGCAATTAATGAAGACATAGAATAATTAATCAAGACAATCAAACAATTTGGCAATATATACATATACTGAACACTTCACTTAATAGCAGTACAGTATACATTATTTTTCAGTGCACATAAAGCCTGATTCAGAATAGGTAATATGTTGGACCACAAACCAGAATACCAGAATAGGTAATATTACCTATTACTAGAACAGGTAATATGTTGTAATATTTTGAAACATCAAAATATTACATAGAATTGTCTCAGCTTGAAATGGTATAAAATTAGAAATCAAACATAGAAAGATCAAGAGGAACAAAATCAAACAAATGGAGATTATCTGTCCTAATAAAGATTTACAGCCTTGGAAATTTTATATGGGTCATGATAGTTGAAATAAACTCAATAGTATTGGGTTTATAAAAACAAATTTTAAAATAGAAATTTAAAAAATTAATCAAAGGAAAATGATAACACGCATAAGCAAAATCTTTAGGGCACAGCAAAGCAGTGTTCAAAGTAAAATTCACAGCAGTGAGTGCACACAAAACGGAAGAAACAACTAACACCAACACCTTAATCACACACCTTCAACACTTAGAACAACGAATAAGTACCCAGAAACCAATAAACAAAGCACACAGCAAAAGTCAATGAAGCAAAGCAGTATAAAATAGAATAAATAAACAAAACTAGAAGTTGATTCTTTGAAAAAATTAAACCAACAAGCCAGGACAATATAAAAAGGAAAAGGAGAAGAAACATCATGAGAAAAAATTGAAAAATAATATGAACTAGGATGGAAAATTATTCTACAGTGATTGAAACATGTGAAAAATAATTGAAATGTGTGATGTCACCATACAAGCAATGGAAATAAAAATGGTAATTACAGAATTCCAAGTACAACAACAAATCCGTCTTGCTTTGATCCACAATCAATGCTTATGGAAGCAACAGTCAAGTGATGACGTGACACATTGCACTGGATAAAGCTGCTACGTGAGCTTTTTTTTAAGGTGTTAAAAAGCAAAACTTTACTTTGAGGACTAAGGTCTACCTGATTCATGCCATGGCATTTCCAAGTGCCTCCTGTGCATGTGAAAATTGGACATAAACTAAGAAAGACTGGAGAATCGATG
>NW_022111378.1:2502705-2503783 GCF_000313985.2 Echinops telfairi | reverse complement strand
CAAAACAAAACAAAACAAAAAAGAGTAGAGCTGCAGGGAACCGATTACAAGGAACTGTGTGTGACCTCCTCCCTGGGGGACACAGACAACCGAAAAGTGGGTGAAGGGAGATGTCGCACTCCTACAATTTCATACATCTTCAAGTCAAAAGAAAATCATTTAATTACCATAATTTGCATAACAATGAAACAGGCTATCTCACACCATATAGTAAAAGAAACTCAAGATGGATTAAAGATCAAAATGTACACTCTATTATCATAAATGTGATCAATGAAAATTTATCAGTAAAACTGGTGACTCTAATATAGGACATAAGGGATTATATGAATAAGAATGAGGCATCAGGATTGGAAGAAAGTTTATTAACAACCTCTGATATGTAGATGACACAACCTTGCTTGTTGAAAGTTAGAAGGACTTGAAGCATTTTGTAAATTAAGTCATATGATTCAAAGAATATTGAAAATATCATGGACTGCCGAAAGGCGAAAACAAATCGGTCTTGAAAAACAGTAAGACCAGAATGCTTCTTAGAGGCAAGTATGGTTATATCCCTTGGACATGTTGTCAGGAAAATACAGTCCCTGGAGAAGGATGCCATGCTTGGTAAAGTAGAGAGGTAGTGAAAATCGGAGGGCACTCAGCTGGATGGCAGCGAACAACAACAGAAACAATAAGTGGCATATACATTACAAGAATTATTCAAACCCTAAGCAACAGAGTACAAACGAGATGAAGGGGACCTCCTAAAAAAACTGCCCCGCCCTTAAAGGGATTGCATTAGAAGTTCCTGGGAAAAAATGTGGAATGAAACTTGAAACTATAAAAACAAAACAAAACAAAAAATCTGGCTTAGTGGTTGGACAGAGACTAGTGGAACAACAAAGAGTATGACACTTAGATATTCTTCAGGCCATGAAATAAATTCATTTCTATGACAATGTTAAGACAAACAGTAGATCGGTCTATAAGGGACCTAATTATGATAGTAATTTGCATACTTTGTAGAGTTATCAATCATACATGACCAAAAGACAGCATTTATCCAAGAACAAAATTCAGAAGAGTTGGGAAA
>NW_022111378.1:2500017-2501249 GCF_000313985.2 Echinops telfairi | reverse complement strand
TTGTTGAAACATTTCAATTGTATTCCATCAATTACTAGAGCTTTGATTTTGGCTAATGCTTTCAGTACAGCTTGAACTTCTTCCTCCAGTACACTTGTTTCTTGCTCATATCCTGCCTTTTGAAGTGGTTGCCTATCTTCTAGTTCTTTTTGGTGCAATCTCTTTGTATAACCTTTCTATTTACTTGTCATGCTTCCTGAATCATTCAATATTTTGCTCATAGGATTTCTCTATATTGTAACTCGTGGCTTTAATTTGTCTTGAATTATGCTGTTAGACAGTTAAGTTATGCTGAAAGTGTTCTTTTACTCCCCCTAACTCTAAGTCTCTGTACATTTCATTATAATATTTTACTTTGTCTTGTCGAGTTGCCTTTTGCAATTTCTGGTTCATCTCTTTGATTTCATTATATCTTCCATTTGCCGTAACTACTCTATGATAAAGAACTAGTCTCAGACTAGTCTCTAACATCCACGCTGATCTTTTCTTTCTGTCCTGTCTTTATAATATCCTTTCTTTTTCATAGATGATGTTCTTGGTGTCAAACCACAGCTCATTGGATCTTCTGTCATAAGTGGTCAATTCAGAAAATCTTTTCTTCAGATGTTCTTGAAATTCAAGTGGATGGACTAAATCATTTGACCATTTATATCGCGGGAAAAAGCATTTGCAATTATGAGGTCATTGCCTTGCAAAATTCTATAATGGTATCTCCAGCTTCATTTTTTATTACCATATTTTCCCACTCCTGTTCCTTTCTCTTTGGACCCGATTTTTGCATTCCAATAACTATCTTGAATACATTTGGTCAATTTCAGATCGGTAAAATTCTTCAATTTCTGGATCAGTAACTTTAGTGTTTGGTCATAAATTGAATAATAATTGTATAAACTGGTTTTCCTTTATGTGTACAGATATTATACTATTCATTCAGTTCACAAACTCCTAGAATATTGATCTTTATACAATCCATTTCATTTTTCACAACTTCCAATTTTTTTGATTCATATGTCCTACATTCTATGTTCTGGTTATTTGGAGTCTTCCAATGTTTCTTCTCATTTGGAGTGGTTCTCCATCTGGAAATGAAGTAACCATTTCAATAACATTCATTCAGAAATCAAAATCCATTTGTCTACAGAACCTAAAGACGGGAGGGAGGGGAAAAATGAGGACCTAATGTCGGGGGTTTAAATGGAGAGAAAATGTTTTGAGAAACGATGTACAAATGC
>NW_022111378.1:2492136-2498874 GCF_000313985.2 Echinops telfairi | reverse complement strand
GGTAGACTAGAGAAACAAATCCACAGAAACGCATATGTATATAAGAGAGAACTTTATATAAGGGTAAGGGTACATTAAGAAAGCATCCCAATCCAGATCTGTCCAAGCCCATAAGTGCAATATTAGCCCATATGTCTGACACCAATCCACAAAGTCCTCCACAATCTCACAGAACACTCACAATGACGCCGACTGCAGGAGGAAAGCCAAATCAGTGAGCATGTGAGCATCTCAGTGCTGGCAGGGGTCTCCACAAGGCTGCTGCAGCACCCAGGGTTGTATCGAGGTAAGTCCATGCGGCTTCTCCCCAGGGATGTCTTGCAGGAAGTGAGCCTTGCAAGCTGAAGCATGGAACTGGCTAAGGCAGCTGCACCCTGGTCCGACCATAAGAGAGCAAGACACCTGAGAACTAGAAAGGTGAGACTTACCGAGCCATTTATCTCTCCACCCTTCAATTAATCCCACATGTGTTTATCACCCAGGTTGGCACAATAAACCTTAACTATCTCAGCTTGGTTTTGAGAGAACACAAGAAACGAATTTCTGTTTCTTTCAACTGCTAATTGTCTTACAGTCCTTAAGTGATAACTAAAAGTAATCTTATTTATATCTGGAAATAACAATTGCTGACAAATAGAAGGAAAGTTTGAAAAGTTCTCAGAAAGAAAAAATACAGCAAGTCTTACCAAAAGGTCTTGGACTCAAAAGCCACACCAAAAGCCAGGACTCGAAATTCAAGAGCATTTACCTCATAGTACTCCCGGGGTCTGTGGAAATTGAGGGTCACAACAAGCCCGGTTACCATGTGTTCTAGTACTCAATCCTCAGGGGTTCCACCAAGAAAGACAGCCTTGATCTTATTCTCATCACCATTTGTGCCAGAGGGAAAAGACCCCAGATTAAAACATATATAGAGCCCCAGTTAATCTACTGCTTCTAATTCCATATGTCTTGAATGTGGTCCAAGGTTCTGTATATATAACCATGTCATAGGTGATGCTCATCCTTTATCCATTAACCACTAACCATCCTTTAACCACTAGCCATATATTAACCCTCCTTTGAGTTGCAAGGTTCTACAGTTTCAAGATGTTAAAACCATAGGTTCGCCCAATTCATGACTCATCAGAGTAATTACCATAGAGTGTAAATTTTGCTTGATTCTTAGCAGATTTCTATGTGGACATGAGTGTTTTACAAAGATCTAGAAAACAGTTCATCTTAATGCATATAAAACTTTGTAATTATCATATATATACTTGAAATATAAGCTGACCTGAATATTCGCTGAAGCACTTAATTTTACCTCAAAAACTGCATAAAATGTGTTGAAAAACTTGGCTTATACTCGAGTATATAGGTATTCATGTAATTCAAACTGTTCATTATTAGGGAAGAAAGAAGAGCTTTGTTTTATTTTTTAACTCCTGTAAAGAATTACAGTCTTGGAAACTCCCAGGGGCAGTTTCACCCTGTCCCCTAGGGCCATTAGTCAGCATCAACTCAATGGCAGTGAGTTTGTTTTCAGTTTGTGGTTCACTGCGAGAGAAATCCAGCATTGAACTGGAGTGGGTAGCAGGTAGAGGGTATTATAAAATGAGAAATTCTCAAAAAGTCAAACTATCTTATTCCAGTTGACTGCCTGTGAACCTCTGGCTGAGAAACGTTAGAGAAGCTTAGAGCCTATGATGTTCATTGGAAGTCCAATGTAAGCATTCACATCAGGTCTCACCTTGACTTTGGAGGCATTTTTTCAAAAGTGATTGGGGGAGAGGTAGCAATTAAAGTCAAGTCTGGACACAGACACATGCTGTCTCGTTTCTCTCTGGAACTCTTGCAGACGGTGACTTTCTTTTTAATTTTTATTCTTATGTTTGAATGCAGGGCACTGTTCTTCATGGGGCCCAAGAGAGAAAATGAAAGTTTATTTTACAATAGGAGGTCTGTTAACATGTTTGTCTAGCGTAAAAAGCAAGACTTGGCCTTTTTAGTTTATGGAATTCAACTTCTCTTTTCACAGAAGCAGAAAATTGTCATCCACAGCACAGAGAACTCGAGGAGAACATAGCCATTAGAGACACGTGCTAGTGGCAATGAGTTATTTTCCTACACTACAAATGATAACTAAAAAAAAATACTAGATCCTCACTGCTTGTCCATCATTCATTAATAGCAATATAGTAAAGGACTAGATTCATATATGTCATTCTGATAGGAGTGTCAAGACATGAGGTGTTGTCAAATGATGTCATGTTTCCACGTGCACAATAGGCGGTTCCTGTATAGTGCCCAGTTAACACAAACATCTCAAAGCAGACTGTGCTTGGAAAGGCACAAACACTTGAGTGTCTACAATTCCACATTTGTCATTCCAAGTTGTATTTGTCTTGGCCCCAAAGACAGTCTTTTGTAAGCAAACTTCATTGTTAAAATCCCTAGGCTTAAGAAAGAAGGATATTGGGCATAAATGAAATGGCATCTAAACCACAGCAATGTTTATTTGCAATGATGAGATGCTATTTTCACGCAGGTAAACCTCGAAGAGACTATCATCCCCCATTCCTTCCAATTTGGGAATCTGAGTCTCTTTTGAAGACTTAAAGCAATGCCGATTCTTGTTCCTGCTTGGGCTTTTGCTCATTCTTTTGTCTCATTTTGGAATGTAGCCTTGCCATATCTATTTTTAATTAAAATTCTAAATTTGTTACACAGACCTGCCAATTCATCCACTTAAATTCTTCATTATATCATGAAAACAGAGGCCAAGAGACAGGAATACAATAAAATAACAGTGCTAAAAAGCACTGCCCCTGGAGTCATACTTTTGCTTTGTATGCAAGGGTTGAACATTATAATAACAATTGGGGGGATCCTTCAGGACCAGGCAGCATTTCCTTCTGTTGTACATAAGGCCTTTATGAATTGGAACAAACTCAATGGCACTTAACAATAACAACAACAACATCAACAACTAGTGTGCTACTTATATTTGATAGCACAAATTTCTCTTTTAATAATGATATCTACCTCACCGGTTTGCATGAACATTCGTAAAGTTTTTTGAAGACTATTACATAGAAAATAGCGTATAAGCATTGTAATTTTTCAATCTTATACCGATGCTTTCTTATTTCAGCGTGGTAGATATTAGTGTACTGTGTGTGTGTTATACATACTTTCTTTTCTTCTTATTTATTTATTCTAAATGAATACATATAAGTTTACAATTATTTTAGTAAAAAGTATATAGCATCAGGTTTTCTATGTTAACCATTTTAAGTATATAATTCAATGAAGTTAATTATATATAAAATGTTGTGCAACCACCATCTATTACCATCCTTTTTAATTGTCTCAACTAGAAAATCAGAAACTATGTAGCAACAATTCCGTATTCTCTCTGTTCCCTTGATGCTTACTTACCTCTAATATGCCTCCTGCCTCTATTCTTTTGCCTACTCTAGATATTTCACATAAGTAAGACATATAATATCTGTACTTTTGTATCTGTTTTACTTCACTTAGCCCAATATGAGCATTCAAGGTACACCTATGTCATAGCATATATCAGAACTTCATATATCTTTTTGACTGAGTGATGCTACTGTATAGGTATTCAACTTTCATATATTAATTCATCTGCTGATGAGTTGTTTCCATCTTGTAGTTATTGTGAATAATCACTGGTGTACAACACTATTACTTTCATAACATGAAAAATGTCACATATTAAAATGTCCTTCTGTTTATATTGGATAGCTATAATTGCCTAACAAACCACTCCAATACTTAATGACCTCAAGCAAAAAAAGTACTTATTGTTAAGTGGAGATTTGCCTGCTGGATCTTAGCTAGAGTCACCCATGTGCCTGTAGAGTGGCCAAGGGCTCTGCTTTGCACTACACCTGGTTGTGGATATCAATATTGGAGCAGCTTTGCTCCACGTCTCTCATTCGTCTCTGGAACTATCATGTTAACCCAGACTGTCCTTCTTATGAAAATGACAGAAGCACAAGAGGGAAAATTAGAAGCAGTTGGGCTGCTTGAACCTTAGGCTCAGACATGACACAATGTTCACTTCATGTTATTGTCCAAAACGTGGCTATGCTCAGAATCAAGGGGTAGGGATATAATCAGCCCTTTAAGTGACAGGAAGTCTAATGACTCATAGCACATATATGGAATGGAGAGAATTTAGGATGGATACCATTAATGTAATTATGTCATCATCCTTCTGGAGCTGGGTTTAGTACTGCTTCATCGTATTACTCCCATATCCCATATTAGGGTGACCAGATATATAGCTACTGAAGACAGACACATCTGGCTTCAAATCCTGATTCAGCGAATGTGTGACCTTGGCAAGTCACTTAGCTGTCTAACTATTTGCTAGGTAGGACAAAAATAGAGTTTACCTAATTATTTTTTAAATTATTAAATGAGGCAATCAATGTACAGTTCTTAGTAGAGTGCCTGGCAGATGGTAACAATTTGATGAATAGTGGTCGATAGACTTACTGCAGTTCCTCTTATAATCTTCCATAAAATCTGTCATAACCCTGGCAAATGGAAACAATAACTCTCCACTGGAGTTCTTCACTCCATAATAATCTATACTAATCATTTGATACCTATCACATACAGTGTGGCACTATGCTTATTTGTGTACTTTTCTTGGACTGTAAGCTTTTGGGTGAGCAGAACCGAGCTTTGTGTATGTTGGCATCCCACAACACTTCACATGTATTTACCATAATTAGAACCCTATTAATAGTTTATGCTTTTACAGTACTTTATAGCTGACCCAATGCTTTCTCATTTTGGATTTCTCAATTCGAGGTAGCAGGTGCTCTGTCCCCATTTGACAGATAAAACAGCAACAGAAATGACGGCTTAGAGATTGACTTGCTCAAGGTCATAGGGTTGATACTTGTCATAAGTTTTATCAGACTTTGTATCTTTAAAATTTACCCAGTATACTTTTAGCATAGGTACCTAATACTTTGATGAGTGAAATGAGGTAAGGACAATAGCTCTAAAAAAAAGAAATTTCAATACCCAGCAGAAAAGGCACTATTATAGCTAAGGTGTGTAACTCTAATTCTTAATTTTTCTACTAATACATTTTTTAAATGGCATTTTAAATGTCATCTTTTCATCCTGTTTTGCTTTTTTTCTACCTTAGACAAAATCACATAATTTACATTAATTTGTATAAAATACATACATATACATGTATATGTTTACAGAAGCTGCAATATTTATTTAACTCAGAATAGGAAAAGAGAATTTATTTTAAATGCAGTGTTTTTTAAAATACAGATGCCATCTTCTTAAATTGCTTAATAATCCAACTTAGAGGATACAAAAGAACACAATCCCACACTTGATAGGACAACAATCCATCTGTAGTTCTTATACTAAATCTCATAATTTGAAAGGTTCACTGTCCAGAAAATGAATAGTATTTTTTCCTGGTCTCTTCCTTTCTGTCTGCTTCTAGAGTTTGTTCTCACATTTATTGCTAAGGTAATCATCAATAAATTATGGTCAAGCATTTATTTATCCAAGCGCTTGTTCCTGGTTATGGAATAAGCTTCTAAAAACCAAACACATTTCTTTCTTTTTAAAAAAATCAATTTATTGGGGGCTCCTACAACTCTTATCACAATCCATACATCCATCTATTGTGTCAAGCACATTTTTACATTTGTTGCCATCATCATTTTCAAAATATTTTCTTTCTACTCCAGCCCTTGATATTAGCTCCTCATTTTTGCTCCTCCATCCCCCACCACCCCTTCCTCATGAATCCCTAATAATTTATAAAGTATTATTATTTTTTCATGCCTTACATTGTCTGATGTCTCCCTTCACTCGCTTTTCTGTTGTCCATCCCCCAGAGAGGGGATTAGAGGTAGATCATTGTGATCAGTTCCCCCTTCCTCTCCCACCTTCGTCTCACCCTCCTGCTATTGTGCTATTGCTTCTCTTATATTATTGGTCCTGAGGGGTGTATCTGTCTTGGATTCTCTGTGTTTTCAGCTCTTATCTGTGTCAGTGTACCTGCTCTGGTCTAGCCAGATTTGTAAGGTAGAATTGGGATCGTGATAGTGGGGGAATGGGGATGGGGGAAGGAAGCATTAAAGAACTAGAGGAAAGTTGGATGTTTCATTGGTGCTATACTACACCCTGACTGGCTCATCTCCCTCCCATGACCTTTCCTACAGATGGACTTTGGGTCTCCACTCTGCACTCCCCCTCATTCACAATGATACGATTTTTTGTTCTTTGATGCCTGATACCTGATCCTATCCACACCTCATAATCACACAGGCTGGTGTGCTTCTTCCATGTGGGCTTTGTTGCTTCTCAGCTAGATAACCACTTGTTTATCTTCAAGCCTTTAAGACACCAGATGCTATGTCTTTGGATAGCCAGACACCATCAGCTTTCTTCACCACATTTGCTCATACACCGCTTTGTCTTCAGCGATTGTGTCTGGAAGGTGAGCATCATGGAATGCCAGTTTAATAGAACAAAGTGCTCTTGCATTCAGGGAGTACTTGAATAGAGGCCCAATATCCATCTACCTTAATACTAACCCTATAAATATATGCACATAGATCTATTTCCCCATTGTCATATATAAATATATTTACATATGCACATACCTGTATTTAGATCTCTATAATTGCTCTTTGCCTCATAAGTTCTTTCCTCTATTTTCCTTTCACT
>NW_022111378.1:2481728-2491955 GCF_000313985.2 Echinops telfairi | reverse complement strand
TTGTTTATCCTGCTTACCTTATCTAGATAGACCTGCAGATATAATAATATACACAAAAAACAAGACAGAGCAAAACAAAGCAACAGAAGAAAACTAAACAACAGCAACAAAACCAATGACAACATTGAAAAAACCTATAAATAGTTCAAAGTTTGCTTTTTGACCTTTAGGACTGTTTTCTGGTTGAGTCTGATGGGGTTTTGTGCCCTGGCCCCAAAGTCTATTTTTGGTATTCCCTGGGGACTCACTCTGTTGCTCTGTTCCCCTTGCTGTTCTGTTGCACACCCTTAGTGTTTTGGCTCAGTGTGATGGGCTCATATCTTCTGCTGGGAGGGGGTGCTGTCCACGTGGTTGGGATTGGGGAATTCCCCTCAGACCTCTCTACTGGTTCCCTATTCCATGCTGGCATGTTGCATTCACATCTGGGAGCACCAGGTTGAAGTCTGGTCCCTCATTCCCTGTGGAGATGTAAACAATACCCTCCCCTTGGGTGGGTTAGTACCCTGTTCTATCCATGTCTCCAAATACTTTTATTCATATTTTGGGAACACTATTGAAGACTATTGAAACCTAAATCTTAAAATTATTTAGAAATAAATTAACTCCCTTTGTAGATTTATCACAATTAGTATTGCCAACAATCATGGATTACAGAGGATATTCTGTGCAGATCAGTTATTTTTTCCTCTTTAAGTGGCAATGTAAATGTAGGGAAAATAAATTAGCAAGTTAAATATTTATCTTCTCATACCCACATTCCAAGAAGCTGAAAAACGTAAGCCCATCACCCCAGAGAGGGAGACAAAAGGATACTTGCTATAATGTTAATGGTCTAATTTAGAAAATAACATTTACTTTTAGATTGCAATCCACATTTACATTGATAGATTAAAAGAGTAGACTCCCTTTTTTAAAAAATGGCTTCACTTTGGAAGATTGGTAGAAGATTCCTCATGTGAACAATAAAAATAATCCAAATTTTCAAAAGCATACAAATGATTAAAAGAAAATTTTAATTATCAATCTAGGTCACTTGCTCAGAATAGTACACCACCTTAGTGGGCAGTTATCCAGTTTTCTTCTTAATATATTCCACTTCTTATCATGTAACTGTGAGCCCGTATGCTGTTGGAGGCCTTTGACATTAGGGTAAGTAGCTGTTGTTATGTACCAAGTAAGATCTCGACAACAAATAAAAGCTATATTAATATTTTAGTCCCACCCATCTGAGAGTTGGTTACACTGTGATGAATTGCATTTCGATGCAACGCTGCGAACATTGCTAGCAGTATTTCAAACACCAGCAAGTTCACCCGTGGTAGATAGGCTTCAGTAGAGCTTCCAAATTAAGACAGACTTGGAAGGAGGCCTAGAAATCTACTTAAAAAAAGTAGCCATTGGTAACTTTATGGATCACAAGAGAGTATTCAAAATAGTGTCCAATGGAGTGTTGAAAGATGTGCCCCCTCGGGTAAAAGGCTAACAGCTGCAACAATGGAGTCCACCATACCTCTGATCCTGGGACGGTGCTGGGACAGGCAGCACGCTGTTCTCTTACACAGAGGTTGCTCTTAGTAGGGGACTACTTCGCGGAAACGAACATTATTATTGTTTTTAAAAATAATCGTTTAAAATGTTCTTGTAGCAGCAACAAGACAACGTAGTTTCCAACGGTGTCTATGAACTAATTTGGTATTATGAAGTGACCAGGATAGTTATAGTTGAAAAGTATGGATTGTAATTGCCCCAGGCCTCAATTTTCCCTTCCTTCACAAATTTCTCATCTGTGAAGAACAGGATTAGAGTAATGGCCTTGCATTGTTAAATCACCTATGTTCCACGTTTTTCAAGAAAAAAATTGTATTCTTCACTCATAATGCTTTCTCAGCCTTCTTAACTTGGGAGTAATAGGAACATACCACTTACCATATTATCCCAGTGATACTTTGAAATTTTAATGGTGTGACCTCAGGGATGATAAAATGTCATAACCCCCCACATTAATCTTCAGAAGCACCTCATTTATATGGGTTTTAATAATCAAAACTTGACAATTTTCAAATAATATTTGCTTTAGCACAGAAGTATGTATATCATCTTTAAAATTTTATTGAGCATTCATCTTTTAGAGTATTGCTCATAATATTTTCAGACTTCTCAAATTTATTGTGCTTTAAGCATATATAAAGTAATTTTTTTCATGAGGTATTTGTCAAAAGATTTTGACAAGCTGTGCTACAGATAACATTTTGACAAAATTTAATATTCGTCCCCAACACCATAAATTAATATTATCCTTTGAAATTCATAAAAATGACAACTCATGAGTTTTATGGCAATATGTAAGAACAACAGCAACAAAAATTATACTAAGTATCATTGATTGAGAAGCCACTATGTTTCAAACGCTACACTAATTATCTAGTTGTAGTCATCTCGTTTAGTCCTCTTGAGTACTGTGAGGTTAATACTATCATTCCAATTTTGTCATGGATAAACTAGGACTCTGTAGCTAAGAAACGAGTAAGGACACACAACCAGCAATTAGTAGAGTCAGAATTTACACAGGTCTCACAGACACTACAGTCTGTGACTTTGTACAGCTTCCAAGCAGAGCCACAACCCCACATGTTTGGGAAAGACTTGCAGCTTGTTTGTTGCTGACAGGTGTCCTTGAGTCAGGTCAGACCAATAACAACCCTGTGCACAAGACAATGACACATCCTCACATGGGTCCCTATGCTTGCGCCCATTGTTGAAGCCACGTGTCAATCCTTCTCATTGAGGACTTTCCCCTCTTTCACTGCCCCTCAACTTTACCAAGCATGATGTCCTCCCCGGGGACAGGTGTCTCCTGAGACAGACCCGAAGAATGTAAGACAATCTCTTGCCAATCTTGCCTCTAAGGAACTTTCTGGCTGCATTTCTTTCAAGAGAGATGTATTTGTCCTTTTAGCAGGCCATGGTATTTTCAACAATTCAGATACATCAATTCTTCTTCGGTCTTCCTTATACAATGTCCAAGTTTCACATGAGGGAATGGAAAATACCATAGCTTAAACCAGGTGCACTTTAGTCCTCAAAATAACATCCTTGCTTTTCAATACTCTAAAAAGACCTTGTGCATTGCTTGTTGATTCAAGCAAGGTAAAAGCCTTAACAACTTCAATCTTTTCTCCATTTATAGTGATGTTACCTATTGGTCCACTTGTGAAGATTCTCATGTTCTTTGCATTGAGTTGTAATCCATTCTGTAATCCATCCTTGAATTCTAGAAATTGAAAGAGAATAAAGAGAGCTGGGATTAACATTGACACTAATGATATTCAGTTTTCATGATACTAGTTTTGAGATCACCTTTGGGTGTCACATTAAGTCTTAATTTAGTATTTGATCTCAGCACAACTTTAAGTAAATGAGGCTGCTTGGATCAGTTTATGTACTTCTAAAATGGGTACAACTAAATTTGATCATGGATCTAAAACACAAATGCCTGAGAAGTCAAGGTCATAAACAAGGAAGAGACCTGACTAAATGAAAATTCACATCCCCATCCATAGTGGCCTAGTTAGTTTTGCTGAAGAGATATTGAAGCAGCCAGTGAATTGGCTGTCTGCTTGTATAGTGAATTTTCCTAGTTCACAAATTCAGTTTTCATTTTTAAAATAAAAATGTTCCTTCATGATACCAAATTTATGTTGGTAAGCAGTTCACGTATTTTTAGCCCTGTGCTTTTGAACTACCCATCTTGCAGTTAGCATCGTTGGTCAGCTAACTGCGACCTTACAGTTTGAAATCACCGGCCTACCTGTGGGAGAAAGGAAGATTTTCTACTCCTGTAAAGTTCCAGTTTCAGAAAACCACGGGCAGTTATACACTACCCTAGATGGCTGCTATGAGTCAGAATTGACTTGATGGCGATGAGTTTGCTTTTGGGGTGAGTACTTGCCCACCCTAAAATCTCCATGAGTCTATAAAAGACAAGTTAAATAGCCAAGTGGAGACTCAAGCATTTTATCAATTTCCTAAAATAAATCTGGGCCTTCAGATAACCTTCACCTTTACAAAAGTCACAAGAGAAGTAAAATCAATTGTCCAAAATTATAGTAAAATTATACTAATACCATAAGCATAGACATGATTCAGCTACCTAAGATTGCATTTGCTTTTTTACCCTGCCTTGTTCTAGGTATCTTTGCAGTAAATATTTCTTTGATTCTTTGATTGAGACAGAGTGGTGCACCATAACAGGAAAACGAGTAGGAGAATAATGAATTACACCAATGATTGTCAAAAGCAGCATACACACATGCCTTTTCCCCTCTGTAGACATCACTGAGCCATCTCCGTCGATGTAGTAAAGGCTGTCCTTTTCTTGCAGCTGGGAATAGGATTACCATATGTTCCAGCAATACCTTTGCTGGGCATATACCCTAAAGAGGTAAGAGCTGTATATATACACCAACAGATAGATACTCTACCATGATCACTGCAGCACAGTTCATAGTAGCAAGAAATGGAAAAATAGCCCAAATACCCATCCAAAGAGAATAGATAAAGAAAATGGTACATACACAACGGAAATATTAAGCATCCCTAAACAATTTTCTTTTTATAAAGGGATGAAACCATGAGAGAACCCATGGCCATGGGTGACCTGGAAACCATTATGCTTAATGAAGTTAGCAAATTACAAAGGGGCAAATACTGTGTGAGCCCAATACAATGAAGATAGACACCCAGATGAAGGCTGACTTCTTTCTCAGGTCTTCTATTACAGTCTCCAAAGTAACCAGGTAGTGGGCCTGCCTAGTGCCCATGAACTAAGCCATATATCATCCCTTTAATTTGTACATCTTTAAACCATTTTAACAGAGGAGGCCTCACCTCAGCTGGGGTTAGTTCCTCAAGATGGGGGGAAAGGGAGAAGACTGATCACTTACTGCCATAGAACTGTGTTCTAAGGTTACCCTAGATCAACACACCTTTCTGCAGGAGTGACTAGCGAACCCAAGTGGAAATTCAAGTCAAGACCTTGGGTGGGTAGGTGGGAGTGGTTGTGAGCAGACATCTGTCTTGGAGAATGTGAACGTACTTCTGTTGGAGAGGCAACCTGCCATCAGGGGACAATTGCTTAAAAAGAATTATATAGAAGCCAGGGGAAGAAGACACCGGGTACTACGTTCCTAATTGGACAGTTTTGACCTAGTTTCTCTCCAGCCATTTGTGCTATAGAAAACGTGGACTATAGACTGTGTCCTTTCAAGGCACACAATGTCATTCGTAGGTCCAGCCAGAAGGATTCAGTGTCGAAACCTCACTAATGAAACTGGGCTTTACCTTAAACTCCCTTGTAGCAGACTTAAGGAACAGACATACTCCTTTAAAATGAAAGGTGAAATACCCCAGTGTGAGAAGAAGTGCACAAACGAGATTCCAAGCTTATGGAATTGGTGGTCATTAGACTTTGGTTGGGTCTATTGCTTTGAGGGGGCCTAATGAATGGTGACCCTGGATTACCAGATGTTTACTATTTCAATGCTCTCTTTGCTTTTTTTAATGACATGTATTAATCTAATATGCATGATTCTGCTTCTGTGAGTGAGTGTGATTGAATGTTTGTCCTATCTCCAATCCTCACTGTTCCTGCAAATAGAGTCTACTCACTTTAAATTTTAACCTGTATGAGCCAATTCACATAAGCGTGCATCTACTTGTATAATTCCCGTTGTTCATCAGTGTTTTGAAGTCTATAGAATTGGCTAAATTTGTGACACTATCAATAAAATTACATTATTGCCTATGTTGTTGATCTTAGGTGCCATTGACTAAGATCTGACCCATAGTGACCCCAAGCACAACAGAAAAAACATTGACTGGACCTGCACCCTCCTCACAAGTGTTTCTATGTTGAGCCCATTGTTGCAGCCCCTGTGTCCATCCATCTTATTGAAGGCCTTCCTCTCCAGTAGAGCATAGTATGTTAGTCCAGGTAGACTTGAGAAACAAATCCAGGGAGACTCATATGTACATAAAAGTGTTATATATAAAAGAGCAATTGTAGCAATATTAGGAAAACATCCCAGCCAAGTCCAGATCAAGGGCATAAGTCTGATATTAACCCCTATGTACAATACCAATCTATAAAGTCCTCTTTACACTCATGCAACACATTCAATGATGCCAAATGCAGGAAGATCATAGGCCAGTGGGTGAAAAGTCTTGTGGATCCAGTGGTGATTGAGGCATCTCAGCGCTGGCAAGGGTTTCCACATGGCTTCTTCAACTCCAGTGCTCTAGCATAGCTCCATGTGTCTTGTCAGCAAGTATGTCTCACGAGTGAGCCTATGTCCTCCCTCCAGCGAGTATTTTATCTCCTTAGTGCCTCCAAATGAGGTCATCAAGCTGCAACCTAATTGACAGGCTAAACTCCACCCCTTCATTCTTAAGTCTCAAAATGACAACAGATTATGTAACTAGCACACATAGTGTAGTGAAGAAAGCAAATGGTGCCCAAGTGTCGGAAAACATAGGATCTTTAACCACAGCCATCTAAGTAAAGCACCAACTAAGTCCACAAAGAAGAAGCACATCAGCTGGTGTGATACAAGTATTGTAAATAATAAAATCCAAATCTAAAGATGGGAAGAGTATTAGAGCTTAAAATCTAGATACCTAGTTTGTAGAAGGTTATGGATGACCATGGAAGCCCCAAATCCATTTGCATGATCCCCAAATGGATTAAGCCTCTAGTGAATCCCCACTGGCCATAGTTCAGGAATGTGAATAATCTTGATATCAGACAGAGAGCATGTTAAATTAATTCCTGGCAGGTGTAGTTACATTAACATGTAACACCTTATCATTTAATCTCCCTTTTGATTGATTTTAAAGTTGTTTCCTTTAGCAACAGAGCAGTGCAACAGACTAGTGATGGGAGTGAAGCCACAAAGTTCCTGAACTATCTCCATCAGACTTCGGACTCGGAGGGCAGCACTTGGCACCCCATCTGAACTGTTAGGGATTACTCACAAGGGGGCCAAACTCAATGTCTAAAGGTGTACCTGGGGGGTGGGAGTGCAAGAATACAATGGGGACATTTAGGATGGCTGCCTTTTGGACAGGAATGCTGTACTCAAAGAGGTGTATGAGTTGCTAGGCTAGTGGGATCCGGGATATGCAACTCTGGAAGAAAGGAGGAGAATTGCACTCATGATTTACAACATGTCCTTCTCTCTATTTTACAGAGATTTTCATCTGCTCTATAGCAGGATCCCTTTTAGTCTTTTGACTACCTGCATGGGTTTTGTTTGTTTGTTTTGTTTCTATGGCATTTATCTATTCAAGATATGCAGGAAAGGCAATCTTATGGAGACAGTGACTAATCTGATTGTTCCTGGAGTACATGGGAGTGGAGGAAGGGGGTCGAGTGGGGAATCAACAATGACAGGTATAGGGGAATAGTCAGTGTTCTAAAATTGATGATAAGGAGTGTGTAGCTTTTCTGGTGGTTTTTGGTCAATCAAGTTGTATCTGAGAGGAATTACTGAGGGGTGAATGATGGGTAAACATGATAGTGGGGCAGTAGGAAACAAAGAAAAAGGAAAAACATATATGTATATTTGTCAATATATGTGTACTTGCCTATATATGTACTATATGCAAATGCAACAAGGAAGAGTATGAACTTTGGTTCTCTACTTAAATCTTACCTCAGTACAAGAAAGTTTGTTCTAATAATTTGGTATTGTATGATACTCACCTTCCTGACACTATTGCTGAAGGCAAAATGGGTACATAAGCAAATGTGGTGAAGAAAACTGATGGTGCCTAGCTGCTAAATGATATTTTGGGTCTTAAAGGTTTGTAGTTAAACAAACAGACATCTAGCTGGGAAGCAACAAAGTCCATATGGAAGAAGCACACCAGTCTGTGTGATCAAGAAGTTTAGATAGGAAGAGGTATCAGAAGTTCTAAAACAAGCAATCAAATTGATATGAAGGGGTGTAGATGTAGTAGAGACCCAAAACCTACCAGTAAGATAGTTGGACAATCCCTCTCAGAAGAGTCACATAGAAGGTTTATTAGTCTGGGTAGACTAGAGAAACAAAATTCATAAACACTCATATTTTATAAGAGGAGTTTTATATAAAGGGTTATTGTACGTTAAGCATCCCAACCCAGTCCAGTCCAAGCACATAAGTCTGACATTAGCATATGTCCGACATCGATCTACAAAGTCCTCCTCAAACTCCCAAAACACATGCAATGACACCAAATGCAATAAGAAAGTCAAATCAGTGAGCATGTAAGCATCTCAGTGCTGGCAGGGGTCTCCGCACAGCTTCTCCAGCACCCTGGGCTACATCGGGGTAGGTCCATGTGGCTTCTTCTCAGGGATGTCTTGCACGGAGTGAGCCTTGCCAGCTGAGGTGGAGAACTAGCTAAGGCAGCCACAACTGGTCCAACCATCAGAGAACAAGAGACCAGAAAGGCGAGGCTCGCCAAACCATTTCTCTCTCTGCCTTTCAATTAATCCCACATGTGTTCATTGGCCAGGCTGGCACAATAAACCTTAACTATCACAGAAGGGATGATAAATCCAGGGTGCAGTATAGCACTGATAAACTACCTAGTTGTCCTCTAATTCTTTAATATTTCCTCTCCTGTAAAAGAGCCCAATAAAATGATCAATAAAAAATTTATAAGATAAAATCTTCTAATTGAAACTTGAAACTGCCTATAGAGTGAGTATTAATATATGCTGTACCATGTAGAAAGAAGACTGAAGAAAAATGGGTGCATTTTAATGATGAAGTAAGAGAAGAATATTGAAAGTATCATGAGTTTTCAGAAGGAGCAAATCAGTCTTGGAGGAGTTTCAACCAGAATGCTCCTTCGAAGCAAGGGTGGAGAGAGTTTGCCTAACATATAGTTTTGTTATTCATTTTTGGTTGGTAGGAATAATTCAATGGAATTTAGGTACCTAATTGCTTCTTGTCTATTCATATGACCTATTCCAAATTTCCAGATCCAGTGTCTTCTTAGTCCACATCTTCAGTGCACCGCGAGGACCTTAGGGCCAGCCCCAGCTCGAGACATGGCGCTCCCGCACTGGCACACAGTGCTACAGAGGACAACACTAGAGACAGAGTGCGGGAAGCGTGTCCGTCTGACACCCTACCCCCAGCCGCCAGTGGGGTGAATCCCGATGGGACCATAACAGATCAGCAATGGGTTCAAAGTCATGAAGTCCCTAAGGAATCCTGAGTGGTGGGGGAGGGCTGTACGTTCCACCTCATCTGACTTGGTTGGGGGACACCTGGAACTATGTATAGGCTTTTGTTTAAGTTTTTTTATTTAATGAAATATTGAGCACATAGTATACACTGTTAACACCCACACATGCACACTGATCCCTCTATTATTAAGATTTTGCACTGAGATGTCCATTCAAATGTTTTGTTTATTTTAAAATGAACTGGGTTTTTTTAATTTTTGAGTTTTATTATATCCTTGCATACTGTACTTTTATGTTATCAGATTTATGTTTTGTAAATGTTTTATCTCAGTCTATGGTTGTATTTTTTTTTATTCCCTTAACAGAGTCTTTTCTCAAAAATAAGTTCAACATATCTTTTCTTCCTGGATTATGATTTGGGTTTATGTTTAGAAACTTATCACTGTATCGAAGGCCTTCCAGATTTGCTTCTATGTTACTTTCTACAAGTCTTAGAGTTTTGAATTTTGCATTGGTTTTTTTTCTCCCATTTCATAATCCAACTTCTGTTACTTTTCATGAAAAGCGTCAAGTCTGAGTACATATTTATTTTTATAGTTCTATTTTCTGAAAAGTCTATCTTTTGTACTTTGAGTAGTCATTGTTCCTTTCTCGGCTGAATTGACCACATTGTGTGAGTCTACATCTGTGCTGTCTGTATTGCTTCATTGATCGATTTGCCTGTAATTCACAAATACCGTGCTTACTCTAGCTTTTAATGAATCTTGCTGTTAAGAAAGATAAGTCCATGACTTCGCTCTTCACTAATACTGTGTTGGCTATTTGGGGTCTTTTGCTTTTCCAGAAAAATTTCAGAATCAGTTTGTCAATATCCAAAGTTTCTGAGAATCTGACAGGGAATGTGTTGCGTCTACAGATCTAGTTAAGAAGACTTTCAAGTCGGACTCTCATGTACCTCCCCAGACGTGGGCTGTCACCCCTCTGAT
>NW_022111378.1:2479252-2480781 GCF_000313985.2 Echinops telfairi | reverse complement strand
TTTCAAACTGAAAACCTTTCGATTAGCAGCCCAATCAATATATAACCACTACACCAAGTAGGCTCTAGTTCAGAAGTGGCATCTTAATATTGAGTTTTCCTACCATCATCACATAATACCTCCTCATTTATTAAACGTTTTGCTTTCTTTCACTGGAGGGTTTGCCCCACATGTAAATTATCTTGTTGGATTTATACTTAAAGATTTAACTTAATTGTACTAGTACAAAAGTTATTTGTGCTTTAAATTTCAAATTCACATCTTCACGGCTGATTTATAGAAAAGTAAATGCTTTTTAAATATTAACTGTCTATCCTAAAACTTTGTTATATTTACTCATTAGTTCCAGGAGATTTTTGTTGTTTCCTTAAGTGATTTTTGAATAGATTATCATGTCATCTGTGAATAAAGGCACTTTTTTCTTCTTCATTTGTTTATCTTCTATTTCTAATTCTTGTCCACTTGTACATTAAGATGTCCACTATGATTGAGAACAGGACTGGAGAGAAGGTGCATCCTTATCTTGTTCTCAGTCTTACAAGGAAAACATGCAGTTCCTCATCACATGTAAAATGCTACCTTCCAATTGTGGTGGATAGTCTCTATCAAGCCAAAAGGGCTCTCCCCCTTATTCTTAGTTTTCTGAAAATTTTTAAATGAACTAATGTTGAGATTTGCTTACATGTAATTTCTGAATTTATTGATAAAAATCATTAAAATGTGTCTTATTTAGTCTACTGGTTGCATTGACTATTTTTTAACATTGAACTTTCCATACTTGGAACAAAGCTCACCTGGTCATAGTATATAATGATTTGAAATGTGAAAATACTTTTCTCTGATATTCACCTTGGTAGATCTCTCATGGGAGTTTGGTGGATCCCTGAAAATCTCCCCGAGGAGCTTTAAACTCTCAAGGTAGTCTATACTCAAGCTACAGAAGTGTTTCAATTGTTATTTATGTTTCTCCTGGTTCCTGGCTCAGGCAACTTCTATATAAGCACACATCAGCTGTGGTTCCCTGTACTTCCCTGTCTCATAGATTTCAGGGTGATTGTCCTGAACCCACAGTTTTCAAATAGATCTAAGGAAATACTTTGACTTTTAGTTGGCTCAGTTTTTGTTTTGTTGTTGCTGTTGGTTTTTTGTTTTTAGGAAAGAAGTGACAAATTGCAAGCCTTTGTGCATTGAAGCTGAAATAGGGGAGTCTACTCTCATTTCACTTTTCAGGTAAGGAAACAGCCACGTAAGTTGACAAACTTGTCAAACTGTACGTACCTACTAATTGATGGAGTTCAAGCCCAGGTAGGCTGATTCCAGAGCCCACTTTCTTAGCTTTTATATTAGATTATTTATCCTATCAACTGAAAGCATTAAGTTGTCTTCTGAACTGTTCTCTGGTTTGTTAGTTAGTTTGATTACATTGAAAGATTCAGTCCCTAGATTCACCTTTCCCAGTATGATTACAAATAGCCAAAAGCACAAGTTTGGGGGAAGTGAAAGTAAATCAGGCTCCATCACATTCTGAG
>NW_022111378.1:2467118-2477795 GCF_000313985.2 Echinops telfairi | reverse complement strand
TCATTCAGTGATTGGTTGTTTCATTGAGAACGTCTTCCTCAAATTTCTACAACCTAACTAGAAGCAGAATTTGTATTGATTGATTGATTTTTAAATTATGGCTTTTTTCCTTAGAAATTAGAAAGGTGATTTTTAAATATTATAGGGAAACACAAACTTTCAAGAGCAGCTATGGAAAATTTAAAGAGTAAAAGTAAATCATGCAATCTGGGAAGCTATTCAAGATTTCTACTTATTCTGCTATTATTATCAAATGCCAGAATGTGATTTCCTGTCTTGGTATAAAATTTATCTTGCTTTAGAGACCTCATGACTCTTAGCACCATTCACCTTGGGAGTCTCCAGAAAAACTAATATCAATATAAATAGGGTAAAAAGGAAAACCTTAAAATGTCTGAGTTTGCCTACCCCTAGAGTTACTAAAGCTAGTTTCTTATCTTCTCGTTCACTGATTTACAGTTTTTCAGATCACCAGAGAAATGTAAGACATGGCACCCACACGCTCATTTGATTTTATATATCAATTGTTCCCAAATGGATTTCTCTAGTTAAACTGCTGCATATTTGGATCAGAGGATTTAGAAATCCCATTTCTCCTTTTTCTAAATTGTTGTAAAAAATGATGGGCAACATAACATGTGCAAATTCAATGTTTTTCAGAGATATAACTTAGTCATATCAATTTCATGAACCCTGTTGTATAACTAATACCATTCCAAAACCAGCAACAACAAGAAAAACCCTCACGACTATTTAGTCCATTCTAACTCACTGTGACTCCACAGGACAGAGTGGAATTGCCCGTGTGGATTTCTGAGGCTGTTAATCTTTATGAGCACAAAGTCTTCTCATCCTGCCATGAAGCGGTTAGTGGGTTTGAAATGCCCACTATGCAGCCCAACACATAACTTGGTAAGCCATCTTTCCATTACCATTAATCTAAGTCAAATTTCCCATCATTATAAGCAGAAACTCATTACTTACCAAACAACTTTCTCCTAACAAATTGTAAAACAAGCAAGTTTAGTTTTCGCTTTAAATTTCTGTCATTTTCTTGAAGCCCACAATAACTAAAACTAATTTTGAACCATCAACTTTACTGTGTGTGTACAAGACCATGGTCTTGTACACCAACATATATATCTAAAAGAGACTGTTAAAAGTACCCTAATTTAAAGTTAGTGGTTTGGAATAGAAAAGCAAGTTAGATTGTAGACATATGGAATGAATGCTGAAGAACTTACATTAACATCTGTATAAACATATTGATGCTATTATATTCTGGTTATAATTGTGCTTTGCATTTGTCAGAAGAAATATGATGCAACTGTCTTGTAAACTCTATGATGTATAATGTTTGTGGAAAAGGAAAAATGAAAAACAATTGTCTTAAAAATAAAAACCACAGATTTTCACTTAAATCACTCAAGAAAAATATGAATTTTCTCCTGTCTTCTTGTTAACATTTTAAGAACATTAAAACCATTTAAATAAATTTCAATAAATAGGAAAATAAGCCTAATATATTAGACAAAGAATCAATAAGAAGCACTAGGATAAATAATTAATATTTAAGTTATACTTTTATTTTGAAGTTATAAATATTTTGTGAGTTTATGTCCAGGCATAAAAACTTAATTCTGAATTAGATGATGGGGCAGATGCGGAGGGTGGGGGAAGGGAAAGAAAACACTCTTTTAAGTAGACCTGTTGTTATTAGGTTTTGTAGAATTAGTTCCAAATTTCAGCACATAACACATAACATAACAATACATTGCCCAGTCCTGGTCCCTCTTAAAATTGTCGCTAATCCATTGCTACAATCCCTGTGTCAACACACTTCATCGAGAGTCTCCATTCTTTTCCTTTGCTGCCCTCCTAATCTACCAACGATGGTGATTCCTCCTGATTACATTTCCAAAGCAAATATGAATGTGCTTCCTGTAAGGTAATTTTCCTCACTCTTCTGGAAGTCCATTGCCTGTTTAATATTCTTCACCAAAACCATCATTTGAATGTGTCAATTATTTTTTGGTCTTCTATTTTTATTGTCCAGAGTTCACATGCATAGGATAATTGAAAACACTATGCCTTGGGTCAGGTGCCCTTTAGTAATCAAAGTGACATATTTGCTTTTTAATACTATAAAGAAGTATTTTCTAGCATATTTGCCCAATGCAATATGTTGCTTGATTTCATGACTGTCACTTCCATGACTATTGATATTTATTAAAAAAAAGGAATCTTTAACATCGTTTCCATTTATCTTAAGGTTATTTATTGGTCCAATTGTAAGGACTTGTCTTTATGTTTGAGTGTTATGCATCCCCAGATCTTCAAATCATCTTCACTTTTGGCAATCAAAGTTGTGTCATCTCCATTTCTCATAATATTAATGAATCTTTCTTCCTTCCTGCTGCCAAGTTCTTTTCATATAATCCATTTCCTTAGGCTATTTATTCAGTATATAGCATGAATAAGGAAAATAAAAGAATATACTCCGCCATTCACCTGTTCCGATTTGAAACCTCACAGTATTACCTTGTTCTATTTAAATTATTTACCAATGTTAGGAATTCATAAATGAAAAATAATTAATATGTGTTATTTAGGATTGCATAAATTAAAGAAAAACTGATCTATTATGCAGGTGGACACCTAATCAATAACAGCAATTAGAGCATCGATTGAGCTTACAGTATAGATGTTTGAGGCTTAGAATTCAGTCTTACTATCTGTAAATGAGAGAATGAGATTGGCTGCATCTAGATTAGTCAGGACTGAGTTGCAAAGGACACAATAGCTGAAAATTATATTAAATTACCAGGGTAATTATTCACTTTTTGAGCAACAATAACAAAAATCTACTGATCCACCCATGATCAGGCCCCATGCCCCAGAGGCTTGAATAATTTCATACAGGTTCTGCCTCCAAAATGTCCTAAAAAACAAAATGAGATTGTTATTCTATGAGCAGCCGCTGAGTCCATGTGTCCGTATCTGAGCCAATCTCAGTAGCCAGGCCACCAAATATGTCAATATCCTTTTCCCTGGATATCCTTGCAAACAAGGCCAAGATTTTTTCTCAACGCATGGTCTGAAAATGGTGAGATGGCTTACTGAAGGAAATGATGTGCTGGTTCTTTTTTCTGTAAGAAGGGATGCTCATAAGGAAAAAACTATAGTCCATTACTGTCTCTAGGAGACATCCCATGTTATCTATCCTAGGATTCTATACCCTTTATTCTGAAGCCTATGCTTCACTTCTGAGTGAATAAGAAGTAAGGAAAACAGTAGGTGATACTGGCCTTCCTTATATCATCAGATACTATCCTTCCTTATATCACACTTTCTATCACAATAAAAAACATGAAGGAATATATAGGCTACTGAAATATTTATGTAACAACTAATCCTCCCTTACAGTAAAGCCCTAATAAATAAATGATCCAATTTAAGATATAATACCAATTTCATTCTACAATACAGTTTTACAAAAGGTAGTTTTCTATGCATACAAAATATTTCAAGATATAATATAAAGCAATTGAAGACATACTGTGTAATATTATATCCTTATATTTCATAAGACAGGATACTCTAATATAAATATTATATCATTGTTTCAATAAATAATATGATATATTTTAAGATCTGTGGTAAGCCCAGTTATCTAGAGAAACAAAACTAGTGGCACTCATCTATATATAAGGAAGAGCTTTATATCAAGAAGTAACTACAGTACTTAAAAAAATTTTTTTAATCATTTTATTGCAGGCTCATACAACTCTTATCACAATCCATCCATCCATCCATCCATCCATTGTGTCAAGCACATTTGTACATTTGTTGCCATCATCATTCTCAAAACATTTTTTTTCTACTTGAGTCCTTGGTATCAGCTCCTCATATTTTACCCTCCCTCCTCCACCCTCTTTCATGAACCCTTGATAATTTATAAATTATTATTATCATTTCATGTCTTACACTGTCCTATGTTACACATTTCTGAACAAGGTCTAATTTAGTGCATATGATTAAGATTGTGTGTTAACATGGCTTAGCCAAAATTCCCAGTGGCTTGACCATGAAGACATAGTAAATTCCTGTCCCCCACCTCCTCATGAGGACAAATCCTCTAGAGCAGAGATTCTCAACCAGTGGGTCGTGACCTCTTTGGGGGTTGAACGACCCTTTCACAGGGGTCGCCCAATTCATTACAGTAGCAAAATTACAGCTACGAAGTAGTAACAAAAATAATTTTATGGTTGGGGAATCATCACAACATGAACTGTATTAAAGGGTCACGGCGTTAGGAAGGCTGAGAACCACTGCTCTAGAGATAGATTGCTACCTTTATTTAGCCTACTGTCCCTTTTTCAGAAAAAAACAAAGTTTCTTAGTGCTCCCTCCCACCAGCAATTAAAATTTTTGTGCTATAGTCCATAATCCAAGAAAAAGTATTGATGTCTGTTTTTGCAGACTTAACCCCTGAATAGTTCTAGCAAGCTTTATTGAACAGTGTTGTTGGATATGGTCTGCTTCCAAAAGAAGTAAGCATTGTGAAAAGCTTGCTTGCCCGACTACCATATTTTCCTGCCAATCGTGGGAGTCATCAGTAGCTTGCCATTTTACCTGCTGACCTTGGATCCATTCATCAGCCTCATCTGCCAGCCTTGGATTCTGTGGTCTGCCTGGAGATTTTGGAAGCACCAGCCCCTTTACTTCCATGAGTTAGAAGAACCCTCCAATCATCGGATTCATGGACTTGGAACTTACCTGCTTCTACAATTTTATGAGTCATTTTCCTGTTATAAACCTCTGTCTATAAGAAACCCTGGTAGAATAGTGGGTTATGTTTTGGATTGCTAACTGCAAGATCAGCAGTTTGACAGTCTGATAGCTCTGTAACAGCAAAAAGGAGGCTCCCCTAAAGAGTCACAGTGTTAGAAACCTACAGAGGCAGTTCTGCCCTTACCTATAAGGTTGCTGTGCTAGATATGTATCATTGAGCTTGGGGGTTTTGTTTTATTTTGTTGGCTTTTATAAGATATATATAAGCTTCACTGTTTTGTTTCTCTAGAGAACCCAGCCTAAGTGAAGCCATTAAGAAGAATAAGACCTCAATTTGAAAAAAGCCCTTAGTTGAGCAATATAAATTTTGATAAAATTGAAGCAAGAATAAGCATCAAATTTATGGGGAAACTTGGGAAGAAGAATGCTGAAATCATGGATGCTTTACCACAATATTGTTAGCCCCTCCCCCCCAAATCAATAGTTTACAAATGGAAAATTCATTTTAATAAGGAATGCAATAATGTTCAAGATGAAGCTCAAAGCAGCAATTTTTGAGGAAAATATTCACCCATTATGAGTTAATTGAAGATTATTGATTACTAATATCAGAAACAATATCAAACAAACAAAAAGAAACAATAGCAAACATCATTGACATCTCGACTAGTTCAGCTTACACAATTCTGGCTGAAAAATTGAAGCTAAGCAAAATTTCTGCTCTGTGGGTGCCCAAACCATTCATGCCTTAGATCATCCCAGATTAGCAACAGACAAGAGCAGTTTACAATAAAAAAATTAAATAAGTAGACTAAAGATCCTGAAGAATTTCTTGGAGCATTGTAACAGAAAATAAAATACGGAATTAATAGTGTGAATGAGGAAACAGAGCCCATTTAAAGTCTGATAAGTGTACCAAGAAGCAGAAGTAGTCCAATCAAGGTAAACAATAATTGCAACAGTCTGAGGGGATGGCCAAGAAATTTTGTTTTGTTGAATTTCTGGAGAGCCAATGAACAGCCACTTCCGGTTATTAGAGGAGTGTTTTGAAAAGGCGAGGCAAAGTTCCAGCACAACAAGACCAGGGAAAGGTTCTCTGAGAGTGCTTCTCCACCATGGCAATGCTCTCTCATTCCTCCTATCAAAAACGGTGATTCAATGGGAAATCATCCGGCAAAGCCTTGACATCTTGGCTTCTGCTGATTTTATTTCCTAAACGTAAAAAGATATCTAAATGGTTCACATTATTCTTTAGCAGATACCATGAAAAGATTGAACTGACATGGTGAAGTTTGCTGAACCCTCCGTTCTTCAGACATGCATTCAATGGCATGTCTTCTTGAGTTGTAGTCAATCAATATGACACGTCTGTCCATATGCGATGTATTGCAATTCTACATTCCATGCTTTGGGCTGTAATTCCATTCCGGAGGGAGAGTTCTCTCTGGCTATGATTCCACTGTGGAAAGACAGTTACAAGATTAAGATGGGTTACAGCTTGAAGTTAGCAGAGGGTATGGAGCAAATCAGACCCTTTGTTTCCTTGGGGGCAGCTTTAAGCCCGTTTTATTAGAAAGTATGATTTAAGATGACACCATCCTTCATTTTCCTTAGGGCTATGGCCATCTAAAAGACCAAAAGCACATTTCCAGAAGAGCCTTTGCTGAGTCTATAAAAGCCATCGGGGACACAGAGGAAACACGGTACCATTGGAAGAGCACCACCGAGACCTTAGTCTGAAGTAGCAGAATTTCCAGGACCAAATGCACGAGACTGTGGTGCAGAGCATCAGAGGAGCAGAGTGAGACTTTGGAGTGCCTTCTACTCAGCTGGCTATGGAATTGTGATATAAAGCAACAGTCAGCCATCTTCTCCCACAGAGGCAAGGGACAAGGGATCATGTGGATCAGAGGAAGAAGATCACAGAGAAACTTGGCTGCCGGCAGAGGAGAGGGGTTGTTGGGAGCCAATGACTGTATCCTTACTGTTTGCTGACACTGATTTATAGTCATCGATTAAATTCCCTGATCATTCACTGCCACTGAGTCAGCTCGGATTCAGCAACTTCATGACACAGTAGAGTAAATATTTACCAAAGTCTCAACCTTCTCTAGAAGAGAAGTTGGTGGTTTTTGACCTTGTGGTGAGCAAGCGAATGAGTAATCCACTCAGCCGACAGGAATCCAAATTGCCTACTGTTCTTATGTTCCATTGAGTTGGCACCAAATCATAGCAATCCTATGTATAACACAACAAAACACTGCCCAGTCCAATGCCGTCATCACAATTGTTCTTATATTTGAGCCCATCTATGCAGCCGCTGTTGTCAATCCACTTATAAAGTGTTCCTCTTTTTTAAATACCCTGCTACTTTACCAAGCATAATGTCTCTCCTAGTAACATGTCCAAAGTACATGAGACCAAGCCTCTCCTTCCTTGCCTCTAAGGAGCATTCTGGCTGTACTTTTCCAAGACCACTCTGTTTGTTCTTATGACAGTCCATGGTACCATAATTTCAGCACATGAATTCTTCTTTGGTCTTCTCTGATAAAGCTCCTTAATTGTTAATATCTGAGGATTCTGTGTGACTGAAATAAATTATACAACCCAGCATGGAAGTAAAGTACTGCAGAAGGATCAGTTGGTTTCAGAGTAGGTACATAAGGATGGAGAGTCTCCCTACCGCATGGCAATAGACAAAAGCTAAGACGTCAGATATGGTCCCCATGCAGTTTATTGTTCTCATCACTCAAAAAGTTGCCTTGACCTTGATTCAGTTTATATTGAGAAATAAATTTTATAGTTTTATTTCTTTTTCCGTTTTTTCATGAACTTTTAAAAATTCCCTTAACTAATTTCTGTAGGCTAAAATTTCTCCATATAGAGAGGTTTCATGTTTCAATAGAATAATATAACAACTACCAATGCATAGTAAAACTGTGCATTGGATCCAAGTTTAACAGATTAGCCATATGAAATGGCATCAACATTAAGAGCAATGTTCTCAACTCTCTCATATTATGCTCATTTGTTCCCCTAAAAAAAATAAAAATGTATTATAAATTGGAAGTTAATACATACATCGTATCATTCCATAGTGCAATCATGTTAAGCAGTATTGTACAATTGCGACCACAATCCATTTACAAACATTCTTTTTCTTCCTGAACTCCTTGATATGGTCTCCTTTTTACCTTACCCCTCCCGCCCCCCGCTCCACCACCACCACTTTACCCACCCCAACCCCCAAACCCTTATTCTACTTGCTGTCCCTAAAGGATCATCAATCATGACTTTCATAGACTGAAAACAGAAAAAATATAACACAACTTCAATAGGGTGATCCTCAATGACACAGCACCTCTTAGATAAACTCTAATATGAACAAACAAAACAACAATCCAGAAATATTGAAAACCAGATCAGGCCCAGTGTGCCTAAGAGCTGGGGTCAACTAACAAAGTTTTAACTGTTCAGGGTAGGTTTATCCCTTTGATCTTCTATACTTATCACTCCACTTCACTCTGTTTGGTAACCACTTTCTTCCCATCCCTCAATTATGGATGAAGGGAGATCACCAAAGGCTTACTTCCCAGTTCCCACATATGTATCTTACAACTCATAAAGATCCTAAGTGCCACCGAATGAAAAGCCTGCTAGTTCTCACCCACATCGTTGTCTCACCATCATAGCTGGATCATTGCAGACATTGTGTCAATCCATCTTGCTTTCTTTATCTTTTTTTATTGGCCCACTATTTTACCAAATATGATGTCCTCCAGGAACTTGCCCCTCCTTATAACGTGTCAAAAGTATGTGCGATGAAGTCCCACCATTCTACCTTCTATGGCACATTCTTGCTGTACGTTTTTCAAGATGGGTTTATTCATTCTTCGGGTAGTCCATAGTGTGTTCAGTATTCTTTGCCAACACCATCATGCAAATGCATCAATTCTTCACTGTTCTTCCACATTCATCACCCAGCTTTCATACCCAAATGAGACTATTGAGCATACCATGGCTTGGATCAGGTATGCATTAGACTTCAAAATCCAAGATTTTTTTAAAATTTTTGGCTTCTTAACACTTTTAAGAGCATTTTTGCAGTAGCTATGTCCAATGCAATGCATCTTTTAATTTCTTGAGTGCTGCTTCCATGAGCTTTGATTGTGGATCCACGTAATATAAAATACTGAACAACTTGAACCTTTTTTCCATTTATCCTGATGTTGCTTATTGGTTCAGTTGTGAAGATTTTGTTTTCTTTATGTTGAAGTATAATCCATATTGAAGTCTATAGTCTTTGATATTCATCAATAAGTGCTTCAATTCTTCTTTATTTTCAGCAAACTGTTGTCACCGATAGATCTCAAGATATTGAAGAAACAACCTTCAACGCTGGAGTTGTGTTCATCATGTAGCCTAGCGTCTCAGACTACAGTAGATGCTCAGTGTACAGACTGAATAAATATGGTAAAATGATACCACCCTCTTGTTGCAGGTCTGCTGTCTGTATATTTCTCACAGACTTGTTCTCATTGTACATCATTAAACATATTTTCATTGTAGTCCTTAAGACTCTAATATTAATATATTGCATTTAAAAGTATTTCAAAAATATCCTTACTAGAGATGGTGCTTAAAGAAGGAAAATGCTTCTCACATCATCCCCTACATTCTTGGCTCATCAATTTCACTCTTGTACATATTATGAAATCAAATCAAAATCTATTTGCTCATTCTCTTGAGTTGTTGAAAATGTCATTTTAGATAATCTGTTTATAAATAAGGCCCCTGGTTGATGCAAGTGATGTGCTCAAGTTCTAAAAGGAAATTTGGCACTTTGAACACCCACAGCAATGATCTGGTGATCTGCTTGATGTAGATAACAGCCGATAAAACCCACTACTATGAGTCAAAATTGGCAAGTGGGCAATAGGTTTTATATTGATTTATTCATAAATAACCAAGCTTGGGCCACAAAATATATACTGTATCAAATGCTTATTTTGTTATAAAGGCTTCTACAGAGCAGATAGTACCAACATTTCTGGGCTGTTATAATTGTAACACATTGTACGTGCTGTGACACAGTTTATTTACTATAGGACTTTTGATACTTTTGAATAAAAGAAAAAAAGAAAAATGAAAGTTAACAAAATGTCACTTTTAATTAAGATACCTTTAAGTGCCTTGTATTGATTTTTTAAAGTAGATAAATAGAATAAAAGTGCTGGTTTGTGCCTAGTCTCTAGAGAGTACAGCAATTACACATGGATTAATTTGGTTTCTAAGGAAAACATACAATATCCACTCCAGTCGCATTTAATTGATTTTAAGGAAGGAAAAATAACTATCCTATTAACAAAGAATGAAATTGTTTCACTGGCCTTCAAGAAGCAACTTGGTATTATTGATTCCATCACTGCATCGTTCTCCCTTCCAGAGCATTCAGTTGACCTGGTATAATTACATAGCAGTGTGCATCTGAAATTGAGGTCTCAGTAGGGGAGATCTTTCTCTTTCCTCACTGTGGAAAAGAAAATCACTGGGAAAGAATGAAAAATAAAGCTGCCATTACCAGCGAGCCTCCATTCAGCCTGTTCAAGTTTAGCACCATAGAACAGTGATTAGCAAGTAGCATGGGAGGCCACTCATCTTTTTTGACATTCTGAGCTTCTGTGTATTATTATTGGGGGCAAGAGTGAGAATCAAAGTGTGACATGGTAATTTAGTTTTCAGGCCAGCGAGATGAGGATATGACCTCAGTATATTCATGCTGCCAAACTGCTTAGTATCTGTAGAACAACAACACCAAATCTAGTTTTGCAACCCAAGGACAATGGTGGCAAATGACTATACAGTAATGCAAAGAGACACATC
>NW_022111378.1:2453703-2466250 GCF_000313985.2 Echinops telfairi | reverse complement strand
TCAGAGTTGTGTGTGATTATGTGTGTGTGTGTTTTGAGATATATATATATATATATATATATATATATATATATATATGTAAATATGTGCTCTATCTGGTTGATAGTTATTTTTATTTTGAGTAAAGTGAGAGGTGTTGTTTCTTTAATCTTATTTTCAGACATAAATGAGGGTTAGGATTTTTTAAATGCCTTTTCTGAGGCTATGAGATGATTATTGGATTTTCACTTTTGTTCTGTTCTATCTGGAGATGAGGAACATATCCATTATATTGATATTGGTTAGGGTTTCACTGGTGAATATATATGTTCTTATTTATTAGAGCAATCTCTGAGGGGCACAAATTGTTTGATAACATCTATGTTTTTCTACATTGATACTTCATGCATTCCATGGTCTGATTATTAAGGGATGTTTTCAGCTCTTTCTTCTCATTTTGACTCATGGCCAATCAACAAATGAAGATCCCAAAAGTTTTCACTATCCATGTCATTAAGGTTGACTCTACTTTAAAGAGATAGTTTTATTCTGAGCATATTTTCCAGTGTTAATTCACTGTTTGTATCTTTTCTTCTACCAATGTTTGAAATGAGGTTGCTTGTTTTCTAATTATTGTGTTACAGATTGTGATTGGACCCATGATAAGCTACAAGAGAAACACTCAATATCATCTGCTAACACAAGTCCAAGAACCAACTGTGGAATAGACCATCAAATGCGCATGTGCAAGCCCATGAAGCTGAAGTTGGAAGGACAGAAGAAAAGGAAAACAAGCTTTTCACAGAGAAGTACAGCCCTGAATAGGGAGACTATCTCAAAAACAGATTTGACTTATTGAACATTAATGACAAAAGAACAAATTAATTGTGGGATGATATCCACAACATCATTTATAAAGAAAACACAATCTTATTTAAATGATTGTGGTAGCAATTGCACAATACTGCTTGATGTGATTGACCTATGGAATGATATGCTATCTGTGTTAGCTCCTAATAAAGAGGTTTGGAAAAAAGATAAGAAAAAAATGATGGGAATGAAAGAAGAAGCAAAAGTGGTTTTTAGCAGACATTAAAGTTTCATTCTGGGCACAGAAAAACAAGAGTGATGGTAAGAAGATAATAAAGTCCAAGGGCTAAGCTAAAAATTTAGAAGGGCAGCTTGGGAAGAAAAATGGAAGTATTAAATTAACCTGGAGTTAAAAAACAAAACGGAAAGACATACGAGGCATTTCTCAAGTTGAAAGAACTGAACAAAGCACTGAAATTTTCAGGTACAATATTCGTGGATTTTATAGTGAAAATGTTAACAATATAGGAAATATCAAAGCAAGAAGGAAGAAACACACTTAATTACTGTAACAAAACAATTGGTCAGAAGTCAAAGGTTTCAAGAGGTTACATAGGATAAATAATAGATGGTACTGCGAGAGGAGAATACAACTGCCAGGTAACAAGCCTGGGAAGATCTCCCCAGCAACCACCAGAGAGCTTCCCCTAGGAGGGATATCTTGCACTTTCTGGCAGTAAGAAAATTAAATTATAAGCTAAGTTGACCAAATTTCTCAAAACAAGTGAGCAGCAACGCCTGCGGACAGGCTACCCTTTACACTGAACAGCAGCACTAGCTGTTTCTGTGCACCCAGTTCCTCCTTAGCACAGCCTGTTTTTCCTGGCCCTTGAAGAAACCCAGCTAGTCAAACCCCTTACCTTGCTGGCCTACAGGTGCCCTCTGTAGCTAGCACACCGTATGCGTGTAAACATTTTCAGCACACAAGCTACACTTTACCATGTTTCTCTCCTTCTTCCCTAGCTTTTATCTATTACCCTCTGCCCTTCATGTAGCTCGCCTCCCCTAGGCAGTACACAAAATAATACTACCAAAGGAGCAGGGATTCCCACCCATGAGGCACTTTATTCTTTGCTTCATCTTGTCTTTGGTTTTTGGAGTACTATTCTATTATTACACTTATATTATATTTCTCTAGTTCTCACTTACTTTCTCTTCCTCTTCTGATGCTACCCAGTTCTCTTGACAATATGCATTCTCCTCAGGCAAAACATACAGGCCTTTAGATTCAGTGCCCACCCAAAAAAGACTGTTTTAGTCTCCTTCCTCCCCCCCCTCTAAGTTCACAGATGTGCCATATTCATGCTACTATGACAACAGAACTCTCACACCCCACACTCAAGCCACACCCAGTCTTGTCTCGTCAGTCTCTCCTTTCCTACACACACCGCATGTGTTTGTCCTTTTTGCCCATTTGCCTTTTTCTTTTTTTTAATCTCCCTTCCTTCCTCTTTTCCCTTTTCCTATTTTCTTCTTTAATTATACTTTTCTTATAAACATATATAATATATAAATGTGTTTATTATCATCTGAACATTTGCTTATACTTTCTTCTACGCCACCCATTATTTCTTTCCACTCTCTCTTTTTCCTCATAAAATGTATTTTCATGAGACTTATGACTCCTGAATACCTCTATTAAAAACATTTTGCCATTATATTTATAAATCTGTTGGCCTATCAAGATATCTGTTTACTACTTACATTATTTTAATTTTATTCTCTCCCCATTTTGTCCACTTTTCTATCTCTACATTTTCCTCCATTTCACCACCATATGGCTATAGAATCCTAACTAACTAGCACTACACTATTAGATAGAGCCAACTACTTGAACAAAACCAAGAAGCTCACATACCACTAATAGCTATACCATGGTACCAAGGAAACAGTATTGAAACCCAGTAAACATCCCCCCTACCAAAAATTACAAAAACAAAACAAATACACAAACAATTGGAAGGTACCCAAATCTAGGAATAGAGACCCTGGACTTACTAGAAATGGAGTTTAGAAGAATGATGCTTTGGCTCTTCCAAGAGCTATTTATTGGGAACATGCATGAGAACAATGGAAGCAAAGGAAATACTAAAATTAAATGAATGTTGGGGGTTAAAAAATGAGATAACAGCATCAGGCAACAAAGTAAAATATTTAAGGAATAAAATAGAAGAAAGAGAATATTGCATCAGTGGGCTCAGAGTGTAACTCTGATGACAGTCGACAAGAGAAACATTTTTTAAAAAGTGATGAATTTCAATGACGTCAAGAATGAGGTCTGGCATTTTCAAAGGAAACAACCTATGTCTCACCTAGATGCTAGAGTAAGAAGAAACAGAAAAGTTCTGTAAAAAATATGTATGAGA
Source organism: Echinops telfairi (assembly GCF_000313985.2). Taxonomy (NCBI): domain Eukaryota; kingdom Metazoa; phylum Chordata; class Mammalia; order Afrosoricida; family Tenrecidae; genus Echinops; species Echinops telfairi. Next base: position 2,463,035 of record NW_022111378.1, on the reverse strand, counting down.
AAACATGGGCAAATGTTACAAAAGAGGGGAAAATAACTATCGAAAAATGTAGTGAACTGAAAGTCGGATAGATATAAGCATCATGACATATCATAGTTATTCTCTCCAATTTCAAGAAACTGGTGAAAACCCTGAGGCAGATAGAGAAAATAGACCAATCACCTACAAAGAAAAACGACCAAGAATAAGTTTGGAAGTTCAGATTCCTCTGCAGACAAAACGACAATGGAGTAAATGCACCAATCAAAAGAGAGAGCATAGCAGACTGGAATAGAAAACAAGACGTTTCTAGACGCTGTCTGCAGGAAAACAATTTAAACTCAAAGAAAAAAAATAACTAAACTTTATATCAATATCTGATGTGGTAGTTACATAATCTGGTGTCAATTTGGGACTTGAGAGGATTAAGAGTGAAGGGGTGGAGGGAAGAGTGAATCAGAACACAGCCAATGAGAGGCTGTGTGGTCATGACTTTCTCCCGAGAATGCTGAGATTTCCTCTTTGAAGGCGGAAGACACACACTCTCTCTCTGTTCATGCCCTGGGAGACACTGCAGCTGACCATGCATGTGAAACTATGCTAGTGCCCTGAGCTGGAGAAGCCACATGGACCTACCTTGATGCTGCCTTGGTGCTGGAGAAGCCACATGTGGAGACCTCTCCCAGTGCTGAGATGCTAACAAGGTCAATGGACCCAGAAGACTTCCAAACCCACTGGCCTGTGATCTTCCTGCATTCAGCATCATTGCATGTGTTTCGTGAGTGTGAAGAGGACTTTATAGATTGGTATTGGACATATGGGCTAATATCAGACTTATGGACTTGATCTGGACTTGGCTGGAATGTTTCCTCAATATTTAACTGCTCTTGTATATAAACCTCTTTCTTATTTTCATATGAGTCTCTATTAATTTGTTTCTCTCATCTAACACATCTGATAAAATGAACTTCAAGGTAAATGACATAATGGGAGACAAGAATGGACAATATATAACAAGAAAAGGAACAACCCACCAGGAACACATGCCTTTAATAAACAGATATGCCATCAATGAATACTCTTGAAATGCATCATACAAATTATCACAGAATTGAAAACAGAACTAAACTCAGGAATAATGGTAGGACATTTCAACAGACCACTCTCAAGGAGAAACATGTGATCAGTAAAGAAACTCAATAAAGAAACAGAGAGCTAAACAAAACAATCAACCAGCTCAACTTCTAACATATTCAGAGAACTCTAGTGAACACTAATACAGTTTACATTCTTTTCCACTCCACGTGGTTCATATGCTAGAATAGATCATATGCTAAGAAACAAACAAGCTTCAACACATTTTTAAAAATTGTGAGTTTACAATTCATTTTCTCAGATTACAGTGTTATCATACTGTAAATCAACAATAGAAAGACCAGAAAAAACAAGACAACACATGGAGACTACGCAACCTTTTACATAAAAATGACTGGGCAAAAGATAAAGGATAAAATTAAGAAATTCCTGGAAATAAATGAGAGGTATAGCAAAACTTACCAAAATCGTTGTGACACAGCAAAAGCAGCTATCAGAAGGCAGTTTATAGCAATGAATGCACACATGAAGAAAAAAAAAGAGAGAGAGAGAAGAGAAATCCAAGCCAACACCTGAACAACACCAACAATTACAAGGGCAACACGTATATCTTCCAACAGAAGAAAAGAAGTCCTAAAGATTAGAGCAGAAATAAACAAACTGGAAAAGAGAAAAACAATGAAAAAAATCAACAAGACAAGAAGTTGGTACTTTGAAAAGATTAACAAAACTGAAAAACTGATGGCAAATTTAACCAAGAAAAAGAAGATACAAGTATCTAGAAGGAGAGATGATAACAGAAGAAATCCAATGAAATAAAAACATAATAGTAGAGTACTGCAAATGGCTATACTCCAACAAGTTTAATATTCTAGAAGAAATGAAGAAATACACTATCTACCCAATTAATGCAGATGGTTTTAATAAACCTGAAAAGAACTGAATAGAATAACGAGAGGACAAATAGAGAAAGTTATCAAGACACTCCTAACCAACAAAAGCCAAGAACTGGATGGCTTGAAAATTCTGCCAAGTATTCAGTGAAGAGCTGCCACCAACTCTACATTCAAGGCTATTGCAAAATATAGAAAGGGCCAGCAAGCTCCCAAACTCATTCTATGAATGAGCATAACCCTGATTAAAACCCCAGGCAGACACCCCCCTCTCCACACACACACACACACACACAAAGACAGAAAGTTACAGGCAATATACCTTGTGAATATAGACACAAAAATTCTCAACAAAATTCTCAGGCTAAAATCCAACAACATATCAAAAAACAATTTAAAATATATTTGACAGGATCAATGTTAATACAAGCACACACACACACACACATACTTGCTTGCGATGTTCCACTCACACTGCTAAATACTGAAATAGTTTTCTGTTTCTTTATATAATAAAATTCAATAAGACCATAAAATGGGGATACATTTAGAAGGCTCAGCATTTTCTAACATTTTAAAATTTACATAACATCTTTTCAAATAATAGTGCTCAAGAAAAACTTTAAACATTAAAAAAGCATTTTTGAAATTTCCCACTTGTGAAAGCTGATGTAAAAGAGATTGTTATTTACATGCTACGAGTGTGTCGTAGAAGCCCTGGTGGCTTAGTGATTACACATTGGGCAGTAAATCCGATATAAGCAGTTCAAAATTACCAGCTGCTCCACAGGAGAAAGATGAGGTGTTCTACTCCTGCAGAGAGTTACAGTATCAGAAACCCAGAGGGGCAGTTAGTCTACACTGTCCTATAGGGGCATTATGAGATAGAATCCACTCAATGGCAGTGAATGAGTGAGTTCGTCACAGAATCAGGTTTCACATACAGGTGTTCTCATGTCAAGTCCTTTTTCTTAATTAATGAATTCAATTATTTAAATATATTCTTGTCTCAAATTTTTATACTAGTGAACTAGATGTACCTGGAAACCTATTCTTTCAGACACGTTTGTACTCCTTAGAATCCTGGATTTAAGTCAGTGCAGTAAAATGTCATGGATAGATCATTATCTGTCTATATAAATTTTGCCAACATAACTAGACTTGCTGGATAATTTAAGAAAAACAAAGCATAATCTTTTCTTGCTTATACAAATGTCCCTTATGCTTATCATCTGTTAGGCTGACGGTTTCAAACCAGTTGGAAAATAGTTACTAGAGACACATAGCATTTAATCAGATGATTTTGGATAGGAAAACAAGATTTGAAGCAATAGACAAAATGTAATTCTCATTAATAAAAGTATCTGATTCATATTAATTTAGTTTAATGTTTTCTGTCTCTCTGGGACCCTACTCTTCAGTAGCGCCCTCTCACATTGACTTTGGCTTTGGTCATTTGACTTGCTTTTTTTTGTCAGTGAGAGAGAATGGGCTTTGTGTTAGGCTGGGTTGTCTAGAAAAACAAATGCAGTGACACTCATATATGTGAAGTCAGAGCTTCATATCAAAAAGCAATTTTATATTAAGAAAACATCCCAGACCAGTCCAACTCAAGTCCATATGTCCAATACTAGTCCATAAGTCCCTCTTCAGACTGACACAGCCACATGCAATTATGTAGAATGCAGGAAGATCACCGGCCAGTGGGTGCAAACTCATGTGGATCCAATGGCAGTGGCTCTGACAGCAACCAGGGTCGACCAGCAGGAAGGTGAAGACCCAGAGAGAGGGGTGGTTCCCAGGACTCTCCTTATGAGCAGGCCATACCCACAAGGAGGCACCAACAGGTTGTGACCTGATTGACAGGTTGAGCACCACCCCTACATTGTTATTTATCTTCAAGTTGACATGAAATTATATAACTATCACAAGCTGAAAAAGTACTTCTGTTTTTTCCAACTCCAGCCTTCACCATGAGATAAAGGTTTTAACAAATTTTAGACAAAAGAATCTAGAGGAATGAGAAAGGTCAAAGGAAAAAAATGAGTAAATGTAACTGAACATTTCACGTTTTTCAGCCACATCACACTCTAAAATTGAGCACAGATAATGAAGATACCAAGCTAAAATCAGTCAAATTTTGCCCAGATTAGCATAGCTAATCCCAAAATTGATAAAACTCACCCACATGAAGAATAAGAAGTGGTCATTTTAAGACATTAAATTTTAGGATACAGGGAGTCCCAGGTTAAAAGAAGATAGCTTCCTTGTGTGTCTCTAAATCAAATTGGTAGGCATTTACTGTTTAGTTCAAGAAATCAAAGGACGTGTTGCTTTGGGAAAATGTGCTGCAAAACCTCATTTAAATGATGAAAAATGAAGGTCTCACTTTAAATGTGAAGCCATGGAATTTTCAGTTTTCTCATATGCATGCAAAAGCTAAACAAGGAATAAAGAAGAATGAAAAATTTGTGTTTTCAACAGTTGCTTGGCAACAACTATTGAATGTACCAGGAGTGCCAGAAGAAAGAACAAATCTTTATTGAAAGAAGTACAGCCAGACTACTTCCTAGAAGCATCCTTTATAGTCCCAAAGCCATGTATGGTGAGTCTGGTCTTTCCACACCTTTGTCAGCATTTGTTGTTTTCTGTTCTTTATTGTTTTATAAATACTGGGGTGAACTGATAGCTCATTTTTATTTGCACCTTTCTAATAGCTAATGACTGTGAGCTAATTTCTTCATGTATTTCTTGATTACCTTAATATCTGTTCATGTCTTCTGCCTATTTTAAATTGGATTTTTTTGCTAATTTTGGGTTAACATTTTTGTTTCCTTCTATGTTCTATATGCCATTCTATTGCCTTCTTATCCTCATGTTGTTTTGCCAAGAAATAAAATCTCAGTCTCAATCATTTTCTTTGTAGGTAAACTTTTGTTTTCTTGTTTACAGGAGTCTTTCTTTGCCTCTGATTTTAGAAAGCTTGATGACTATGTAGCTTAGTGATTTCTTTTTATGTCTGTCCTATTGAAGTTCATTGAGCTTATAGAATACACAATTTTATGTCTTTCATGAAATTAAGAATTTTATTAAAACAAATCTTCAACAACTTTATTGGTACTCTTTTATGGTTTCTTCATATACTGAAATTCTGATCAAGTTATGCATCTTGGTGTGACCCCACATCTTTCTTAGGATTTATTTAATTTTTATTTTTTGTTACTTTTACTTGATTCGTCTTCTAACACGTTTGTACTAAGGGATTTGCCCTAAATCTAATGAATCCAATTTTTAACAAAATTTCATGAATTTGTTCAATTCTATTTTTTTCTTTACAATATATTAAACACTTCTGAAATATTCAGTTTAATGTTCTGGCTTTTTACTTGATATTTTTGTATAATTTCTAATTTTTGTTAATTTTTATTTGTTAATTTTCTCTTCTATAATTTTATTGAGTTATTTTAGGTTTTTTCTTCTACATTGTTTTTCTTGATATTGCTATGATTTTCTTACTATTAGTTTTATTTTCTTCATTCTCTTTGTTAATCTACTAGAATAAGATAAGGAACATTTTTCTTGTCGGGTGCCCTTGAGTAGGATGAATTACTTATTAGATGGTTATAAAGCACCCCATTCTCTAGAAGATTTTATGGTCCTGTATTTTTGTCTCTTTTGCCTCTGAAAGTTTGCCGTTGACTCAAAAACACTGCGACATATTTGTTTAATTTGTGGATTATACGCTACTTTTCTTTAGCCTGATATTTTGTTTTATTATATACAGGAAACAGGGCATGTGTGCCACTCTGATAGCTAATTTTAATTACTGACGCAATCTCCACCTATCTCCAGATGAATTTGGTAGCAAGGGATGTATAGCCACCAATATCTAATTGGTGGTCACTTAGAGCAGATGAGATTATGTGGGGTAAGAATGGACTATTATCTGTCATTGTACAGCGGAGTGTATTTTCACTCAATAAATGATTGAATAGCAGGTGATTCTACTGGGGGAACGAGAGAAAAAGACATGAAAAGGAGAAAAATAGAAAAGTAAAACAAAGTGGCAACAACTAAGAAGAAATTATCAAAGAAAAACTAATATGAATAAGAGAAGGAAAACAAATGTGGCAAAGAACTAATGTAGCTGTGAGCCACCAAACATGGTTCCAGCACGTCCTTAGAAGGATGGAAATGCTGGTAACCACAAAGGTTGTGGATGTATGGGATCCTATTTCTCAGGATCACAAAAAAGGGGAGGCGAGCAATTAAAAAAGAAGAAGAAGAAGAAGGAAAAGAACAACAAGGCAGAGAAGAGAGAAAAACGGAAGCAAGAAAAAATATCACTCAATATTGATGCAAGTGCTGTTTCCATTCAGTTTCTTCTACTAGTCGGGACTTGATCGATTTCCTTCCCGACCCCACCCCTGCTCCTCACCAGAACTCTAGGTTTTAGGATAATTATTCATATCCATTTCACTTCATTCCTTTAGTCTTTGTTGTACAGGTTCTATAAATTATATTGGTCTAGTCCACTACCTGGATTACCACATTATGCAGCATGAGATTTGTAATCCATACTTAGATATGTTAAAAATGTGAGTGTCCATGCCACATAAGATAGTAAATACAAGAGCGTGCTCTCTGTGTGATGCCTTATACTATATGGTTTTCTGTCCTCCAGTTATTCAGACTCATTATAACTCTATAACACTGTAAAACTGCACGATGTGGTTTCCTACGCTGTAACATTTATTAAAGAAAAATATTAGGTTGATTTTTTTCCCTCAGTGCAACCCTCCTTTACAGTGTTCTAGATAAATATATTTTAACAATTCTTTAACCTCTGTGCTAGGAAGTTGCTATAGGAATAGAGATGTGAGAGATACAACTATTAGTTTCCAATAGAAAGGTTGTTTTGTTATTAAAAAATAAAGTGAGGGAGGGAATCCTGCTGGAACAATGTTTCAGCATTTTCCTGGCAAGAGAAAGATCAGCAGCAAGAACCCTCCAGTTACTGGGGAAGGAAAAAGATGTGGCTTTGGAACCACGTCCCATCCTGACCTGGCAGGGTCACGACGAGTGGAAATGGAGTCAATACCCTGTTTCCCCAAAAGTAAGACCTGCTTACAGTTTTGCCTTTCGCTGAAATATAAGGCATTCTCCCGAAAATAAGACCTCCCAGAAAATAAGGTGCCCGGAAGCTACCGTAACTCTGGACTCTGGACCGTAGCGCAGGCGCCACCACACAGCTCACTGTTGGCGGCAGTGCAGCCAGAGCAGACAGGAAATGCGAGGTCTCTTTTAATAAAACAATAAACAATAAATGTGTACCGTATTCTTATTCATGGAAAAATAAGACATCCCCTGAAAATAAGACCTAGTGCATCTTTGGGAGCAAAAATTAATGTAAGACACTGTCTTAATTTCAGGGAAACAGGGTAGCAATGTATTCTTTTCCTTTTAAGGATATGGACTGAGACTGATAAAGTTGAGCTACATATCAAATTATCCGTATCAGTTTCCCATTACAAGAATACCATGCAGTGATAAGATACTGATTGCCCTTTGGTAACCCAATATTCAACCTGGTCATTAATTTTATAAATGGGTTTACACCCTCATATGACTCCCTTTGTCTTCAAGCACTTTTGTCTTAGCAAAATGTTCATTGTTTACTTTTCTCTAAATCCTTTGACTAAGTAACCTATGAGTTTATAAACCAAACTTATCTGTTGTCCTTTGCTTTTGTTCAACAGGAAGCATTCAGACTACTGATGAAAAAAAGTTTGCTAAAAAGCCACTGTGTGAGTTACAAGTTGAAAATAGAGTGAAGGGGTGGGATCTTGCCTGTCAGTCGGGTCACAGTCTGATAGTACATCTTTGTGGTCATGGCCTTCTCATAAGGACGGTCCTGGGAACATCCCCCACTCTCTCTGCCTTCACCTTTGTGTTGTTAAGTCACTCTAAGAGCTGTAGGAGCCATGCTCAGACCTGCAAGCCCTGTGATGCAGCCACCGCCATTGGATCCACATACTTTGTGCCCACCGGCCTATGCTCTTCCTCCATTCTGCATCATTGCATGTGGCTGTGCGCATCTGAAGAGAGATTTATGGACCAGTGCCGCACTTATAGATTAATATTGAACTTACAGACTTGATCTGGAACTGGACTTGGATGTTTGCTTAATATATACTTACTTCTTGATATAAAGCTCTCTCTTATACATATATGACTCCCCAAATTTGTTTTTCTAGTCAACCTGACCTAACAGCCAGTGACCTAAATCTTTTTAGCGGAAGAACAACCACAATTTGTCAAAGACTTCAAAATATTAGTGATTTCTGCTGTACATCATCATAGAGCTACTTCTTATGCTTTATTTTCAAGTTGTTCCATCTAATGCTGGACATAGCACACAGAGTCATAGCACACACAAGCAATGAAAATAGTGCTAAATAAATGAACAATTTCTTTTGATAAAGGACATCAGGTTCACATATAGCACTGGAACAAACTAAATTACTCAGGGTAGGATGTGGCCTAGACAGCTATGCTGATTAGGCAACATTTAATCAATGCATATTTCTTACCTTAATGCCACTCAAAATCTAGTAGGCTCATGTCTCAGCACTAAATCGTTGGCATTTTCTGACATTAAAACCAAACCAATTCCGTTGCTATCAGGTTAGCCTTACTTCTAGTGATCCCAAGATGAGGAATATGCTCCTTAGGGTCTGTGATGGCTGTTTTTTCCAGAAGTAGACTTCCAGGTCTACTTTGAAGGTACCTCTGAGTGGACTAAAGCCTCCAACATATAAGTTATTAGTTAAGCTTGTTAATAAATTTTGTTACACAGGGACATCTCTGACCTTATTAACAATAAGAAAAATGCATTGGAGGTAATGATGGCAACATAATTGATCTATTGTTTGCTTTGAACAGAGATAATATTTACAGGAAAAAAATGCAAAGTCTATAGATCTTATCTGGTATGACTACATTTTAAGAGTAAAAATTATCTTAAGATTTCTTAATGTCAGATTCTTATACTTACACTGATCAAAGTCCTATAATCACAGAGGACCAATATGATGGTCCTCTCATATTGGGTTTCTATCAAATCCTTAAAAAAGGATTTTCTCTCTTTCCAATCCCATTTATTAAACTTAGTATAATCCAAAAAATTACTATTATGAACTCAAATCATGTTATTTTAAAGATAAAGAGCAGTTTCTGCTCTTGACCCATATTATTGCTTTGAAATCAACAGAAATATACATATCATATTTACGACAAAGCATAGGTTACTGTTTTTACATAGTACTTACCTTGAATTCCAGCAATAATATAATGTGTAAAAAA
>NW_022111378.1:2441125-2452450 GCF_000313985.2 Echinops telfairi | reverse complement strand
TTCACCTGCTTTGTCTTCAGCGGTTGTGTCAGGAAGGTGAGCATCATAGAATGCCAATACAACAGAAGAAAGTATTCTTGCGTTGAGGGAGTCTTTTTAAATTATTACTTAAAGAAATATGTTATTTGGACATATGATAGACATATTCGTTATCTCATTTTGGGGAGGCTTATTTGTTCTGCTTTTTTTCCTTGAAAAGAGACATGTTTGTACTTTGGCATGTGTGTTAGAGTAGAACTATGTCCCATAGGTTTTCAGTGCCTTATTTTTCATAAGTGGATGGTAGATTTTTTTATAGCTTCTCAGGGTAGACGTTACGTGGCAATTATACTGGTTATTTGTGCTCAGTTTAATCTAGCACCAGCTCTTACATCCCATATTTCTTAATATTAGAGGGCCTCCAGTTTATTCCTCAGATGTCTTTTCTCTCCATACTCATTCTTTTAGGTGACTCAGATTAACATGGCTGTATGTCATGATTCCCCCTATGTATGTCTTCAGCACAAATATTGTTTCTCTTCAAATAAAAAAGAGTATATTGAGCTCTTTCCTAGAATCCCTACTTGAAATGCACTTACATTCAACATATCTAAACTGGACTTCTAATTTCCCTCTCATCGTCTGCTCTATCTACTGCCTTCCCATTACTGTTAGGATAACACTATTCTTCAAGCTGCTGAGGCTAAAAAAAAAAAATCACAACTATCCTCAATCCTCTCTTTTAATTATATCTACGTTCAATTTATCTGGAAAACATGCTTCAAATTCAAAACTGATTGCTGTGGAGCTGATGCTAACTCACAGAGACCCTATAAAATACAATAAAACTGCCCTTATGATTTCCCCAAAGTATAAGTATTTGTGGATGCTCATTTTGCCTTGATCACTCTTCTTCCATCAATTTGCCTGGCTAATTCCCTTATATCTTCTAGTGACAATTACTCTATGTATCTCAACCACTTGTTCTAAAAATTAAAACAGAATATCTGACCCCTATATTCTGGCAAAATAAATAAATTAAAAACAACAACAAAACAGGGATCCCGTTCTAAAATACTATTTTAAATTATTTCCCCACCCACTACAAAATAGTAGGAGGAGGGATTGGTGCCCCTAAGTGATCGGTGAGGGCTAAGGTGTGCCTAAACCAAACTTTGGTTTTTCATAGCCTTGTTATAGCCATGAGCGAGCTGGACGGTGAAAACGGAAGACTGCTGAAGACCTGACACATTTGACTTGTGATGTTGGTGGGAATATTGAAAGCACTCTGGACTGCCAGAAGAACAAACACCTCTACCTTAGACTAAGTCAGGACTTCCTCAATTCTAGAGAGGCAGTGGAAAGAGGAAGGCCCTCTGCCAGATACATTGACCCGGTGACTGCAGCAATGGTTCACATACAATAGTGATTGTGAAGTTGGTACTGGGCCAAGCAGCGTTTGCTTCTGCTGTATATGAATTGACGTTGGCTGAAAGGCATTTAACAACAGCAGAAACTACACTGCAATTACATTTATCAAATATGCATTTTAAAACACCCAAAGACTTCTGTTCTTGGGTTCTGATCGATAGCTAGGACATATTCAAAGTGAATAATGCTAAGGTTAAATATTGACAATCCAATGATGTATACTGTTTATTTTTTTTACCATGGAGCCTTCACTTATATTTTCAATTTTCTTGCATGCAAATCCACTCCAGTGAAGCAGAGTGATTTACTCGAACTTGTATTTGACAGAATAATTGATTAAGATAATAATTTTGTGTTTTATCTGTTGTGAGCACTTCATAATATAAAGATATCTTCTCATCCCTTTTTCAATCTTGCCCTTTCTTTAATATAATAAAGAGAATGTGGAAAATAACCTACTTTCTGAGGTATCAAAGTCCAGTGTTAAATAGCATGAAGGTACAAACACACCTTACCTCACGCGTGGGACAGCAAGTCAATTCTGAAATATAGCAGCCCGATGGGAAAGTGTTTAACTGCCTGAACATTTCCAAAGCTGTAATTTTTGTGGCAGCAGCACATAATATCACGCTCTGGTGGAATGCTTAGTGGCTTCTTACAGGCAACATTTAGCAGCTGAGAACTTACACAATGCATCCCTGGGCTCCTTGATTGTACAAAACTCCATAAGAAATACCCCAGCAGAGGACAGGGGAATGGAAATGGAACTGGAACAACTGAGAACACAGATGTTAATTTTACCAACGTGGCATCAAATAAAGATAGAACATGTATAGTCCAAAGGATTTGGTTAGAAACTTAATAGTTCCACCTTTTAACTGTTGGATTTCTAGTGAGTAGCCAAATAGAATCCATTTCTTAGACTTGTTATCTGGCTGTGGGTTGCAGCTGTTATGCACTCAAAGTGGAGGGGCAGCAAAAATGTTGAAGACTTTCCATGAGATGGACTGACTAAGCGGCTCCCATGAATTCAAACATAACAAGGGTGGAAATGGTGCAGGAGCAGGCAGGGCTGCCTTCTGTTTTCCACAGGGCTGTGATGAGTCAGAACCAACTTCAAGGCACCAGACAAACGCAGACATTCTTACTATCATCGATTAGGAATTGAATCCCGTCTCCTAAAAATATGTGTCAACTTGGCTAGACCATGAGTCCAAGATTGCCCTCCATTTTATGATTTGGTATAATTATCCTCCATGATGTGACATATGACATAAATCCTAATCTTTATATGCTTTTGTGACAGGATTAGGGTGGAATTTGGTGTGGTATGCTGAGGGACTGGATGAGAATGCAATGCAGCTAAATCCTCTGTGCTCATAATTACAGGTTTGGAAAGCTGACTCTGGTGGGGGAAGACCTTCACAGTTATGAGATATAAATAAATCCCAATACACATTCTCCTGGCTTAACACAGTCCCTCCAATAATGCCCCATGAATGAATTGTCATAAAGGAGCTACTATAAAAGATGAATCATTCCTGCATCTGCCTAGGGGTTATTTGTAGATAAGAGCCATCAGGTAGCCCAACCTACTGTAAACCCTCTTCTGTCATCTCTTGCTGATATTCCACCTCTGGGGAGGACTCAGGGGCATTCAAAGTCAACTAGCACTAGATCAAGATGATGAGTTATTTCATTGTCTGTTTATTATGTTACCACTTATGATATTAACCTTTGATTATGTTATGCATTTGCTTTATAATGTGTATGCCTTTTGTAAGATCTGTAAGCCCCATTATATATATACACATTTACACATTATATATATATATATGTGTATATATATATATATGCACAGACATATATATATATACACACACATTATAAAATACATTCACTCTCTTGGTCCTGGCATAGGGACATGGGTCCCTAGTGCCCCACTGTCTGTCTTTATTATTTTCCATGATCTGATCATGAAGTTGCTCCTAAGGAATTCAACTGTTGGGAGGCTGTGCAAGTATGAATTTATTTTCTCACAGTTTATTAGGCAAGAAGCACTAATTCAGGGTGAATTCTATCCCAACCAGCTCTAGAAGAAGGATATTATTTCTATGTACTTCTAGCCCAACTTTATGTGCATAGGCATCTCTCTTCTCCCATCACTGCTTGCTGACTTTTGTTTAAAACCAAACCAAACCAAACTCACCGTCATTGAGTTAGTGCTGACTCAGAGTGATGTTATAGGACAGGGTAAAACTCCCCCTGTGGGTTTCTAAGACTGGGACTCCATGGAGTAGAAAGCCCCATCTTTCTCCAGAGGAGTGACTGGTGGTTTTGAACTTTGGACCTTGGGGTTAGCAGCTCAACTCTTAATCTTATTATATCTCAAAAGAGGTAGAGTCAAGGTTTGCCTTAAATTAATCATGCCTCATTAACAAAACAAAAACTATGGTATGCTGTATCTTAAATCATAAGACTTGTATCATAGCCTTAATCAAGTAACATTCTTGCCAAGTTACACTTTTATCTTAAAGAGATAAAAGAAGAGAGGAGCAAACACAGAAAAGGGACCTGATTACAACAGAAAAATAAGAGCTGATAGTAGGGTGTGTCCCTTTAATTTGAGGTCCCTGAGCTGAAAATCTTCTAGACCATAGGGTGACATGGACTCCAGGACACAAAGAGATTACCAAGAAGCTCCAGGCCCACAAGCATTGGAGCAAGAATATTCTTGGAAAGATGACAAGACAGAAAATCATTCCCCCACAACAAGAGCCTCGATTTGGGCTCCTAAGCCTTCTAACTGATGAGAGAAAAGATTTGTTTGTTAAATTTGTTTGTTGTGGTATTTCTGTTATAGTAGAACTAGATAACTAAAATATCACCTCTAAGATCAATTTTCTTTGAAGAAGCCTGAGCTAGCAATGTTGTCACTCAGTACTCCTCTATCATTTCTCTTATTCATTGTTATTACACGAAAAATAATAAGAAGCTTTTCTTGGCATACAAATATCTGCATTTATTTCTACACTAATCCATCTCATTGAGAGTCTTTATCTTTTTTGCTGTCCCTCCACTTTTAGTGCAAACAAATGCCATCAACAACTAGAAATAGGGGTTGGGTGTGGTATGTACAATGACAATGCAGTCTATCATGAGTTGGAGGTTTGGTATTTACAAGGCCATTGGCTAGAATAGCTCTGTTCCAGAGACTCTCTTCCTTCAGCAGGTCCATGGGCCAATAGGGCACGATCTTCTCATGAAGACAGAAGTAAAAGAGAAAGCATGCCCAAATCTACAAGCATATTTGAAACAGTTGCTTGAAGTATAACTACTAATTTCCAATTGATGGCAGCAAGCCATATGGCAAAACAAAGAACTGGTAAAGAGACATATATACTGGTAAAGAGACATATATACTGAAATCTAGGTGAACGCTGAGAAGTTATATGGCAAAATGGGTCAATACGAATGACGGGAATGATTGGGACCAAATGCTTCCCTTTCAAAAATGTTCTACAATCAAAAGAATATAGAGAGCAGTAAAAGGTCAATCTCTGAATCCTTAGATCAACACTTAACAGACTAAATAGAAAACTCACACTCGTATAATTTATGTTTTCTATAGTATTGTATGTGCTTGGCTTACTGACACAGTCCTGCGGATTTCTAAATCATTGTTTGTACATTATCTGGATAAAAACCCTTGGTATGGAAGATGCCCTTCAATCACCTTTAGCAAACTATGGTGTAAGGAAGCAGGAGCAAAACCAGTTGTCCCTGCCCTCACACGTCTGTGCTACGATCCCAGCAGTGGTTAAGGCAAAGACTGGAAAATCCAACTCTGTTCCTGTTTTGTGTTTGTTTTGAAGAAGCTTTAAACACAAGGAAAAATTATACCATGTTTGAAAACCTTAATAAAAGCTGTTGCTTGCAAAAAAAAAAAGAAAATTCAAACTCACTGTCCTTGAGTCATCCCAACTCATAGCAGCCCTGTAGGACAGAGTGGAACTACTTGTGCGATTAAAACGTCATAAGAAGAGTATTGGTTATGGTACAAAAGCAGTTATTTCCAGCTGAGAAACAGTTTGCATACATAACAGATAAATTAGTATGAAAAATCTGTGAATGTTGATAGAAACTCAACATAAAATGGAGAATCTCTAATTGAACTTTATTTGATTTTACATCAAAATCTGATGTTGCAACATAATTTCTTGATATGTTTCTAAGTAATAGAGAGATAGGACTTTAGAGCATGTAAATGAGCTACTTTTAATGCTGCTGGAAAAACATAAGCATGAGAACAGTGCTCAAATGGTGACTGAGGCTAAGGCGTTTGCATAAGTCATCCAATTCTGGGCAGCTATTATCTCTAAATCATTACTTCCTGCCTGCCAGTAGTCATTTTATTTGTTTGGATAATCACACACAAGCTCGTGTATTAGATACGTATTTTTCATTTTGTCTAATGAGGAACCAGAGGAGAAATTCATTTTTGTCCAATGAGAAGTACTTAGAGAAACATAATAACTTTGTTTCTATAAGGTCAATCTGAGCAAAATAGATGGAAAAATTGTGCATATGATTTTGCATTATTTGGCCATTAGAAATCAACCAAACCATTACAGATTAGAACCCATGCCAAGGATCATTTGTTATTCTCTACAAACATGTTTCTGCTATTGTGATGTAAAGAAGCAGATTTTAGGAAGCAGAGAGCACACTTTTCATGTGTTTCTTTTAGTTCACTCCAAAATTCTTCAGCTGTTAAGAAAAATGATGAAAATTTACTGAGTTTAATATAAACTGGTGTGATAACAACTAATGATACTTTCCATAAACAAAACAAGGTTTTTCTATTTTCCAAATATAATAATGGTGAGATTACATTTGACTCTTGAAAAAGGAAAATAAATAAGAATTGCAAAGTAATTTAATTGAGTATTTACATTTAAGTACTCTGCAGTGCTTCTCAAATTTAAACATTTAATTTTCAATAGTTTATAAAATTAATGTGTTTCTAAGCAGATTAGCATAAATTAAATCTTATTTTCCCAGTGACCTATATAATCAATTGAGAGTTATTTTAGCTTCATCTGAGATTACTTGTCATTAGCATCACTTCTCAATACTTAGACTGGAAATATCTCTCCACTGTCATTCTGCTAGTTATTGGTGATGTTTGGTTTGACACAGCTTTGTGCACACTTGTAAACCGACTGGTAAGCAAGAACTCCTTGGATGTATATCTCCTTATTGTATGGATAGTTTCAAGACCATGGGGTGGCAAATTTTTGAGATGGAAGGGCAATCCTGTCCCTCAGAACAAGTTAAAAATTATTTGAGAGTCATAAATATATTTTAACAAATAAAATCACCATGATCTGAATAATATCCTTTAAATGAAATGATGAGTTTTATTTTCATTTTCAACGTGCCTTCAGAGTAGCATGTACATGCCGAAATAGCTGCATGTGGCTTGTGAGTTGCAATCTCTCAGCCCATGTTCTGAACAATCCAGGACTACCCTGGGTTTCCTTGGACGTAATCACCACATTCTATCATACTAATTCTGGCCATACATACTATCATCTATTATTTTTATTTTATAATATTATTTATGCTGTTTATTAGCTGAATTCTTTGCTTAATGCATTTAAATGAATTCAAGAGCTTAATTTTAGTCATCGGAAGTTAGTTCTTCCTGGAATAAGCAGAATAATTTATTATCAATAGTAGAAATAGTGGGAGGCCAACATATGAAGATAAGCAGATGAAGTTTAGCTACGTGACTAGAGAAACCCCAGGGGGAAAAAGTGTCGGATCAGAATCAGAGAGAGAAATTCTGTAATCCATCACTTCATAAGGACAGACACACATGAAGAGAATATTTCAGAAAAAGAAAAGAGTGGCGATAAGTTAATCACTTTATTCTTGGGTCACTGCCTCCCAAAGAAATGCCAGGTCTGTAACACTGATAACAGGAAGGCTTGGAAAGCAAGTACACATGGTCATCATGGATCTTTCTTTTCCACCTCATGCCATAAATTGGAGATTTCCTTTTTTGTGGAAAAAGGTTCAAATACTGAGAGGCCAAGATGAATAACCCAGGTACATACAGCTTTATTGTATGATGGCATAAATTAGAAACGGATAATACTTCATGAGTTTTTATCACAATATAATAATCAATTGCATGGGGTAATAACATGATATCAAACAAATAATATAAATACACCAAATGAAGCACCATAGAAATTACTACACCTGACTTCTCTTCTTGAGATTCATAATGTACAAGAGGATAAAAAATGCTCAGGAGAGACCAGTAACTGAAGAAAGACATATGCTTGCTAAAGTAGAGTGGTGGGAAAAAAGGAGAGGGCCCTTGACCAGATAGTTTGCTCCCCTGGCTGAGAACCATTGTGAGGACGGCACAGGGTCGGGCTGTGTTTTGTTCTGGTGTACATGGGTTCTCTATCAGTACGAGCCGACTCGACAGTAACTCAACAAAAGCAACAGCAATAGCAACACTCCAAAGTTGAAAGTCCTTTGAAATAAAATTAAACCTGCAATTGATCATACAACCAGAGGTCTGGCTTAGTTTTCTAGCACTGTTATCACATAAATGCCACAAGTGGATGGCTTGAACAGGTAGAAAATTATTTTCTCCCAGTTCGTTGTTGCTGCTCAGTGCCTTTCTGCCATATTGATGCTAGGTGTCATAGAGGAAACACTCCCCAGACTGGGGCTGTCCCCACAATTGCTGTTTTGTTGGAGTCCAGTCTCCCAGCCACTGTATCCATCCTTCACCTTGAGGGTCTTCCTCTTTTTGGTTCTCCTTTTCCAAAGATTTGTCTCTCATAAAAATGTATAAACAATATGCAAAATGAAGTCTCATCATCCTGGCCTCCGAAAGAGTACTCTGGTTGTACATCTTCCAAGACTGATTTGTGTGTACTTTCGTCCATCCACGGTACTTTCAATATTCTCTGCCAACACCGTAATTCCAATGCATCAATTCCCCTTTCCTCTTACTTATTCAACATCTAATGTTCACATGCATATACGATTAGAAAAAATACCATGGCGTGGGTCTGGCACGTCCTAGTCCTCAAATTTATATCCTTGTTCTTGGATTATAAATGAGCTTATGTCACGTGAATTCTTTCAGCATTACAAAGCAAGAACTGAGGAAGGAATACCACCCCAGAAACCTCACAGAAGCAAGGATTGTGAGACAATGTCTCACATACTTTAGACGCATTATCCTGACAGAACAATTCCTGTAAAAGGATGCCATGCTTGGTAAAACAGAAGGTCAGTGAAAAAGATGATTATTGACTATCAAGACGATGTATTATTAACACAGTGGGCTCAAACATAACGATTGTGAGAATAACGGAGCACTAGAGAGTTTTTCATTCTTTTGTATGTTTGCTCACTATGAGTCAGAATGATATTTGTAGCTGTTAGTCTGGGTTGACTAGAGAAACTAAGTCATAGACATTCATATGTGTATAAGAAAGAGCTTTATATACAAGAGCAATTAAATATTGAGAAAACATCCCAGCCCAGTCCAGATCAAGTCCATTCGTCTGATATTAGCCCGTATGTACCATACCAATCTATAAATTCCTATTCCGACTCACAAAACACAGGCAATGATGCTGGATGCAGGACAATCACAGGCCAGTGGGTGCTAAGTCTTGTAGATCCAGTGGCAGTAGAAGCATCTCAGCCCTGGCAAGGGTCTCCACGTGGTTCTTCCAGTTCCCAGGATAAGGGGTCTATCAGCGTAGTGCCATGTGTCTTGTTAGTAAAGCATATCATAGGGAGTGAGCAGAGAGAGAGACGTGTCTCCTACCTCCATGGAGGAAATACAGGAGTTCCCAGAATTGTTAGGAGAAAGCCTTGCCCACAGAGGCCTCATTGGTTATATCTTGATCAATAGGCCAGATTGATAGGCCAGACTCCACCCCTTCACTCTTAATCCTCTCAAATTGACACCAGATTGTGTAGCCACCACAGTAGCAACCTGTAGATAATATTGAAAAAAAATCAGAATTCTCAAATTTTGGAGTCTACAAGTCTGAACTCAAAGTGTTGCCTTTAAGAAAAAGCTTCATTTGTTTTTTCTGTTGGTTCTGAAGGAAGGGCCTTATTTCTTCTACTTTCTGGTTCCTTGGGGATCTCTGTGTGTCACAGCAGCTGTTTTTCTCCTCTGTTCTGCTGATTTGTCTAATTTCTTTTAAATTTCAAAAGAAATTTAATCAAGACATAGCTTACATTAATATTTTCTAATACATTCCCAAATAAGATTTGAACCACAGACATAGAGCCTAGGATTTGCAACACATACTTTGAGGGACAAAATTCAATCCATAATAAACCCCTTCTTGGGTGAAACAACGTATTGCTTTTATTAACTGTAGCCTCTCCAAGTCTAATTGAAATATGTTTAATTTCTTATAGAACATGTTTTATCGTATTTTTTTTGAAATTATGAATTTAAAACCTTCTGAATTCTAATACTTGCTCGAGATACTTCCTTCGGAGTAACTCTCCCCTATGCATTATCAAACCAAAGGTACACTTTCCTGCATCACACTTGATAGTGCACCTCTTACTATAATGTATAGTTATAACTGATTAACTAATCAAATTAAAAACATTTCTAATTTTATACAGATATGGATAAAATATCAAATATGTTATCATTCCTTTACTTAAGAAACAGTCTCACATTAAACTCATCATGGAGGAGAGGATCTTGTTTAAACCTGAAATCAATGTCTAATTTGGCTCTTGGAACTTCTCTGGGGGAATGTCATATTGAAGTTAGACATCCATGAATGGAGGCAATTATGTACATTCAACATTAGTGACACTTCATTTGCACATTGTAAATGCCATCTCAGAAGGTGTAGTTACCCTAACCTAGCACTTCATTAGTTCTGAGTTTTAATGTTATACAGTCAACTCTGAATTGTCAGGAAGCTCAATCGTTTGAGAATTAATTGTGCTTTATAATAGAAAAAAGGATGAAAAATCAAAGGAATTCATTTGTTGTAACAACATAGTAATCATAGATATGCTGTGTATTGTAACATGAGAACATCTTCACCATTTCTAGAATCATACACTCCTCTCTGCCAGCAACCTTTCCTGTGAGTACCATAGCCCTCAGCTTAGTAGAGGCATGGGGGAGCTCAGCACCGCTGTGATGTGCAATGCGGCAGTTAGGGATTTGAGGGTAGAGAAATAAGCTGATATGAGCAAGCCGAGAAAAGGAACAAGGAAGCAGCAGGGACCAAGTACCAAGCACTCTATCTCTTTCTCTGTCACTCCTTTTCTCACTCTTACATGTTTTTTCCAATGAAAATGTCTTCTGACGTTCACAAAGAAAGAGGAAAAGAAAAACTTATCACACACACACACAAAGTCACAGCAAATTACTTTAATAAGCTCTGGCTAGAATTTTACAAATGTGCTTTTGTAAAGTTGAAAGGCCTTAAGATTTGGGATTTAAAAAAATTTTCATTGTTGAATTATTACTAAATTCTAGAAACAAATAACATAGTCCTAAATCCATTCAGGATTATGTTTTCCTTTATTGTATATTTTAAAAGGCATTTGTTTCGTACATTTCTTTACTCCTTACTGAAGTTGAGAATCAACTTTTCTGAGAATGGAATTCTATATACTTACATTTCATCATTCCTCCATATTTTCATAATAGACTTAAACTTTGTTTACAAGTCATCGTAGAAATATTTCATGGGCAAATTCATTATTATTTAACATTCAATTATCTAATTAATTGATTTTGAGGTTTCAATATATGAAAGATTAAATTTTGAGTGAAATTTTGTGAAAACAACAGACTGTTCTTGTTCCTCTTATTTT
>NW_022111378.1:2437688-2440141 GCF_000313985.2 Echinops telfairi | reverse complement strand
CCCCAATAAATTGATTTTTTTTTTAAATCGGTCTCTTTATACTAGTCGTTCTCAACCCTTTAATACAGTTCCTCATGTGGTGGTGACCCCCCAACCATAAAACTGTTTTCGTTGCTACTTCATAACTGTAATTTTGCTACTGTTATTAATCGGGCAACTCCTGTGAAAAGGTCATTCAACTCCCAAAGGGGTCGCGACCCAAACCAAGTTTATGATCAGTAACTTGTGAAATTCCTCATATGTCCTAATAGTAAGTATATCAGTTTTTGAGAAGATAATAGACCAGAATACTACAAATCTGAGCAGAATTGCTACTTCCCTCTGAGTTAACCCTCATGTTATATCAACTCTTCAACTACATTGTGCTCCATTGGGTTTTCCACATTTAGTTTTTCAGAGTTAAATCACCGGGTCTAACTTTCAAGGTGCCTCCTGTCTGAAACTGACATACTTTAGGCTAGCGTTGAGCACTTAACTACTGTACCATATATATATATATGTGCCAATTATATATATATAACTACTGTGCCAATTATATATATATAATTACATATACATAATCATTAGACAGTTATATTAAAATATGTACATAGTGGTGTTATCATTCCTGATTAAAATGAAGGGTTGTTTAAGTGTATTTGGATCCATAAGACAGAATACCTGACACTTAATGCCCAAATCAAACCAACTGCCAAAGAGTTCTTTCTAAATTGCAGTGAACATGCCTAGGATTTCTAAGAATGTAAATATTTATAGGAGCAGATAGCCTCATCTGTCTCCCTTGTAGTAGCTGGTGGGATTGAACTGACAATTTTGCCATTAGCAACCCAAACTAGCGCTCCCGATCACATAATAGGCACTTAAAAATATATGAAAACTGTATTTTCTCATGAAGTTCAGAACTTCCTTAAATATATAAAATGAATATTTAAAGAATCAGTGACTATATTTAAAATGAATTTTCCTTGTTTTGGTGGGGTGTGTCTAAGAATTTTTCTTTTAACAGTTGTATTAGTATTTCATCTAGAAGTAACTAGTTTTAAGGAACAATATAGATGACCTGGTTAGAAATTTGGTCTCAAGTCAAACAAATCTGACATTTCTTGCTCTCTTGACATTAATTCTCATGTATACGGCAATGAGCAAGCCACCTACTCTTCCTTTGAATCTATCCCCTTATCTATAAAATGATAATGTTTTGGTGATTTCCTCACTGAATTTTGGCAACAATTAAGTGAAATAGAGGAAACAAAGTACATAATAATTATCCATGTGGCCATAGAGTTTTATGTATATGACAGTGCTTCATAAAATTTGTGGGAAATTTTAGTTGTTTTTTCCTTCATTGTTTCCATGAATCTTTTGTAGTACCCTCATAGTTTCTTTTACTCAGTAGCATTATCCTCACTGCTTGACCTGAATAGGGCAGTTTGCTGGCTCATTCATTGTCATAGGTTGGTTTAACCATGTGGTCTGAGCAGTTACGCTAGATCAGACATCCCCTGTTAAATAAGACCATAAATGCATAGGGCACAGCTGTATCACATTGTGTACTCAGTAAAGGTTAGCTGGTTTTGTTGGGATATAAAATCAAGAATGTAGATCCTTGACTCCCTGCTAATAGCCTTTCTGCAATATAAAACCTGTTTCCATGACCCCTTGAGCTTCCTCATTTTCTAGATTTCAGCTCTATTGATGGCAATAACAATTAAGAGACTGAAATAAGATCAAGAACCACAAATGCAAACCCCACACCTAAGCACCTGAGATAGTCTTTGTGATAGTCTAGGTAATTTAGAGAAACAAATCCACAGAAACTCATGTGTAAGAGAGAGTTTTATATAAAGGTTAAGTTCACATCAAGAAGACATCCCAACCCAGTGCTGCCGAAGCCCACAAGACCAATATTAACCCATATGTCCCACACCAATCCACAAAGTCCTCCTCCATCTCACAAAACAGACTCAATGGTGCTGGCTGCAAGAGGAAAGTCAAGTCAGTGAATGTGTAAGCATCTCAGCGCTGGCAGGGGTCTCCACATGGCTGCTTCAGTACCCAGGGCTGCATCGGGGTAAGTCCATGTGGCTTCTCCTTGAGCATGTCTTGCAGGAAGTGAGCCTGGACAGCTTGAAGCAGGGAACTGGCTAAGGCAGCTGCACCCTGGTCCAACCATCAGAAAGCAAGAGACCCAAGAAGTAGAAAGGTGACACTCACCACGCCATTTATCCCTCTGCCCTTTAATTAAGCCCACACGTGTTTATCAGCCAGGTTGGCACAATAAACTACCCCAGTCTTCATTAAAATGGAATCTTAAACTTTGAATATTTATTTCTCTCTTGGTGAATTCTTTTGATGTACACAGGTATTTTATCCTCAGTATATGCCGCTCGTCAAATTGTGCTTCCTCTGTGCTTGAGTCCTTCCCCATTACTGATAGCCTATATATTCCCTGC
>NW_022111378.1:2434405-2435908 GCF_000313985.2 Echinops telfairi | reverse complement strand
AGGGGAGCAAAGCAATATAAGCCCCAAGGAATCCAGAAAATAGATGTCAGACTCAGAGGGCAGGGCTTGGCACCTCATCAGATTCAATCAGAAAGCATACATAAGAGTCAGGAAACAGACCTGGAACTATATATAGTTCCTCCCTTTTTTTCTTTCTTCCTTTTCCCCCCATTTTTATCTACATAAGATAGACAAGATATACAATCCTGAGGTGTGGTAATTATATAATCTGTTGTCAATTTGAGATTATTAAGAGCGAAGGGGTGGAGTTTAGGCTCTCAATCAGGTCACAGCTTGATGAACTCATTTGGAGATGCTATGATGGTAAATAGCTTGCAGGAGGCAGGACACATTCACTCCCTGTGAGAAATTCCTGATGACAAGACATATGGTGCTACACTAGAGCCCTGGAGCTGGAGGAGCCACATAGAAACCTCTGCCATTACTGAGAGGCTTCCACCGCCAGTGGATCCACAAGACATTCCACCCACTGGCCTGTGATCTTTCTTCCTACATTCAGCATCATTGCATGTGCTGCATGAGTCTGAAAAAGAATTTATAGACTGGTAACAGACATGTGTTAATATCAGATTTATGGACATGACCTGGACTGGACTGGGATGTTTTCTTAATATACAATTACTCTTTTATATAAAGCTCTTTCTTATACACATATGTGTCTATGAATTTGGTTTTCCAGTCCACCTGGACTAACACACAAAGAGAAAACAACAGGACCAACAATTCTGGGGGGTGGGGAGCAATGTAAAGGGCAGTGGGTGAAAAGGAGGGGAAAGCCAACAAACCTTGGGACAAGGGAACAACAAGACATCTAAAATCAATAGTGAGGAAGGTGTAGAATGGCTGGTGTGGTTTGATCAAGTGTAATGTAGCCGAAAGGAAATACTGAGAGCCAAATGAAGGTTAAACATGATAGTGGGACGAGAAGAAAGAATAAGGAAATAGAGGAAAGAACTAGAGGCAAAGTACATTTATAGGAGCCTAAACATAGGCATGTATATATGTAAATATATGAATATATAATGATAGGGATATAGTCATAACCCCAGTTCTACCTTACAAATCTGGCTAGACAGAGCATGTACACTGATACAGACAAGAGCTCTCAACACAGAGAACCAGGACAGGTACTCCCAGGAACAGTGATGGGAGTAGTGGTACCATGAGGGTACAGGGAAGGTGGGGAGAAAAAGGAGGAACCGATCGCAATGATCGATGTATCACACACACACACAGCCTGAGAAGTACCGACAACAACAAAAATGCGGGTTAAGGGAGATAGCGGACAGTGTAAGATCTGATAATAATAATTTATAATTTATCAAGGATTCACGAGGGCAGAAGGGTGAGGGAAAGAGTTGAAAAAAGAGGAGCTGGTATCAAGGGCTCACGCAGAAAGACCGTATTTTGAAAATGATGATGACAAGATAAATGTGCTCAATACAATTAATACAATTGATGTTTGGATTGTTGTACATCAAA
>NW_022111378.1:2428504-2432527 GCF_000313985.2 Echinops telfairi | reverse complement strand
TTGACAAAGCACAGAACACAAAGACGTTTTCTTAGAAACAAGATGATGAATTGTGTCAGCCTGTGAATGAAGGCTCTCTGTAATGAGGCCAAAGCCTGTGTGCTACACAGAGTTTTGGTGTACATTAGGAAAGAGTAAAGACTTGATTATGGTTTCTGTTTCCTTTCAACCATCCGTCACATATTGCTTCATGAGAATTCCTTTCTCATAGGATTCTGGGTAGCTAATTTGAAATTTGACATTTGAAATAAACCTGACCTCCAGATACAATAACTTATCACTCCACTATATGCTTTATATTTAAGTTCTTCGTTATTTTATTTATGGGGAAGGCAGAGAGTATTCACATTGAGAAAGACCCTTTGGGCAATACGCTCTAGCTTAGAAATTATGATACATTTTCACCAGTGTCAGAATAAATATTTCCAATACCTTTCATTTGAAAATATATTGTGCAGAGAGAAATTCCTATCCAAAAATTACTTTATGAAGAATTTAATGTCTACATAAAAATGTCTATGTGCATTTATTGTGTCCGATGTTGATATTTTCGGTTCAATGGACGAAGGAACAATCTAGGTGTTCAGCAAGCTTATCATCTAATGAGCAAAGGGAGATAATAAATAAGTATCCACTAAGTAATGAAAGAAGTACACTCAATAATGGAAGAAGTACAGCCAGAATACTTCTTAGACGTAAGTGTGACAAGACTGTAGTGCATACTTTGGACATAGCAAGAGAAGCCAGTCCCTGGGGGAAATCTCCTGGTAGAATAGAGGGTCAGTGAAAAAGAGGAAGAGCTTCAACGAGGTGAGCTGACACAGTGGCTGCAGCAAGGGAGAAGGAGACAGGGCCAGGATCTTCTAATTCCGTTGTACATCGGGTTGGTGTGAGTCGGAACGGATCTGAGAGCACCTACCAATGACTCGTCATCTGCTTCTGTAAAGATCACACTCGTAGAAACCGTATGAGGCAGTTCTACCCTGTCCTATAGGGTCACTGTAAGTCAAAATTGGCTCAATGAATGGGTTTTATTTGGATTTTCAAACTTTATAATAATATAAACTAAATAATAATTTAATTTCATACTGTTAAAGTACTTTTAAAATAATTTTAATTTTTAAATTACCAATTTAATTTTTTTATTTCTTCCCAGGAAAAAAGCTTTACAAATTTAACTTCTTGGGAATCTCATATTTTCTGTTATCCTTTTGTAAATGTGTTCCATTTTCAATGAAATCAAGATAAATGGAGACATGGGGTGTTATGTTTTAATTTGAAATTTTTGAGACAATAAACTATTATCTAGCAAGTACCCTAGGGTAGCTTCCTCAATATTGATGCCAAGGTATGAACACCTTCTGGAATGTTTCTATTGACATAGAGTGTTACAAATACCATCCAACTCTCAACTGATAAATGTGAAATATTTGACAATGGAAAATGAGAATTGTGGCTGAGATAGGCAAGAAGTCTAAATCTAGAAGTGACAGTCTTGGATATTTGAAACCAATATCAAGTACTTACTGAACCTTTCCTCAATGACATTAATCCATCCAAATATGACTGCTTTCTGAGGATTTGTGTGTGCCTGTATCATCTTGATAATGCAATGAAGGGAAACAAACTGTTACAGTCTCAGAATCCCTCAGAAACATTTCTACCTTATCCTATTGGAATCAATTCCATGGCAGTCAGACTTTATTATTAATTCCCTGTTTGTCTATGTTTTCTACAGGCATGAAAGGCTACAACCTAGATGACCTTACATATGGCTAATGGCAATTAATACTGTTTGTTGGTATACAGCAGTACATTTCTAAATACATTATTGTGATAGTTAGATAATTTTATATCAACATGATGATGTATAACAGCTTACGGTCTCCAACCTGTCAATCAGGTAACGGCTTGATGGTGTCTCTTTGTGGGCATGGTCTTCTCATAAGGATTGCCTGGGGAACTTCCCTCTACCACTGTCTTTCCCTTCCAGCTTGGTGATCCTGAAAGCTTCCAGAACCCTGCCATGTTTTCACTGACCTTGGATCCACTGGATTTTGTACCCACTGACCTGCAATCTTTCTGCATTCAGCATCATTGCATGTGGCTGCATGAGTCTGAAAAGGGACATATGGACTAGTATCAGACTTATGTACTTGAGTTGGACTAGCCTGTGCTGTTTTCTTAATACATAATTACTTCTTGGTATAAAGCTCTTCGATATACAATATGAGTGTCTCTGGATTTGTTTCTCTAGAACCCCTGCCAGCCTATCACAATTATCAAATAAAACGATTCCAAAGAGATCATTTTAATAATCTATATACTGTTCACAAAATCTAATTTGGTCAAGTTGTCACTAAAATAGGTGAAAAAGGAGTGCGTATCTCTAAATTAAGGCAGTATCTCTGCTGAGATGGGACCTGGGTAAAATCATAAGGGACAAAGCCAATTTAAATATATACTTAATTAGTACTAAGACAAGAAAATAGAGACTAATTGGACGTAGAATGAAGAAAAAAGCCGAAAAAGTACGCTTTGAGGAGTCCTGTTGTTACTGTCAGGTAAGTGTTGAATTGCTAGCCTCAAGGTCAGTGGCTCAAACCAATCAGCCACATCGAGGGAGAAATACAAGGCTATCTGCTTGTGTAAATGTGCATCATAAACCCAATATTAGATTCTATATTAGGGTGCTGTGAGTTGGCATTGAATTGATGATAAAGCATTGTTCTGTTTTGTTTTGGGCGAGAGTTATGATGACTGAAAACTAGGTTGGCACTAGGATGGGCAGGGGTAAGTTACTCACACCAGAAACACTACAGCAAATTGGATCCGAGTTCTCAATACTCAACGGAAGGGTCAAACAGTATAAAGGCTGAAACCACAGCTTCTGAAACCAGACTATTTGGGCTGGAATTCTGACCCTGGCCATTTTGTCAGCTTAGCAATTGACCTCCTGGAATAAGTTACGAAACCTCTGCTTGCCTCGGTACCTCTCATTTTAGAAATCAGAAGTCAATAACAAGAGTGTGATACAGGGGTGGATCACCTAATGAGCAAGGTAAATGTGCTTTAGTGTGCTTATGTGCGCTTTACCACATCTGAGTGAAAAATGTGTGAAATGCTTAACACAGTATGCTATCTACAAGTAAGCCCATGTTTACCTTGCTTATTAGGTAATCCACATCTGATCTGCGCTCAAGGGACTATTACGTGAATGAAATTAGGTCACTTATGAAAATATCTCAGAAATGTAACAGTTATTTAATGATATATTAGCAGATTAAGGATTCTGGCTATGGTCTCAGAGCTGGGATTTTTTTGACAAGTGGTACAGATCCAATAATTCAGGGTCAGGATTGAGCTTGATTTTTCTTGAAATGAATCTCTTTTCTGCCTCAGGGAAATCAAGAGGTCTAGAATTGTAACAATAATAGCAAGCAAATATTTGATGCAAAAGAATAAATAGGTCAACTTATTGAAACACAGGTTCAAGAATCAGAAATCTCCAAGAAAGGTTGACATAACCTTATACCAAGCCAACAGAGTTCTGATAAGTGAACAACAACAATTAAAATGATCCCAGGTAAATCTGAATGCAAAATATAAGTGACTTCAGCTTTGGGAATTTGCAAGAGGCAGTGTCCAGGAACTGGAGAAAATAATTTATATTCAGCATAAGGCAGCTATTTCTCTTTGACTGTCTGAGTGGGACGCAAACATAGGAACAGTTGTGAGGATAATGCCATACTGGACAGTGTTTCCTTCTGTTGTGCACAGGGTTGAGATGAGTCAGAACCATCTCAATGGCACATCACATCTGAGTGAGTTTCGGGTGTGAGTACCTTACCCCTGCCCACCCTAGTGCCAACCTAGTTCTCGGTCATTAAGGCGCCCTCCAAAAACAAAGCAGAACAATGCTCTATCATCAAGTCAATGCCAACTCACAACACCCTAATATAGAATCTAATATTGGGTTTATGAAGCTGTGCATATGTACACAAGCAGATAGCCTTTCTCCTT
>NW_022111378.1:2422546-2428165 GCF_000313985.2 Echinops telfairi | reverse complement strand
AAAGAAAATATGCACTTAACTTTTATGATTTGTTCTTTTACATGTGAATGGCTCCTTACTGCACCAGGTCAGGCCAGTTGCCATTGCGTGGATTTCAACTATGTGTGGTAGTGTATCCTGTGTGTCATAGTAGAAATTTGACCTCTATTTCAATGGACTTTTTTCTGAAAGTATGTCACCAAAGGCTATATAAATTAATTGAGCACAGGGTGTCTGTGTTATGTGTTTTTTAAATCTATGTTATCTAACCATTACCCCAGTGCACCTTAGGGCTACAGCAACTCATCATGTAGTCACACAGAAATCCCTAAGGGAACTGAAAATAAATATTTCCAATTAGGCATAAGCTAAATTGTATGAGAATAACATAACATGTTCTCCTGTGACTCACAGTCTAGTGGGGTTTGTCAGACAGAGTGGGATTTCCTAGTGACAATTCCTAATCTCTGATTTCTCCACTCTATCACCTCTATTTTAAGTCCTTGTTGCTGTTTCATTTGACATTTAAGAGCTAAAATTGGATGTAATAATATAAAACAAGAACACCAAAGAAGATTTCCAAGTTAGATTTTTAAAAATCTGTTTTTTATTTGAAGGTCAAGGAAATGACCCAGTGGCAGTTCAGGTTTTTCTCAATTGATCCATAAGAACACTAGCCTCTCTTCTTTTCCAGCCTGCAGGTCATTCAGTCCCTAGTTACTGGCACATCGATCCCTATCTAATTTTCCAGGTCATTAGACAACAGCCTCCAGAGAATCACCAGGTATCCACGAGAGACTTTAGGAGATGTACACGTAATCCATTTCTCCTGGAATATCATCACTCACTTCCTAACATTGATCTGAAAATAATAACATAGAGGGCTAAACAGGAAAGGTCTAAATATTTCAGTTCAATAATGGGCTTTTCATAGCTAGATGATGTTTTAATGCCTATCGTTTTGGATCATCCAGGTGTTTAAGAACAACTATACTTTAGCAGCGTTTATGAAAATATGATAACTCTCTAGGATTTAACATTACTCCAGAAAATTCTTTTCCAAAATATTTATCAAGTACCTACTTTATGCTTCTGCTTATTTTTCTTTCTGAAGTATTCCTTATATTATCTGAAGTTTAAAATTTGAGCAAAAGGTCTATTGTTAATGAGGATCAATTGGGAGAATTAGAAAAGATTTAGCAAAAATGTTCCTTGTGGAAAGCTAAAGAGAGTTGTAGACCCCTTAAATGGGATTTTATTAAAACTACTGAGAAAAAATGGGCGGAATTTTCCTGGGGTCAAAGGTGCAAGGATGGAAGAAGCCTCACCACGGTAAATAGGCATCAGCATAAGCAGGTTGAAAGCTTTATCTATCATGATATAGACATTGCATCACAGACAGTGTCTCCAAGTAGCACCTGAGTAACAGGTCAACAACACAACTCTAAATTTGGAAATGACCACCCAGTATCCTGGACATTTTCACAGATGAAGATTCCATAAAAAAATTAACATCTAACTTCTTAGTCTGAGGTATGCAGTGTACATTTTGAGGACAGGCATGATAGCTTCATCCCTATGGAAATTTGTGTCTGAGAACCAATCTTAAGTGTGGTTCTGTCTCAGCTTTCTCATATGTAAGTGTTTCATACACTGATGATTTCAGAGGACTGTTAGAAAAGAGGTTGTGCTTGGCTACTACCCTAAAGTTTGGCGGTCCAAATCCTCGCAGTACACAAACAAACAAACAAAAAATAAGCAAAACAAAAAACCGTGAATGATCTTCTTCCATAAAGATTACAAATAAGAAAATCCTGTAACACATGGGGTCACTGGGATTTATAGCTAATTCAAAGGCTAATTTTGAATTAGTTGTATTAACATGGGAAACATCCTAATATTGAAAAATTCTTCATATTGTGCAGTACACATGGGGTAAGAATTCTACAGGTGTTAAGCAGACAGGAAATAGCATTGTTTCTAGTTGAGTCCAAGCTCCGATTTTATCATTTAGCTGTGCAATTTTGAATAAGCTCCCACCATCCATAAGCAATAATCTTTTCAAAGATATGCCAGAAATAATAATAGCTGCTACCTATCATGAGCACTTGCATGAAAATGAGAGTGCAGGTGGCATGCTACACATTTACATGTCAACAAAAGGTTTGTTGTTGCTAAGTGCCATCCAATCACTTCCAACTCATGTTGTTGCTCGGTGTTACATAGTCAGTTTCGACCCATCCCGACCCTATACACAACAGAACAAAGCAACGCCCGGTTCTCTGCCTTCCTCACAATTATTCCTATGCCTGAGCCCACAGTGGTAGTCACTGTGTCAAGCCATTTCCTTGAGGCCCTTCCTCTTTTTGCTGCTCCTCGACTTTACCAGGCAAGAGCTCCTTCTCCAGGGGCTGCTCTCTCCAGACAAGGTGCCCAACCATTGTAAGATGAAGTCTCGCCATTCTTGTCTCCAAATAGTACTCTAGCCATACTTCTTCCAGGACAGGTTGGTTTGTCCTTTTAGTAGTCCATGGTATTTTCATTATTCTTTTCCAGCACCACAATTCAACTACATTGATTCTTTTCCAGTCTTCCTTATTCAAAGTTGTGCAGTGGAAAGCACAATGGCTTGGCTCAGGCACACCCTAGTCTTCAAAGTAACATCATTGCTTTTCAGCACTCGAAAGAGGTATTGTGCAGTCAGCTTGACTCATGCAACATGTCTTTTAATCTTGATTGCTGCTTCCAGGAGCATTGATTGTGCATTCAGGCAAGTCAAATTCCTTGACAACTTCAAACACCCCCCACCGACCCAATCTCTCATGATGGGATCTAGGGGTTCAGCTGTGATAGTTTTGTTTTTCTTTACATTGAGTTGTAAGCCTTACTTAAGGTTGCAATCCTTGTAAATTCTTCAAGTCCTCCTCACTTTTAGAAAACAAGGTTGTGTCATCTGCATATCAAATGCTGTTAATAAGCCTTCCTCCAATCCTAATGCCCCATTTTCCTTCATTTTAAGCCTCTTCTTCATATAAATCTTCATAATTCTCTGATTATTTATTCAGCATACATAATGAATAACTATGATGACAAGCTACAACCCTGATGCACATCTTTCTGATTTTAAACCATGTAATATTCTCTTGTTCTGTTTGCACAACTGCCTCTTGATCCATGTACAAGTTCCATATGAACACAAAGAAGTATTCTAAAACTCTCACTATTCTCAAGGTTATCTATCATTTGTTATCATTCATACAGTCAAATGCCTTAGCATAGTCAATAGAATATAAGTAAACATCTTTCTGGTACTCTCTGATTTGACTCAATATCCATCTGACATCAGGAATGATATCCTTTGTTCCATATACTTTTGTAAATCCAACCGGAACCTTTGCAGTTCCCTGTCAATGTACAGCATCAACTGTTGTTCGATGATTTTCAGAAACATTTTACTTGCATATGATATCAATGATGCTGTTCTATAATTTGAGCCTGCTGATAAGTCCCCAAGTATAATAGAGTGAAACACTGCCTGGTCTTGCACCATTCTCACAGTTGTTATGTTTCAGCCAATTGCAGAAATGTTTCAGACTGATTATTTCAGAAGACTTTTAGCAATTTTTTGTGTTCAACTACTGCATTATAGTTAACATTAGCTATTTTTGTATTCACTTTTATTGTTGCTTTTTATTAAATGCACTCACTTATTAAGAAATAAAAACTTGGATGATCCTCTATTCTTATAAATGAGCATGGTATTACTCATATATTTGTCATATGTAAAATGCAGTCATATAAAATAAAAGATTATTTAATTTTTTTATTATTATTATCTTTTTAACTGGGATAGCTTGTAATTGAGAGAGAACTAGAGGACCACAAAAAAACGAAGTCAATTGTGAATCATAGTGACCCCGTGGGACAGGACAGAACCACCCCCTGTGAATTTCTAGGACTGTAATTCTTTAAAGAAGTAGAAAGCCTCATCTTTCTCCGGAGTGGCTGGTGGTTTTGAACTGCGGACCTTGCAGTTAGCAGCCACCCAGACACTAAAGGATGTAAGATGTGTCATCAATTTCCATTAATAAAGATATCTGGAACAAACTGAAACATGTGATTCAAGAGAAAAATAAAAGCCTTCTCTTCATCACAGAATTATTCACAATAACAAGGATATAAAAATAACCTAAACGCTCATCAGTATAAGAATGTAAATGGACTGTGGTTCATACACACAACGGAATATTATGCATTGCCAAATACTATTGATAGAACTGTGAGACACCTCAAGACATGGATAGACTTGGAGGACATTACTGAGTGAAGTTATCCAATTACAAAAGAAATAGTTTATGTAACCATTGCTATAAAGGAAAGAAAAATCAAGGTGAAAGTTTTTATTCCAAAAGAAACAAACTGATGGGTACTAGGGGTGCGAGTGGGAGGAAGGGAGGAAAAGCAATAGGCTAGAGGGCAGACAAGTGTTAACTTGGGTGTAGAGGAAAATAACCCTCTGTAGCAGAATAAACACTTTAACACATAAACTACAATTGGAAAAAATGCAGTCATATGAGAAGAAAAAGTACTAAATAAGACACTAGTATTAGATACTAAAAGAAAGGAAAAATAAAGACTAGGGCAGAAATCAATGAATTAGAAAGTTAAGAAATAGTAGGAAAAAAATCAATGACAAGAAGTTTGTTATTAACAATATTAACAAAATTAATAAGCCACTGGAAAACCTAACAAAGGAGAATGGGGGCGGGGATAAATTTGATGTATAAGAAGTTAAATGGATGATAGTAAGACAGAACCAAATGAGATTAAAAACCATCACAAATATTATGAAAAATTGTTTTTCAAAAAATTGAAAATCTTGAACAAATGGCTAAATTCTTGTAAATTCACTTTATCTAAAGTACCACAGAATGATGTAAAAAAATAAATAAACTTAACAAGCCAACAACACAAGAAGAAATAGTTTTAGGTATTAGAAAAAAATCCCAACATCAAAAATTCCTAGTCCAAGTGGTTTCACTGGGGAATTCTATCAAACATTTTAAAAAGATTTAATACCATAGACTTATCAAACTCACTTTATGAAGCAACTATAACTCAGATATCCAAACCAGTGAAAGATCCCTAGACTTGAAAATCACAGACCAACATCTGTAATGAATATAGACACCAAGATATTCAATAATGTCCTAGCCAATAGAATTCAACAAATAAATTTTAAAAATGCATCGCAATCAAGTGGGATCCATACCAAATATGCAAGGATGGCTTAATATTAAAACAATAATCAATGTCATTCACCACATAAACAAAATAAAGAAGAAACATATGACTATATCAACTGATTTAAAAAAGATATTTGATAAAATTCAGCTTCCATTTCTGATAAAATCACTTAATAAAATACATGAGTACGTTAAGGCAAGCTCAAAAAAGGTTTTGTTTTTTTTTTTCAAAAAGGGCATAGGGAAGATGATGCTGTATACATATGCCCCTGGAGTGAGGTCCAGGTAATATGGCAGGGGTCAGACTAAATCCAGGGATACATATGTGATACATATGGTAGCCCACTAAAAGGGAGAAGGGAAAAAAGTATGGGTAGCCAGGGGAACAGGGCAC
>NW_022111378.1:2412285-2421315 GCF_000313985.2 Echinops telfairi | reverse complement strand
ATACAAAAATCAGTTATATTCTTGTATACCAAAGAAGATTATACCAAATAAGATATCAAAAGAATAATATCATTTACAATAAATACACAAAAGATAAAATATTTAGGAATAAATTTTACCAGAGAAACAAAACTCTTGTACAAGAACACTACAAACATTCCTGCATGGAATCAAAAGAAACTTACTCAAGTTGAGCAAGCTACCACATTCCTGGATAGGCAGACTACATTGTGATATGTCAATATTACAAACTACCTTACAAATTCAATGCAATTCCAATCCAAATCCTACCACAATTCTTCAAAGAAATGGAAAAATTTATCAGCAAATTTATATGAAAAGAAACCCAAGACAAATAAAACACTATTAAAAAGTAAAAACAAAGTAAGAGGCAAACCATTCCCAGACTGAAAACACTTCATATAACCATGGTAATCAAAATGATAGCTATGGATACAAATAGATTGGAGCTGAAAATCCAGAAATACAAGCACGTGCCTATAGACACTGGATGTTTGATACAGGACTCAAACATATTACATGTGGAAAAAATAGCCTTTTCAACAAATAGTGCTAGAAACACTGAATCTTTACCTGCAAACAAATGAAACAGAACCCACATCATGTACAAAAATGGACTCAAGATGATTCAATGACCTAATAATAAATCACACAATAATAAAAAACATCAACAAAAAATTGGGACAAAATTAAATACCCTAATGTAAGGCATAACCACACTACCTAACATAATAAAAAATATCCACACTATAGAAGACAAAATGAGGAACTGGAACCTATTAATAATATAACATTTATGCACATCACAATACTCCATAGAGTCAACAAGGAACCCACATACTGGAAAGAAAATATTCAACAATAATATATCAGGTAAAGGGTTAATCTGCAAAATCTATAGAAAATTGTGACATCTTAACTAGGAAAATACAAATAACCCAATTGAAAATAGGAAGAAGACATGAGTAGAGAAATTACTAGAGGTGACATCTAGGCAGTCAACAGCCATATGAAGAAATGTTTGAGTTCTCTAGCAATAAGAGAAAACAAATTGAAACAACAATATGATACTATCTTATATTGACACTCTTAAGAAAATTAAATTAAACAGAAAAGAATAAATGCTAGAGAGCATAGAAAGATCAGCACATTTTTACATTGCTGGTGGGGCTATTGAATTGTTCAACTGCTACGGAAAAAAATATGACACTTACTTAAACAAATGCAAATACAAGTACCTTATGATCCACCAATCTGTCTACTGGGTGTAAATACCCTAAAGAAATAAAGGACACAACATGAATAGACACATGTACACCTGTGTTTATTGCAACAATTATTTCCATAATAGCAAAAATATTGTTTTTGGACACAACCAAAACCTCCAACTATTGAGGAATGGATAAGCAAGGTCTGGTACAGCCTCAAAGTGGAATGTTACGCACCAATAAAAACAATGACAACTTTCTTAAATACTGCAAGACATAGTCAAAATTAGAGAACATTATGTTTAGCAAACTTGGTTATCTTACAAAGATAAATATTTCATAACACCATTTTATAGGGAAAAACAAAGAAATAGAAATGTGCTTTATACCCCAGAAGGCATGAGTTCAATGACAACTCGGAGGCCAAGGAAGGGGACTGAAACACAGAGAGAGGAGGGATCGAATATTAGGGAAAGAGGGAGAAAGGAAGAGGGAGAGGGGAGACAGAAAGAATATCACTCACATCAAGGGTTTAGCAGCACACTGTTATTGGTTTCATTTCTTCAGCTGGGCTGTGTAAATATAGTGTGCTTCTTTAGAAATGAAGCAAACAACAAAACACCTCTAGATTCCCTATCCTTCAAACGGGTCTGAGTGGAAAAAAAAAAAGGAGGAAGAAGAAAAGGAAAAATTTCTATTATACAAACAAGACAAATTAAAACAAAGTGAGATTATATAAAATTACGAACTTGACCCTTTATATGAATTAATATATGGGTATTTATAATTGTATCTAATTGTGTGGTTATTTATATAATTATATGATCTATGCAAGTATATGTTTGACTAGATGAGAAACACAAAATGATCTTATCTGATTCCAGATTCTTCTTTCCCAGAATAACACCCACACTGAGGAATCACTGCTCGAGTGCAGGACTTGTCATCGTTGTTCTGCACCCCCTTTGTCTTTGCCTGCGGAGGTCCTAATACCTAGAACAGTCTTTGTAGATTTTGTCACATAAAAGGTGTCAAAGAGTGACCCTTTAAGTGACAAAGACTACAAAGCAAATGAGGTTAATGAGTCTAATAGCTTTAATATCTAAAAATACCTTACAACTGGGAAAACTGGACCAAAAATGCATATAATTCACAAAGAAAGATATAAAATTATCTTCAAACATATAACAAATATGCATATTAAAATAGAATAAGAGAAACGCAAATCAAAGCTACAAATCACTATTATATTATATGTAAATGAAAGGCAAACATTGATAGCAGACTTAATACTGCATAGGGTTTCTGGCATATGCTATATATTTACATATACATACACACACCATATATTTTTAGTGGCTGCTTATGTTACTCCCGTAAACAGTTACAGTCTCAGAAACCCACAGGGGGTCACTTTGAGTCAGCACTGGTTTGATGGCAGTGACTTTGGTTTGGGGTTTTCATATGAACTTGGAGGTATCACTGGCCATCACTAACTAAATAATTTCTTCTGGTTCTCGGCTTGCAGCATAGATGTTCTCAAACTTTAGTGTGCAAATCATTAGAAAAATTGATAAAAATAGAGACCAATTTATATTTACTTCCAAAAACCTTAGCCACTGTGTTATTTAACTCGTCAGGTGATTCTGATAAACATTATATTTCGGAATTGCTCACCCTATAGGCCTGCCTATTGCTTGGCTCCAAGTTGAAGCACATGGCTGAGTTTGTTTCCAGATGTAAAGACTGACTATGGTTCACATTCTCAGGGATTTCATCAGTCTCCATCAGAGTAATGAACCTGATTATTTTTCATAGTTATTGTCCCTTTACTACATTATTTTATTTAATTTTTTATTATCTCATTTGACTCACCTCATTTATTTTTTAACTTAAATATGAGTTAATTTTTAAAGGAACCTTCACATTAATTATGATTATTTGGTCATTAATTTATTATTTTTCTAGAATGTACTTAAAAATTGAAATTATATTATTTATGATTATGACCCATTCTTTGCTCTTTAATTTTACCCTTCCTTTTCTGACCTACAAACTTTTAATACTTTCTTAAAACTCAATATTCGCTTTATTGCTCCTTTCCTTGGTTTAATGGAAAATGGAATTAAAAGTTGTGGAAACCTTACCATGAAATTTTTAAAGACTCCTCACAGAGTGCATAAAAATTGAGGAGACAATGAAACCAACCCTATATATATATTTTTAATAATTTTGATTTTTCTTCCACATTTCGCCCCACTCTCCCTTATCATCTTATTCAGAATAATTAACGGTTGTAACCCGGGGGCATTGCTTCTGTTCTCAGGGTGATGAAGGTTGAGATTAGCTTGGGAATAAATTTTTCCATGTTTTGTTGTTGTTCTTACTCTTCTTAACACTAAACATGGAGAGACCAATGGTTGCATATGAGATGGCCACTTGTAGGTTTTACAGTCCCAGTGGCGAATTACCAAAGTAGGATGTAAAACATGGTCTGTAAGGGTTATGGCATGTTAATTAGCCTTGATGTCCTCACTACTGTATAATTAAACCTTGTGGCCCAGGGATTCATCCACTTGAAGTGTTTGATTATAGCTCAGAAATTTATATACTTTGCCCTGTTTTCCCTATTATATACACAAATATATTTATAGCACATTCAAAGATGTATGTAAAAATATAACCTACTGAATTTATATGTAGTAATGAATCTTGCCTATTCCTATATGTTCATTTGCCCATGTATGTATCCACTAGCATATTAATACATATGTAAGGGTTGTGTATATATTAGTATTCACCCTTGTGGTCTGAAACTCTTGTGCACCTGTGCCCGTCTTCATTTTCTTTCATAATATTGTGATGACTACTCTTTATTTCATATTGCATATACAGTAAAGGCAAATGCATATTGCATTGACCTTCAGCCAAATAAATATGTGTTTACTATCATGTTAAGGTGCCCTGGTGGCGCTGTGGGCTAGACCCTGGTATGCTAACCTCAAGGTCAGTGCGGTAAAGGTGAGGTTGTCTGCTCTTACACAAATATACACACCTCGATCCTATATAGGGTCACGATGAGTTGTTGGAAGGACTTGATAGCAGTGAGGTTTTGTTTTGGGTTTTTTTCCTGTTTAGGGGAGTGGAGGAAGAAGTAAAGGAGTTGGTATTATCTACTTCATAATCTTCTCTACTCTCCCCTCCCATAACTGATAACCAAAAGGGGTTGTTGTTGTTTCCTGTGTGTAAACTTTTCCTTGATTTTTTGATAATATTAGCTTATTTCAAGCAGCAGAATGTCCTCCAAGTTCATCCACATAATGAAATGTCTTAAATATTCTTCATCATTCTTTAACACTGCTTTTTGTCTTGCACATAGAACATAGTTTTGTTCATCCGTTCAGCCATCCATCGGCACTTAGGTTGTTTCCACCTCTTTGCCATTGTGACCAAGGCTGCAATGAAACAGATATGGATAAATGTTCATGTTCTAGATCTTATGTTTTTAAATGTATACTTACTAGTAGAATTACGTAATCATATGGCATTTCTGTTGTTACTTTTTTAAAGAAGGACATCTGTGTTCCTTCTATACATGTTTCACTTGATTTTCAGGTCGGTAGTATAAAGAGATTGAGTAGATTATGCCCCCAGGACACTGCTCTCTGGTGGTAAAGATGCCACCAGGACTATATTTGCTCTGATCCTGTAGGGTTTTGTTTATTTGTTTGGCTTTTCAGTTTGAGGGATCATTGAAACTTTTTGAGGTCATGATATTATTTTCCCTGCTTCCTTGAGTAAAAGTTTAACATTTCTTTTCATTCCTGTTTTGCTGTTTTTCAATAAGCTATATACTAGACCTACTGTACTACTATAAGGAATTTTATATCTACCGCTGGATGCTTTACGCTCCAAAGGAAACTTTTTAGTTTGATTCATTTTTGGTTGCCATGACAGAAATGTGTGTGTGTGTGTGTTTTGTGCTTTTAAATACTGTATAACAGATTTCTCAGTAATTTATTGGATACAAAATGTCAATAGTGCTTCTGTTGAGAAACTCTGTTATAAAATGATAGCTATATAAGGGATATCCTTTTGACAAATAAAATTATGTAGTTGAAATTATTTATTTGATAATACAATTCAAATGTATTAAATCTCTTCCATTTTTATAGCAGAAGTCTTTTTCCAGATACAACTATTTCACCTGAACCATTATCTTTATGATTCTGTAATCACAGTGGTTTTGGGGTATCCATAAAACATGCTAAACACTTTGCTGATTCAAAGCATTCACTCCTGGCATAGAAATTTTATTTCCTTCAATTTTTCCTGACTAAGTTATAGTCAAGTATCTAGTATCAGCTCAACAATCTCCCAAGTATTTTTTTCTATAATTATTCTACCTGAAGTGACCTCTTTCAATTGTTTACAGAGTTTCTCCATCTCTTATTTCAATATAAGCCTTGTAAGGAAAGAGTATATATATACATATATATACTCTTTATACATATACTCTCTATTATATATAATAGCTATATATTAATTAATAGCTATAAAATAGATATTCTTTATTATTGTATGCCCCATATCTAGCACAATAGGTGGCATTTAATTAAAACAATTATTTACTGACTCAATTGATGACTTATAGAAATAGTACATATATGTAAAACAGATGAAAGTATTATGCAAACCACACCACACACACATACACACGTATATTAAAAATTACAGAATATTCACAAGGAAAAAAAATCAAAGTATCTCACTTTCAGAGAAACAAAATTAACCCCTCCTAAAGTAGTTCCACTTTGGAAATCTAGATCAATGATCAACACTGCAAATGTTAAAAATTATAACTCAAAAGAAATCAAATCACTTCACTAAAAGTAACCACCATTAATTAAATGTTGCCTCTACACCTGGATTTGCTGTGTATCCTCTTCATTTGTTAAATGTTCTTTGTGAGAAGTAGAATAAGGACCTCATAATGAATGCTTTATTGACTCAAACAATGTGAAATTTGTGATTTTGAAGATATTTGGGGTCTGATTTAGACAAGAGAGCTAATTGTTCTGTTGCAGGCACTTTAATTTCATTTGTTTTATATCCTAACATGTATATACACACAAAGGAGATAATTTTGTTTCATTTTTATCGATAGGTCCTTAGCATAAGCTAAATTGCATATTCTGCTCTTTGCAAAGAAGCAACAATCAAACTTTGAAAATAATTGTTTTATATAAATGATGAAAAATAGACAATCAGCCAAGCACAGGAAAAACGATATGGTACTGTAACTAATAATGAATACTATATACCTTCAACATCAAAAATAGGGCTCAAAGTTGATACAAATAAAGCATTAATTTAAAATTATTAATACTTTGCATATAATGAGTTCAAAATTAATTCTCCTGTGTTCTTTTATAAAGGAAAATGATTTTTAAAATAAATATGTGGGTTAAGTGTTGGACTGCAAACTCCTTGGTCAGTAGGTGGAAAGCACAAGCTGCCCCATAGAAGGAAATCTACTCTCAGAAAGATTTTCAGTCTCAGAAACCCACAGGGCCTGTGAAGCTATGAGTCAAAATTTACTTGATTGCAGTGAGTTTGAAAATATACAATATTTTGGTACATGGAAATATGCACTTTTTAGGAGAAAAACAACTTCTATCATACTCAAGCCATTTTGTTTAAATAAAATGCTGATATAAGAACTCATGGAAATAAATTTTACCCATTACCATAGCAACTACTGAGACATTTTTGCTGAAAGCTGCAAAAGGGAGGAGAGCCTATTTGTGTTTGAAATGTGCTCCCCTAAAAGAAATGTTAAAGTTCTGTCCCTGTAGACATGACCCTGTTTGAGAATGGTCAAATGAAAATTTGAAAATGAAGAAATTTCTACTTTAATGTGGGGGACCCATTGGACTGCACCCCTATGTCAGTCATTGAAAACCACAAGTTGCTCCGTGTGAGGAAAAAGCAGCTTTCTACTCCTATAAAGATGTAGTTTAGAAACCCCACAGGGGCACTTCTACTCTATAGGAATCCCTATAGGAATCCTATAGGGATTCCATGAGTCGGAATTGGCCATGAGTTTTTGAGTACATTAATGTGCCTTTAACCACTTTGGAGAAGTGACTGAACACAAAAAGCAAAATAGACATAGAAACACATATCCAGGATAGATGCATTATGAAGACGGATTTACAGGGCAGATGTCCTACAAGACCAGGAATGGCAAGAATTGCCAGAAGCTACTACCAACAGGAAAAACAAAATAAAGGACTGCCCTCCTCAGCCACACACTGATTTTGCCTAGACTTCTAGCCTCCTGGACTATGGGGAAATGTTTTAACGTCTTTCTCTTGAGTTAATTTTTATAATGATAGCATTAGGTAACTAA
The DNA here is from genome assembly GCF_000313985.2 of Echinops telfairi. Classification (NCBI taxonomy): domain Eukaryota; kingdom Metazoa; phylum Chordata; class Mammalia; order Afrosoricida; family Tenrecidae; genus Echinops; species Echinops telfairi. The sequence continues at coordinate 2,413,671 of NW_022111378.1, read as the reverse complement.
GACAGAGGTAGTGAGAAAAAGGTACTGATTCATATTCTTCCACTCCTTGCCTTTTTTAAATACTAATTAAGACTTCTCACTTTTTGATAACTTTCCCCTCCCCTATCTTTCAATCCTACTAAGAAAATATTGAGTAGGACCCCCTTTAAATAATCTCTAGGAACTATTGCATTATGGACTGAGAATGTGATTCCATTATGTACTTTATCAGTCTCCTGGATATACAGTGTCTTTCATTTTAAAAGATCTGGCTGGATGGCTTCTTATAATAGAAAAACTATTTAATGTATTTATCATTACTTGAAACATTTCGCAAATAATTTAAATTGGAAGGGTTTTATAAACCACATATTTTAGTGAGTAGACACATATTTTTGCTTAAGAACAGTTCATGATTTGTTTTTATTTCCATTCAATAATTCATTGTAAAGCCAGTCATTAAAATTAGATGATAACCATTATGTTACCTTCGGAAATATTTTTTCTACAAATTAATGGTTAATATACTCCTCTCTCCAAAATTATTTTCTGAGAACTTAATTTATTTCCTTTTCTAGCTTATTTACATTTTTAAAAATAAATTTTAGTTGGCTTGGTGGGGAAATATGTAACTTTGTGTATTATTCTAATAATCAGTATAAACAAAGCTCTTATAATCTACAAATACAAATTGAACATAGTTTCCAGGGCAATCTTCTTTAGTATAACTATCTTTTTTATTGTCCTTGTTTAAAGTAGCTATGGTGACAAAATGATTAAGAACTTGGTGGCTAGCTAGAAAGTGGGTAGTTCAAACCCTTCCAGTGGTTTCATGAGAGAACGACCTGTGATTTACTGTCATAATATTTTTTAAATGTAAGACACAAAACAAAACAAATAAAACTTTGCCATCACATGCTTATAACTTATAGAGACTATAGGGAAGATTGGAACTTCGCTGACTGGATTTCTTTATGGAAGCAGACTGTAATATATTTCTCCTTTGGATTGATTGGTAGGTAAACTATAGGCAGCAGTGGGCTCTTTAACCATTCCAGCTCCGCCTTCAGCAAAGATTACTGCCAAGAAAACCGTGTAATAGGTCTCCTGTCTCTTTGACTGGATATGTCTTTCCATTAGAACCATGTCATGTAACTAGATTATGTGACCTTCTATGTTTGCCATCTTTCACTTAGCAGGATACTTTGCACTCCATTATTTTTCTAATGAAAATATTCCATTGTGTATGTACAGCACATTTAATTATTCACAAATTGGTTGATATTTATTTGGGTTGTTTCCATCGTTTTGGCCACAGTGAATATTGCTGCTATGGGTATGGGTGCGCATGTATTGGTTTACTATCTGTTCATTTCTTTGGGCCAGGGGTGCTCAAACTTTTTAAAC